>NC_052165.1:51228592-51582385 GCF_902713615.1 Scyliorhinus canicula | reverse complement strand
ACTCGACTGATCCAGCCTCAGATCCAGGACCGTGTTGAAATCCCCCCCCCCCCCCCCCCCCCACATAATCAGTCAATATGAATCCAGGTCCGGGATCTTCACCAGCACCCGTCTGACAAACTGAACACTATCCCAGTTTGGGGCAAATATATTTACCAATGCCACGGCCATTCCCTCCAACTTTCCACTAACCATGATGAATTTACCCGGCTGGGTCCACCTCTATCTTCCCCACCTCGAACACCACCCGTTTATTGACCAAGATTGCCAACCCCTCATTTTAAAGTCTAATCCCGAATGAAACACCTGCCCAACCCATCCCTTCCTCAATTTAATCTGATCCCCACCTTCAGATGTGTCTCCTGCAAAATGGCCACGGCCTCCTTCAGTTGCCTCAAGTGCGCGAACACACAGACTCACGGGCCTGTTTGACTGGCCCATTCAGTCCCCGAACGTTCCACGTGACCAGCCTAGTTGCCCCCCTCCGCCGATCAACCATAAACTCTCCTAGGCCAGTCTTCATCAGCCCATGTCCCCTACCTCCCCAGGTCCATCCTCGAGCAACCACCGTCATCAACCCTCCTCCTCCTCCACTTTGAAAGTCCCCTCCCCGTCAGTAGTCTACTTTGCCCCCCCACCCAACTCCCATCCTCCCCCTACCATCCCCCCCCCCACATCGCTCTTCAGCTCACCTCCCAGTTTGCTTCCGGGAACTAGCCCTCCCAGCTAGCCTGGCAGCCTCCGCCCATGGTGCCTAGCATCTCAACCCCCACTGGTTCCCCTATCTCCCCCACTCTTAGTGCAAACAGTCAAAACAAAGGCAAGAAGCAAAAACAAACAAACAATCCCTCCCAAGGTCCAAGCACAATGGCCCACCCTTCCTCCCTTTACAAATTACTATATACCAGCCTAAGCCCAAACCAAACCGAAAAGAAAAATGGCAAGAAACAAACAAAACCCCTGAAATAATCCAAACAACACAGATCCAAAGTTTTATAAAACATAGTTCAGTTCTCCTCAGTCAAAGTTCAAGATCCTCCTTATCCTTTCAGTCTATTCTCTTTCATAAAGTCCGCTGCCTCCTCCGACGAGCCAAAGTACCACTCCGACCCCCATAGGTCACCCATAGGTGGGCCGGGTATAGTAGTCCGAACTTTATGCCCTTTTTGTACAGGGTCGTCTTGACCTTATTAAAGCTCGCCATCCTCTTTGCAAGCTCTGCTCCCAGGTACTGATACACCCGGATGTCGGCATCGCCTCATTTGCCTGACCTATCTCATAATGCGTTGTAATCGCACCACCAGCGCCCTCGGCTGCTCACCCCCCTGGGACTTGCGCATTACTGCCTTGTGGGGCCGATCCACCTCCAGCGGTCGATCAAATGCACCTTCCCCAAGTAGCTTCTCCAACATCGTCCCCACATACACACTAGCATCTGATCCTTCGATTCCCTCTGGCAGAACCACGATCCAAATGTTTTGCCTCCGAGAACAATTTTCCAGGTCCTCCACTTTAGTCACGTGGCATCCCAATCTCTGCTGCCATCGAGGTGGACTGTTCCTCCGCCAGCTCCTCCAACCTCTGGATCGCCTGACCCTGGGCCGCCAGTTTCATCTCCATGCGGTCAACCACCGCCCTGATCGAGTCCACTGCCCGGGCCAGGTCCTCCGCACTCTCCTTCCGTTGTTGGGTAAACTTCTCATTTAAGGCGCTCACCAACTGGTCCATCTACTACTGAGCTGACGGGGTCCGACCCTGTTCATCTGCCATCGCCACGCACATTGTCTGCTTCTCACTCGCCACCACTGCCTGGTTTGTTCTTTTCCGATGACTTCTGGGCCGCAGCTCCATAAACTGGGGGTCCCTTTCGCCTGTTCTTGCTTCTACACCCTTTCTCTACAAATCTCCTGCAACAATCCAGCTTAGAAGCTACACAAAGACCACCATCAGAGGGAGCTGCCAAATATGCAACCGTTCACTTCATGGTCGCCACCGGAAGTCCACCTGAAGCAATCTGATTCATGCCCTTATTAATGAGCATTTAAATCAGCTGAGACCATTTCAAGTCAGAGTCTCCTGGCTCCTGGGATTCTTCGCCCCTGCGCAGCTCAGGTCGGCGGGAATCACTACTTATCTCCACCACCAGAGACCAGACGTGATTACCATGCCAGGGGGCTCGGGCGTCAATCATTGGAGCACCGGGTGGTCGGGGACATGGCAGGCAGTGCCATCACACTGGCCGTGCCAAGGCGTGGGGCCTGAAATGGTGTGCGGCCAATGAGCGGAAATATTTGCTGACCCATTGCAGGATGTTGTTCACCTTGGGAAAGGAGGGATCCCTGGTACTGGCGACTGGGGTGGGGTATGGGGGAGGGGGTGTGCATGATGCTAGCTAGAAGAGGGCAGGGCCTGAAGATAGACCTTTTGAGAGTGTCCCAGTGCCCTGATCCTTGGAAGGGAGGGGTGGTGGAAGAAGGTGGCTTAATGCCGGCAATACTGTTTGTGGGGTTGAGGGGGGAGTGAAGCTATATGACTGCAATGTTGTGGGAGGGATAGAGCCTGAATGCTCACTTTGAAAGCAGGGCAGCCTTCCCATCCTTTTTTAAAATATTTTTATTCGTCATATTTTCATCATTTTTGCCACACAAAGAAAGAAAACAAAAACCCCAACAATATAAAACCTAAAACATAGACTCATAAAACAAAAAGGAAAACAGACACCCCTTCCTCCCCCTCAACATTCAATGGCAACCAACTCCCGAAAGTACGTAATAAACAAACGCCAAGAACTGAAGAACCCTTCCTTCGCCTCTGCCCCCCCTCGCCCCTCAACTCAAACTTCACCTTCTTCAGAGTCAAATGCTCCATCAGGCCCCCACCCCACCACACCAAGGCACAGGGCAGAGAAGCTGACCTCCACCCCACCAAGACCTGCTAAATCGGCCTTCACACTGCCCACCAAACTAGTAAAATGATACCTTCAGAGCCCATCCCAGTCCCGTGCCACCTGCAACCCCAAGCACCGAAAGTGGGTTGCTGCCAGATTAAATGGCAGCCGCCCCACCCCCATTCCCAGCTGGGTGACCATAACATACCCGCCTAGGTTCAATTTATACCCTGAAGACTACCCAAATCTTTGCATCAGCCCCATTATACTCCACACCGGTGTGCTCAGCTCCGAAATATTCAGTAACAGATCATCAGCATATGAGGATATCCTATGCTCCACACACCCCCCCCCCCCCCCACACCACACACACCCCCCCCCCCCCTACTATCCGCTTCCACAAACCCGAGTTCCTTAGCACGATGCCCAAAAAGCCAATGCAAAAAGCGGGGGGGCATAGGACACCCCTGCCTTGTACCCCGGTGCAGAGCAAAGTAGCCCAAATTCATATTATTAGTGTGAACACTCGCCATCGGCTCTCTATACAGCAACCGTATCCATGCCGCAACTGTCGGCCCGATTCCAAATCTTTACAATACCGCTGTCAAATAACCCCACTCTACCCGATCAAACGCATTCTCTTCATCCATTGCCACCACCACCTCCGTCTCCTTTCCCTCCACCAGAGATATTTAACAACATTCTCACAATCGAAAACACCTTCACGAATCCCATCTGACCCTCTTCTATCACCATCGGGAGACATCCCTCCAGCCTTGCCACCAGAACCTTTGCCAATCTCTTGGCATCTACATTCAATAGGGATATGGGCTGATATGACCCACACTCCACTGGGTCCCTATCCTTCTTTAACAGCAGGGAAATCGAAGCCTGTCCCTGCCCACCCCACCGCCCTATCCATCGCATCCTCAAACACTTCCAACGTCAGCGGCGCCAACTTATCCTCAAACTTTGTATAGTACTCCAATCAGTCCAGGAACTCCCTCATCTCTCGCTCCTCTCCCGGTGGCTCTGATCTATACAATTTCTTATAGAACTCTTCAAAAACTTTACTGATCTGTTTTGGGGCCACCACCAGCTACCTCATCTTATCCCACACCTGAAATATCTCCCTCACTGCCGCCTCCCTCCGGAGCTGGCCGGCCTACATCTTCACTGCCTTTTCCCCATGTTCATGGACTGCCCCCCTTGCTCTTCTCAACTGGCACACTGCTTTCACTGTGGAAAACTGGTCGACCTTTGCCTGAAGCTCCTTCCTCCAGTCCAAAAAGGTCAGGACATTCTCCACCCTGGCCTCTGAGCCACCTCCTTCTCCAGAATCACATCCACCCAATGTATGGTCCAGATTTGAATACTTCAGCCCTTTGACCCCGGCCAATAACGTCTTCCCCACCATAAAAAAGTCTAATCTCGAGTATACTTTATGTACTGAGGAAAAAAACAAATACTTCCATTCCCTCAGGTGCAGGGAACTCCATGGGTCCACTCCTCCCGTCTCTCTCATGATCCCAGCCAGCACCTTTGCCACCCCCCCCCCCCCCCCCCCCCGGCCTGAGTGACCGATGAGCCCCGTCCAGTTCATACCGGGAGGATTCTTCCCCCTCCCCAAACAACTCAGCTAACATCTTTGCGAAGTACTCAGTCGCCCTCGGGCCCTCCACCCCCTCAGGCAAGCCCACAATTCTCAAATTCTGCTGCCTCAACGTATTCTTCAGGTCCTCCACCTTGGCTCTCAGTCCTTTGTTGGCCTCCACCACCCTCCGCAGCTCCTCACCCATCGAGGTGAACTGGTTACTATGTTGCGACAGAGCTTCCTCCCTTCAATTTCTCTCCTTGCTCCCGTACCTCAGCTGATGCCTTTAACACCGCTGCCTTCACCAGGGCCACGCCTCCTCCATCAGCTCCTACATCGCCGCCATTATCCTTACATATCACCTCCATATCTTTGGCAAACTGCCTCTCAAACTCTCCAGCTATTACCTCGGTCAAAGTCTCTACTGCGAAGGGGCATGGCCTCACCCAATCTCTGCCATCTTTCCTGCTGCAAGGCTGAACCATTCGCTCACCGCCGAACTTTCACTCGCCCCCTTCTTCCTGGCAGTTTTTTTACGGGTCTTTGACATTCCCCACCTTCCTTATGTCTTCCTGCACCAGCTTATCCAAGAAACTGTTCCTCGAACCAGGCATTAAATTCCAAAAGACCAGAACCTCAAGTAGGAACCACCCAACTTGCGACTTCCACCTACATGCCGCCACCGGAAGTCTGCCCTTCTGATCTCTGTGAGGCCTGTCTTACCGGTATCTTCGGGTCCCACACATCACTTTCTTTGTGGATTTCACATCTGACTTCAAAGAAATGACTAAGTGTGGGAGAATTGCGATGGGAATCACGCCGGAGCAGTTGTCGAAATTTGCACCAGTTTACCCGTCCATAGGGTGCGTTTCAGTGGCCGCATTGGCCTCAGTAGTATAAATTTTAAATAAAAATTCAGAGAGGCCAGACAGACACGTCCCTGGAAGAGTTGGAGAAATCCCTCCAGTAGCAGCTTTTGAGCCATGGGTGAGCACGTTACTGCTGGCCCATCCCTCCTTAATATTTGGCCCCTGTGACTCCTATGAAATCTCCAGCCTGCTGACGGAGGGTCACCTCCATTGATGTGACGGTCACTGCTTGCTGAACGGGGACCTTTCCACTGTGCTCATAATGCTGGTGGGGTCTCAAAATCGCCCAATTTGGGGTTTTAATTCTTTTTAATTGGCTCCCTGTCCCCATTAGGCATGCTGCCCGACTCTGGGAAATTTCCCTGGTAGTTTAGGGCAATTTAGCCTGGCCAATCCACCTAACCTGCACATCTTTGGACTGTGAGAGGAAACCGGAGCACCCGGAGGAAACCCACGCACACACGAGGAGAACGTGCAGACTCCACACAGACAGTGATCCAAAGCCGGGAATCGAACTTGGGACCCTGGAGCTGTGAAGGAATATGAGGGAGTAGGTCGCACATTTGGTGGCTCCCGTTTCGGTCGGACTTTTGGACCTTTTCAGCTGACTTTTCTGCGCTTTTGAGCGCGGAACTGGAAAGCAATAGTACTCAGGCACAGGACCCATACAGAATTGTATGGCCCTAAGAAGCCGGAGGGACAGTAAACAGCAGAAGAAGTGGTCGAGTAAGGGCACAGTGGAGGCTGTGATAGAGACCAGCATGGCTGGTGTTCAGAGCAAGGAACCAACAGCCCAGCCCACAATGGAGCAGCTGCTGCAGACTATGCAGGAGGGCTTTTTGGTTTTGAAGTGTGACAACTTGGAGCCGCTTCAGAAGTCGATTGATCGGATGGGAAAAAGGCTGGATGATCAGGTTGAGAAGCTCCTGGAGACATCAGTGGAGGAGCAGGCTGGCTTTCAAACGGTGGCGGATGTGGAGATTCGCAGGCTGAGGGACCAGTAAAAAGTGCTTCTGGAAAGGCTGGAGAACCAGGACAACAGATCTCGTCAGCAGAACGTAAGAATCGTGCGCCTCCTGGAGGGGGCAGAGGGGCTAGACGCTGCCGCATATGTGGAAGGTATGTTTCAGAAGTTGCTGGGGAACGAGGAGTTCCCGCGCCCGCCGGTGGTGGACAGAGCACACAGAGTGCAGGTGAGGCAGCCGCGACAAGGGGATCCCCCACGAGTGATGGTGGTACGCTTTCACAGGGCGCGTGTATTTGCATATCTGCGGGTTCTGAAGGCAGACATAGTCTTGTTGCAGGAGACGCACCTGAAAGTGGCAGACCAGGTTAGGTTAAGGAAGGGCTGGGTCAGTAAGGTCTTTCATTCGGGGCTTGATTCTAAGACGAGGGGGGTTGCGATCCTGACTAATCAAAGGGTACAATTTGAGGCGGAGGACACAGTCGTGGATGGGGGTGGCAGATTTGTTATGGTGAGGGGTAAGCTCGAAGGGGTGAGAATAGTCCTGGTCAGTGTGTATGTCCCTAATTGGGACGATGGAGAATGCTAGGGAAGATCCCCGACTTGGACTCGTGTAAGTTGTGTGGTGAATCACAGTCCGTGTAATTCACACTGTTATTATATATGATGTACTGTGTCTGTGTAAGCTCGGTATGCGAGCAGTTGCACGGCTCTGCCCCTAGGGGGAGATGAGGAGTTTGGACTGGGCTCCACCCTTGGCTCCGCCCATGGCTCCTCCCACTAACCGGAAGTATAAAGCCTGGCAGTCTGAGCCTGCCTGACAGTTCATCTCGTCGCAGGCAGGCTCCGTTGTAAGATCATTAAAAACACTGTTCACTTCCAACTACGTGTCATGTGAATTGATGGTCACATCAATTTAATGATCTTAAGAAACAAGAAAAAATCGATAAGAAGAAATCGAAGAAACAACTCAAGAAACAACTATGGAATCAGCCCTCAAACCTGACCGACTAGAACTCGACCCGCAGGCTGCAGAGGCGAAAGAAATCTTTCAACACTGGCTCAGATGTTTTAAGGCCAACCTGGCTGAATCAAGTACTCCAGAAACGAGAGAGGAGCAGAAACTCAGCCTACTGCACCAAGGGTGAGCCACCGTATATCTTCTCAACTAAATAGTACCAACTCGTATACAGGGGCCCTAGCCATGCTAGATTGAATGTACGTGAGGCCCATCAACGAGGTCTACATGCGCCATATTTTTACGACCCGCCGCCAGCGCCCCGCGGAGTCGTTAGAAGAATTCCTGCGGGTGTTAAAGATTTTAGCTTGGGACTGTAATTATCAGGCGGTATCAGCCAAACAGCACATGGAACTTGCCATTAGGGATGTGTACGTGGCAGGCCTCAGATTGAATTATGTGCGCCAGCGGTTGTTAGAAAAAGGGGCCCAGACCTTAGAGGACACGGTAGAACTAGCCACCACTATGGAGGTCTCATTCCGCAGCCTCACCTCGTTCCCCGCGGACCAAGCCACCCCATCCTGGGCCCCTGACCAGCGACTGCCCCAGGCCTGCACCACGCGGCCACCCAACCATCACGCAGCCCCAGTGTGCCACTTTTGCGGGCAGCCCCAGCACCCACGGCAGTACTGCCCGGCCCGTAACGCGACCTGCAGCAACTGCGGTCGCAAGGGACACTACGCCCAGGTCTGCCTGGCAAAACAGGCCTCCTCTTCCCCCGCAGCCCAGAGCACCCGTTTCCCGAATCCACAGGCCCGCAGGCCCCGAAATGCTGCGGCCTGTACTTCGGCTCCGCCCCCAAATGACACGTGCGACTCATGGGGCCGCCATCTTGGCAACCCCCCTCCGCGCGGCCGGCCACGTGCGACTCATGGGGGCCGCCATCTTGGGCGCCATCTTCCTCGCCGCCCGCCACGTGCGATCCACGGGGGCGGCCATCTTCTTCCAACTCAGAAATTCGACTAGAAGATTACGAACTCAGAGGGCAGTCATCACGGGGCCACTCCAGCACAGCTGATCGAGCCGCCGACTACCCGCAACTCAGCGCAGTAACACTGGACCAGTCGCGTCCAAAGCACCTCAGCAACTCCATGATGACCGTTAAAATCAACGGGTACAGGACACCGTGCCTCTTCGACTCCGGGAGCACCGAGAGCTTCGTACACCCAGAACTGGTAAGATGCTGTTCACTCCCTATTTTCCATGCACGGCAAACGATCTCCCCCGCTTCGGGCTCCCACTCTGTTCACCTCCAAGGGCGCACCGTCGAGACCCTAACGATCTAGGGCACTAGCTACTCAAACTTCCAGCTGTACATGCTCCCTGAACTCTGCGCCCCATTCCTACTGGGACTCGATTTCCAGTGCAACCTGAAAAGCCTCACACTCAGCTTCGGTGGGCCCTTGCCCCCACTCACTATTTGCAGCCTCGCCACCCTAAAAATCGACCCCCCTCCACTCTTTGCCAATCTCACACTGGACTGCAAACCCGTAGCCACTCGCAGCAGGCGATACAGCCTGCAGGACAGGGTGTTTATCAGAACCGAGGTCCATAGGCTTCTGCGTGAGGGGATCATAGAGGCCAGTAACAGTCCCTGGAGAGCTCAGGTGGTGGTCGTCAAGACCGGGGAAAAATCCCGAATGGTAGTGGACTATAGCCAGACCATTAATCGTTTCATGCTCCTTGATGCGTATCCCCTCCCCAGAATTGCAGACCAGGTGAATCAGATCGCCCATTATAAAGTCTTTTCCACGGTGGATCTGAAGTCTGCATACCATCAGCTCCCAATCCGCCCAGAGGACCGCCACATCACGGCGTTTTGAGGCCAACGGCCGCCTCGTCCACTTCCTCTGGGTTCCCTTTGGCGTCACTAATGGGGTCTCGGTGTTCCAACGAGCAATGGACCGAATGGTGGACCAGTACGGGCTGCGGGCCACGTTTCCGTACCTGGATAACGTCACCATCTGCGGCCACGACCAGCAGGACCACAACGCTAACCTCGATCGATTTCTCCAGACTGCCCAGAAACTCAACATCACGTATAACACGGAGAAAAGCGTTTTCCTACGACCAGGCTAGCCATCCTTGGCTATGTCGTGGAGAACAGAGTCCTGGGCCCTGACCCGGACCGTATGCGCCCCCTCTTAGAACTCCCCCTCCCTCATTGTCCCAGGGCCCTCAAAAGGTGCCTGGGATTCTTCTCGTATTATGCCCAGTGGGTCCCTCAAGAGGCGGACAAAGCCCACCCACTATTTAAGGCCACACTCTTCCCTCTATCGGATGAGGCTTGTCAGGCCTTCACTCGTATCAAGGAGGACATCGCCAAGGCTGCCATGCGGGCGGTGGATGAATCCACCCCATTCCAGGTAGGGAGCGATGCCTCAGAGGTCGCTCTCGTAGCCACACTAAACCAGGCTGGGAGACCAGTCGCCTTTTTCTCCCGAACCCTCTCCGCTTCGGAACTTCGACACTCCTCGGTCGAAAAGGAAGCACAAGCCATCGTGGAAGCGATACGTCACTGGAGGCACTACCTCGCAGGTAGGAGGTTCACCCTCATCACCGACCAAAGATCGGTTGCCTTTGTGTTCGACAACTCTCAAAGGGGCAAGATCAAAAATGATAAGATCTTACGATGGAGGATCGAACTCTCCACCTACAAGTACGATATTATTTTCCGACCGGGGAAGCTCAATGAGCCCCCAGATGCCCTGTCCCGCGGCACGTGCACCAGCGCGCAAGACGACCGCCTGAAAACTATTCACGATGACCTCTGCCACCCGGGGGTCACCCGGCTCGCCCACTACGTCAAAGCCCGAAATCTGCCTTTCTCCACAGAGGAGGTGAAAGCCATCATCAGGGACTGACCGATCTGTGCGGAGTGCAAACCGCACTTCTATAGACCAGACAGGGCCCACCTGGTCAAGGCTTCTTGGCCCTTTGAACGCCTCGCTATCGATTTCAAAGGGCCACTCCCCTCGACCAATCGGAATGTGTACTTCCTGAACGTCATCAACGAGTTCTCTCGTTTTCCCTTTGCTATCCCGTGCCCCGATATGACCTCCCACACAGTCATCATGGTCCTGCATAGTATCTTCACCCTGTTTGGTTTCCCCAGCTACATACGCAGCGACAGGGGTTCGTCCTTTATGAGCAACGAGCTGCGTCAGTACCTGCTCGACAAGGGCATTGTCTCGAGCAGGACTACCAGCTACAACCCTAGGGGGAACGGGCAGGTGGAGAGGGAGAACGCGACGGTCTGGAAGACCGTCCTACTGACCCTCCGGTCCAGGAAGCTCCCGACCTCCCATTGGCAGGAAGTCCTCCCCGACGCGCTCCATTCTATTAGGTCCCTCCTATGTATGGCCACCAACCAGACCCCTCACGAGCGGCTATTTGTTTTTTCCAGGGGCACTACCATGGGGGTTTCACTCCCAGCATGGTTGAAGACACCGGGCCCGGTTCTCCTCTGGAAGCACATCCGGACTCACAAGACTGACCCACTCGTAGAGAGAGTGCTCCTTCCCCATTCAAGCCCACACTATGCATTTATAGAGTACCCTGATGGCCGTCAGGACACTGTTTCCCGCCGAGACCTGGCACCTGCAGGATCCAACTCCGACACCACCGCTGAGATACCCCTCACACTATACCCCTCCAAAACCCCCGCGCCCGGCGCCCCCATGCCTGCAGTTCCGCTGCCCGTGCTCCGCGCCACTGGGTTCCGGCACTCCCTGTCACCAGTCGAACCAGTCGGATACGAAGCTCTGGCCGAATCATCCCCGGAGTCCGCCATGGTTCCCTCACCGACCGCTATCGCCCAGCCGCCAGAAGAGGCTGCAACCCCGGTGCTTCGTCGATCCCAGAGGACGACTCGTCCGCCAGATTGACTTAACCTGTAATTTATAACCTGTAAATTGTAACTTGTAATTCGCAATTGGGAATTGGTAGACACATCACCCCCGCTAGACTCAATTTTTACAGGGGGTGAATGTGGTGAATCACAGTCCGTGTAATTCACACTGTTATTATATATGATGTACTGTGTCTGTGTAAGCTCGGTATACGGGCAGTTGCGCGGCTCTGCCCCTAGGGGGAGATGAGGAGTTTGGACTGGGCTCCACCCTTGGCTCCGCCCATGGCTCCTCCCACTAACCGGAAGTATAAAGCCTGGCAGTCTGAGCCTGCCTGACAGTTCATCTCGTCGCAGGCAGGCTCCGTTGTAAGATCATTAAAACCACTGTTCACTTCCAACTACGTGTCGTGTGAATTGATGGTCACATCAAGTTGATCATGGGCGGGGACTTTAATACAGTCCTGGACTCGAGCCTGGACCGGTCATGCTCAAGAACGGGCAGGTTGCCAGCAATGGCAAAGGAACTGAGAGGGTTCATGGAGCATATAGGGGGAGCAGATCCGTGGAGATTTAGCCGACCGACGGTGAGGGAGTTCTCGTGTTACTCCCACGTCCACAAGGTGTATTCCCGAATTGACTACTTTGTGGTGAGTAGGGACCTGCTGGCCGGAATGGTGGGGGCAGAATATTCGGCAATTGCCATATCGGACCATGCGCCGCATTGGGTAGATCTGCAGTTTTGTAAGGACAGCTTTCAGCGCCCACCATGGAGGCTGGAAGTTGGACTACTCGCGGACGAGGCGGAGAGGCTGAGGAAACGCATGCAGAATTACCTGCAGGTGAACGATACTGGAGAAGTCTCGGCACTGGTGCTCTGGGAGGCACTGAAGGCAGTGGTTGAGGGGAGCTGATTTCAGTTCGGGCGTACAGGGACAGGACAGATAGGGCAGAGACGGACGGACTGATTAAGGAAATTTCATGGACGGACAGGAGTTACGCGGAATCCCCGAGGCCAGAGTTACTCAGGAAACGACAGAGGCTGCAGGCCGAATTTGGGGTGCTGACTACAGGCAAGGCTGTAGAGCAGCTTAGAAAGGTAAAAGGCGCGATTTATGAGCATGGGGAGAAGGCCAGTAGAATGCTTGCGCATCAACTGAGGAAGAGGGAAGCGGCTCGGGAAATGGGGAGGGTAGTGGATGGGGAGGGTAATCTAGTGGGTGACCCGGCAGGGCTGAACAAGGTCTTTAGGGACTTTTATAGGAAGCTGTACACTTCGGAACCACCCGGGGGGGGATGAGGCGATTCTTGGACGGACTGACCTTTCCAAGAGTGGGGAGGGGGTTGGTGGACAGACTGGGGACCCTGGTCAGGATCGTAGAGGTATTGGGGGGGCCTGAAGGTCATTCAGTTGGGTAAAGCCCCGGGGCCGGACGGGTATCCGGTGGAGTTTTACAAAAGATTTGCCGGGATAATGGGGCTGGTGCTGGTCAGTTTCTTTAACGAGGCAAGAGACAGAGGGAGTTTACCCCCGACGATGTCGCAGGCTACCATCTCGTTCATTCTGAAATGGGATAAGGACCCGGAGGCCTGTGGGTCATACAGGCCGATCTCCTTGATCAATGTAGATGCCAAGTTACTGGCCAAGATTTTGACGCCCAGAATTGAGGACTGTGTACCGGATATAATTGTGTTGGACCAAACCGGGTTTGTAAAGGAGAGGCAGCTGGTGGCCAACATAAGGCGGCTGCTCAACGTAATTATGATGCCCCCGCAGAGTAGGGAGGTAGAGATAGTGGTAGCCATGGATGCTGAAAAGGCTTTTGACCGGGTCGAGTGGGATTATCTGTGGGAGGTACTAGGACGGTTCTGGTTTGGGGCAGGGTTAATCGGGGTTAGGCTATTGTATTAGGCCCCGGAGGCAAGTGTAAGGACAAACAGGACGATATCGGACTACTTTAGACTGCACCGTGGGACAAGACAGGGCTGCCCTCTCTCCCCACTGCTGTTTGCGCTGGCCATAGAGCCGCTGGCAATTGCACTGAGAGCTTCTAGGGGCTGGAAAGGGCTGGTCCGGGGGGGGGAGTGGAACATTGAGTCTCGTTATACGCGGATGATCTGCTGTTATATGTATCGGACCCAATGGTGGGGATGGACGGTATTATGGCAACCCTGAGGGAATTTGGCCGGTTCTCCAGATATAAACTGAACATGGCTAAGAGCGAGATGTTTGTAATTCAGGCGAGGGGGCAGGAGAGTAGGCTGAAGGGGTTGCCGTTCAGGCTAGTGGGGAGAGTTTCCGATATTTGGGGATTCAGGTGGCACGGGACTGGGGCAGGTCGCATAAGCTCAACCTGTCCCGACTGGTGGAACGAGTGAGGGAGGAGGTCCGGAGGTGGGATGCGCTCCCGCTGTCATTGGCGGGAGGGTGCAGACTATTAGGATGACGATTCTCCCGCGGTTCTTGTTTGTTTTTCAGTGTCTCCCCATCTTTATCCTGCGGTCCTTCTTTAAGAGGCTGAATAAAATTATTCTGGGACTTGTATGGGCAAGGAAACAGGGTAAACAGGGTGATGCTTGAAAGGAGCAGAGGAGAAGGGGGTCTGGCATTGCCAAACCTCAGCAACTATTACTGGGCGGCCAACATAGCGATGATGGGCAGCACGGTGGCACAGTCATTAGCATTGCTGCCTACGGCGCTGAGGACCTAGGTTCGAATCCCGGCCCTGGATCACTGCCCGTGTGGAGTTTGCACATTCTCACCGTGTCTGCGTGGGTTTCACCCCCACAACCCAAAAGATGTGCAGGGTAGGTGGATTGGCCACACTAAATTGCCCCTTAATTGGAAAAAATAATTGGGTACTCTAAATTTATTTTTAAAAACATAGCGATGATAAGGAAATGGATGGTGGGTGCGGGGTCGGTTTGGGAGCGGATGGAGACTGCTTCGTGCAGGGGCACTAGCTTAGCAGCCCTGGTCACAGCGCCTCTGCCACTTCCGCCGGCACGGTACTCCACCAGCCCGGTAGTGGGGCTAGTGGAGGAGGCATGTAGGGGAGGTAAGAGCATCGGTGTGGACCCCAATCTGCGGCAACTACCGATTTGCCCTGGGGAACATGGACGGGGGGTATCGACTGTGGAAGAGGGCGGGTATTGTGAGGATGGGGGAATCTGTTCCTGGAAGGGAGATTTCCGAGCATGAGGGCGCTGGAGGTGAAGTTTGGGCTGGCGAGAGGGAATGACTTTAGATACTTGCAGGTGAGGGATTTTGTACGCAGACTGGTGCCGTCCTTCCCACGTCTCCCGCCAAAGGGGATATGGATATAGATATAGAGAAATACAGCATAGAACAGGTTAATCATAGATCATAGAATTTTGGACACTAAGGGCAATCTTTCATGGCCAATCCACCCAACCTGCACATCTTTGGACTGTGGGAGGAAACCGGAGCACCCGGAGGAAACCCACGCACACACGGGGAGGATGTGCAGACTCCACACAGACAGTGACCCAAGCCGAAATCGAACCTGGGACCCTGGAGCTGAGAAGCAATTGTGCTATCCACAATGCTACCGTGCTGCCCTTAAGAACAAATTAATCTACACTCCATTATTCTACCATAATCCATGTACCTATCCAATAGCCGCTTGAATGTCCCTAATGTTTCCGACTCAACTACTTCCACAGGCAGTGCATTCCATGCCCCCACTACTCTCTGGGTAAAGAACCTACCTCTGACATCCCCCCTATATTTTCCACCATTTACCTTAAATTTATGTCCCCTTGTAATGGTTTGTTCCACCCAGGGAAAAAGTCTCTGACTGTCTACTCTATCTATTCCCCTGATCATCTTATAAACCTCTATCAAGTCGCTCCTCATCCTTCTCCGTTCTAATGAGAAAAGGCCTAGCACCCTCAACCTTTCCTCGTAAGACCTACTCTCCATTCCAGGCAACATCCTGGGAGGCAGAACAGGGTAGTTTCTAGGGGAGAGGTGGGAGAGGGTAGAGTTTCAGACGTCTATAAGGAACTAATGGGAGCTGTGGATACGCAGACCGAGGACCTGAAGCTTAAGTGGGAGGAGGAGCTCGGGGAGGAGCTGGAGGACGGTATTTGGGCAGAAGCCCTGAGCAGAGTAAACACGACCGCAACATGCACCAGGCTCAGCCTGATCCAGTTTAAGGTCGTGCACCGGGCCCATGACGGGGGCCCGGATGAGCAGATTCTTCGGGCTGGAGGACATGTGTGCTAGATGTGCCAGAGGACTGGCTAACCATGTACACATGTTCTGGTCGTGCCCTAAACTAAGGGGGTATTGGCAGGGATTCACAGATGTACTGTCCCGGGTATTGAAAACTGGGGTGGTAATGAGCCTGGAGGTGGCAATCTTTGGGGTTTCGGAGGACCCGGGAGTCCAGGAAGAGAGAGAGGCCGACGTTCTGGCCTTTGCTTCCCTGGTAGCCCAGTGATGTTAGCATGGAGGGACTCAAAGCCCCCGAGGGCTGAGGACATGGTGAGCTTTCTTGGCCTCGAGAAAGTCAAGTTCGCCTTGAGAGGTTTGTTACTCGGGTTCGCCCGAAGGTGGCAACCATTTATTGACTTCTTCGCAGAGGAGTAAGCGTCAGCGAGGGGAGGGGGTGGGGTGCAAGGGTAGAGTAGAGTACAGTAGGGGGGGATATTGAAGCAGGTCCGTGTGTGAACAGAACCGTGGTTTAAACACAATGTTTAATTTGTAATTTGTGTCTTCTTTCTTTTGTACTGTACAGTGTCACTTTTTCTATGTGCCTAAAATACCTCAATAAAATTGTTTGTTAAAAAAAACAACAATCCCATCCTCCCACCAACCCCCAAACAGCAGCCCGCACATTAACATAAACAAATAACAAAAAGGAATCACCCATAGTCACCATTAACACATAGAGACCCCTTCCCCTCCAAACCCAGCCCCCACTAATGTTCGATGTTATCTAATTCTTGAAAGTGCATAATGAATAACGCCCATGAATTGTAGAACTCCTCCATCCTTCCCCTCAGTTCAAACTTAACCTTCTCAAGAGTCAAGAATGCCAACAGCCCCCCCCCCCCCCTCGCCACGCCAGGGCACAGGGTGGAGGTTGCTCTGCATCCCAACAGGATCCGCCTTCGGGCGATCAACGAGGCAAAGGCTACAACATCTGTCTCCGCCCCCGTTTCCAATCCCAGCTGGTCCGACACCCCGAATATGGCCTCCCGAGGACCCGGGTCCAGTTTCACGTGCACCACATTAGAGATTACCCTAAAAACCTTGAGTAATCCTCCAGCTTTGGACAGGACCAAAACATATGAACATGATTTGCGCCCCCCACCCCCCCCGCAACATTCACACACAAACGTTCTATCCCCTCAAAGAACCGGGTCATCCTCGCCCTTGGGAGGTGTGCTCTATATACCACCTTCAGTTGTATAAGCCCCAACCTCGCGCACGGGGTGGAGGAGTTCACTCTCCGGAGCACCTCACACCAGAACCCCTCCTCCATACCCTCTCCCAACTCTTCCTCCCACTTTGCTTTGATTCCTTCCAGTGGTGCCTTCTCCTCTTCTAAAATAGCCACAAACCACTGATACTACCGCCTGCTCCACCAGGAAGCTCTGTATCTCCTTCCTGGCAAAATCTCGAACCTGCATGTATCTAAATATTTCCTCCTGGTCCAGCCCATACTTCACTCCCAGCTCCTTCAATCCTGCAAACCGACCCCCAAGAAACAAATCTTTTAGTGTTTTAATCGCCTTCTCCCCTTTCTGAAAATTTCTGTCCCACTTCCCTGGCTCAAATCTGTGGTTCCCCCGAATCAGCATTTCCCTTGACCCTGCCCCCAACCCGAAGTGTTGGCGAAACTGCCTCCAAATTCTCAATGAAGGTATTATTACCGGACTTGGAGTAGGCATAGTTAAGGGAGCAGTTAAGCTCCCTCAACTACGCAAGTCTGGATCCCGCTCAATTTGGACGCTGAATCTGGATCGCGGTGCCTCGCGAGATCTTGTTCGACCTTGTGGAGGGTAACGAACATTGGGAATTCTAGAAGGGACCTCTCGCTGATTTACCAGTCACGTCCCGTCCCGATTCCGGCAGCATGCAGCCGGTAAATCGCGCCCTCTATCCCAGTTAATATTGGTGTTGTTGGGATTCCCCACTTTTACTGCCATGAATGCTTTAGAATATTTTTATTCTTTGACAGGAGGTGGGTGTCGCTGGTTAGACCAGCATTTGTTGCCCATCACTAATTTTCCTTGAGAAGGTGGTGGTGAACCGCCTTCTTGAACTGCTGCAGTCCATACGGTGTGTGGACTCCCAGATTATTAGGAAGGGATTTACCTTCGTATTTATTTTGTTTAGCTTCCTGTAAAAGATTATCTGAATAGTTTCCTCTTGGTAGAAGTTTGTTATAGCACTTGTGTTGTGCATTATCCTTATTTCACATCCTTACTCTAAACTCAAAAGTAAAACTCAAGAGGTTGTGCAAAAGTATCTGAATTATCTAAAAGATTTCTTCATAGTGAGCTGTTTTACAGAAACTGTTGTGACATGTCATTACACAAAATAAGCAAATGTAACTTTATTAGACTGCAATGACTAAACTTTGTATCTATAAACACACTTTGCAGTAAACATTATGGGACAGTGATTATGTTTCCTTTGAAGAGATTATTTTGCTGATTTTTCAGTCCTTCCTCGCCTGAAGGCAATAGTTTTGCTAGGGGCTGTTCCTTGATGCAGTCATTCTTCTGCAACCCTATAAAGTTTTCATTTATGTATGAGTCTAAGACTTCTTAACCAAATCTGATCCTGATCCTGGCCCTACCTGTATTAATAACTGGTGTAACACTGCATTCACTCAATTACAGGAAGTTATCCCTGATTGTAGGGAGGTGGTGGCATAGTGGTATTGTCACTAGACCAGTAAACCAGAAACCAGGGTAATGCTCTGGGTATCCGGGTTTGAATCCCACCACTGCAGATGGTGAAATTTGAATTCAATAAAAATCTTGTATTAAACAAAGCCAACAATGCACATGACCCACAAACGAATAAAAAATAAATTGTCCTCTCTGACCTGGGATGATTGACAGCTGCATACATATCATTACTGCTACTTCCCCTCTCTCTGCTCTCCTTTGTTGTTCCATTCTTTGCTCCCCTATATTCATTTCACTCCATCTCCCTTCCACTGCTTCTATCCTTTCCTCCCCTTTGCCTTTTAAAAAATATTTTCATTCGCCTCCTTTTTCACATTTATCATATTTACAACAACAAATAATGAACAATAACAACAAATACAATCCCCCAGCCAACAATCACCTCATCTCACCCACCCTCAAACAGCTCTCAACATTTTGAAAAAGAATCATCATTAATTTATACATTCCAAACCCCCCCCCCCTTTAATGGTCGATGTCATCCAATTCATGAAAATGCATGATGAACAAAGCCCATGAGTTGTAGAATCCTTCCATCCTCCCCCTCAACTCAAACTTTACTTTCTCGAGTGTTAAGAACTCCAGCAGGTCCCCCGTCACGTCGAGGCACAGAGCGGAGAAGCCGACCTTCACATCAACAGAATCTGCATTCGGGCAATCAGTGAGGCGAAGCTAAGGCGTCTGCCTCTGCACCCGCTTCCAGCCCCGACCGATCCGACACCCCGAATAGGGGCCGGGGCAGCAATTCTCCGGTTTTTAGGGGGCTAGCATGGCGCCGGAGTGCTGCGTGCTGCTGACTCCCCCGGAGTCAGATCCCTCCGCCTCCCCACCAGGACGTCCATAGCGGCCACGGGTCCGAGCATCCGCCGGGTGGTACCAGGTTTGAACCACGCCAGGGGGACTCGGCGGAGGTTCGGCACGTCACCCACGGAGAGTTGCCGTGGGGGCCTATTTCAGCGGCCCCCAACCGGCGCCGCAGCGACTGCATTGAGCGCAATTGGCGCCGATTCTCCGGTTGCCGGAGAATCAGCAGCCCGGCATCAGAGCGGCGTGGCAGGACTCTTGGAGAATCCCAGCCATGGCTTCGAGGGGACCTTATTCGAGTCTCACGTCCACCAACTCTGAGATTAGCCTAAAGACCTTCCTCCAATACCCCTTCAGTTTTGGGCAGGACCAAAACATATGAGCGTCCCTTTGCTTTATTCTTATCCCCTTCTTCTTGCCGCACCTTCTCCTCTCTCTGGCAGCTCTCCCATGGTGCGACCTTCTCCTCTTCTTCCACACTCATTTCTGCCACCTATTTTACCTTCATCCTTTACACAGAGGGATCAAGATCACTGTCTCCTTTAAACAGGGGGATCAGGATCACTGTCTCCTTAACACAGAGGGATCAAGATCACTGTCTCCTTTACACAGAGGGATCAAGATCACTGTCTCCTTTACACAGATGGATCAGGATCACTGTCTCCTTAACACAGAGGGATCAAGATCACTGTCTCCTTTAAACAGGGGGATCAGTATCACTGTCTCCTTTACACAGATGGATCAGGATCACTGTCTCCTTAACACAGAGGGATCAAGATCACTGTCTCCTTTAAACAGGGGGATCAGGATCACTGTCTCCTTAACACAGAGGGATCAAGATCACTGACTCCTTTACACAGAGGGATCAAGATCACTGACTCCTTTACACAGAGGGATCAAGATCACTGTCTCCTTTACACAGAGGGATCAAGATCACTGTCTCCTTTACACAGAGGGATCAAGATCACTGTCTCCTTTACACAGGAGGATCAGGATCACTGTCTCCTTTACACAGGGAGATCAGGATCACTGTCTCCTTTACACAAGGAGATCAGGATCACTGTCTCCTTTACACAGGGAAATCAGGATCACTGTCTCCTTTACACAGGGGGATCAGGATCACTGTCTCCTTTACACAGGGAGATAAGGATCACTGTCTCCTTTACACAGAGGGATCAGGATCACTGCCTCCTTTAAACAGAGGGATTCAGGATCACTGTCTCCTTTAAACAGGGGGATCAGGATCACTGTTTCCTTTACACAGGGAAATCAGGATCACTGTCGCCTTTACACAGGGGGATCAGGATCACCGTCTCCTTTAAACACGGAGATCAGGATCACTGTCTCCTTTACACAGAGGGATCAGGATCACTGTCTCCTTTACACAGGGGGATCAGGATCACTGTCTCCTTTACTCAGAGGGATCAGGATCACTGTCTCCTTTAAACACGGCGATCAGGATCACTGTCTCCTTTAATCAGAGGGATCAGGATCACTGTCTCCTTTAAACAGAGGGATCGGGATCACTGTCTCCTTTACACAGGGAGATCAGGATCACTGTCTCCTTTACACAAGGAGATCAGGATCACTGTCTCCTTTACACAAGGAGATCAGGATCACTGTCTCCTTTAAACACGAAGATCAAGATCACCGTCTCCTTTAAACAGAGGGATCAGGATCACTGTCTGCTTTAATCACGGGGATCAGGATCACTGTCTCCTTTACACAGGGGGATCAGTATCACTGTCTCCTTTACACAGGGGGATCAGTATCACTGTCTCTTTTACACAGGGAGATCAGGATCACTGTCTCCTTTACACAGGGGGATCAGTATCACTGTCTCCTTTACACAGGGAGATCAGGATCACTGTCTCCTTTACACAGGGGGATCAGGATCACTGTCTCCTTTACACAGGGGGATCAGGAGCACTGTCTCCTTTACACAGGGAGATCAGGATCACTGTCTCCTTTACACAGGGAGATCAGGATCACTGTCTCCTTTACACAGGGAGATCAGGATCACTGTCTCCTTTACAGAGGGAGTTCAGGATCACTGTCTCCTTTACACAAGGAGATCAGGATCACTGTCTCCTTTACACAGGGAGATCAGGATCACTGTCTCCTTTACACAGGGAGATCAGGATCACTGTCTCCTTTACACAGGGAGATCAGGATCACTGTCTCCTTTACACAGGGAGATCAGGATCGCTGTCTCCTTTACACAGGGGGGTCAGGATCACCGTCTCCTTTAAACACGGAGATCAGGATCACTGTCTCCTTTACACAGGGAGATCAGGATCGCTGTCTCCTTTACACAGGGGGATCAGGATCGCTGTCTCCTTTACACAGGGAGATCAGGATCACTGTCTCCTTTACACAGGGGATCAGGATCACTGTCTCCTTTACACAGGGGGATCAGTATCACTGTCTCCTTTACACAGGGAGATCAGGATCACTGTCTCCTTTACACAGGGGGATCAGTATCACTGTCTCCTTTACACAGGGGGATCAGGATCACCGTCTCCTTTAAACACGGAGATCAGGATCACTGTCTCCTTTACACAGGGAGATCAGGATCGCTGTCTCCTTTACACAGGGGGATCAGTATCACTGTCTCCTTTACGCAGGGGGATCAGGATCACTGTCTCCTTTACACAGGGGGATCAGTATCACTGTTTCCTTTACGCAGGGAGATCAGGATCACTGTCTCCTTTACACAGGGGGTTCAGTATCACTGTCTCCTTTACACAGGGGGATCAGGATCACTGTCTCCTTTACACAGGGGGATCAGGATCACTGTCTCCTTTACACAGGGGGATCACCGCCTGCTTCACCCGGGCTTTTGGTCTGTTGCGGGGGGGGGGGGGTAATGGAGATGACGTTTGGGGGAGGGGGTAATGGAGATGACGGTTGGAGGGGGGGTAATGGAGATGACGGTTGGAGGGGGGGGGTAATGGAGATGACGGTTGGAGGGGGAATGGAGATGACCGTTGGGGGTGCGAGTAATGGAGTTGACGGTTGGGGGGGGGGTGTAATGGAAATGACAGTTATGGGGGGGGGGTGATGGAGATGACGGTTGGGGGGGTAATGGAGATGACGGTTAGAGGGGGGTAATGGAGATGACGGTTAGAGGGGGGTAATGGAGATGACGTTGGAGGGGGAATGGAGATGACCGTTGTGGGTGGGAGTAATGGAGTTGACGGTTGGGGGTATAATGGAAATGACAGTTATGGGGGGGGGGGGGGGGGGTGATGGAGATGACGGCTGGGGTGGGGGTAATGGCAATGACGGTTGGGGAGGCGGGGTAATGGAGATGACGGCTGGGGCCATTTCTTACCCAGCCCATTCCGAGTTGTTGTTCCGCCTTTAGGTGCGATTCCCGGAAGCGGTGAGGATTCGGGGCGCTGACGGCGGACTCGGTGCCTGAGTGTCCGTGCTGGAAAGTTCTGGAGTCTTGTTGGAAGTTGGGCCTGGGGGTGAAGGAGCCGCCCTGTGGGCCATGGATCCCCGGGGATTATTCGGCATATTTCTTCTTGTGATGTGTGCGGCTGGAGCGTTGGGTTTGGAAGTTCAGGGAAACTGTTCACAGCCGGTAAGATTGAGCCTGAGGGAGCCTTGACCTCTGGCACTGAAAATTTGATTTTATAAGTGTGGAGATACATCCCTTCAGTATTTAGTTATTGTTGGAAATTTAATAAAAATTAAAATAACTTTTTCTTTCAGTCGCTCATTTTTACTTTAATGCCATCTTTCTTTCCCTTTATTTTGTTTTCTATAGTTAAGTTTGTATTGAATTAAATATATATATATTTTTAAATATTTTTTATTCTTTTTCACATTTTCTCACAAATTTACCCAACAGTAAACAATAATCAGTAACGAATGTAATGTCAATCCCCATATCAGTAACACCAATCCCATCCTCCTACCAAACCCCAAGCATTAGCCCGCATGTTAACACAAGCAAATGACAAAAAGGAATCACCCATAATCACCATTAACAGATAGTCTCCAGCATCTCCCCCCCCAATGTCCAATGTAATCCAATTCTATACTCCTTTTGTGATTTTCTCTATTGGCAGCACGGTAGCACAAGTGGATAACACTGTGGCTTCACAGCGCCAGGGTCCCAGGTTCAATTCCCTGCTGGGTCACTGTCTGCGTGGGTTTCCTCCCACAGTCCAATGACGTGTAGGTTAGGTGGATTGGCCATGATAAATTGCCCTTAGTGACCAAAAAGGTTAGGAGAGGTTACGGGGATAGGGTGGAACTGAGGGCGTAAGTGGGTCGGTGCAGACTCGATGAGCCGAATGACCTCCTTCTGCACTGTATGTTCGATGTTAAGGTATACTGCTTGTGTTTCCTTAGAAGACTAACCTGTCTCTATAAACATCATTCTTTCCCTCACTCAAAATTATGCAATAAACTTAATGACTATAAATTATGAAGGGGAATTTTAGAACTGCCAGAAATGCAAATCAAGGAAACTCTGGAATTTAGTGTTTCATTATCTGTCTGTTGAGTCAGATTTAATCTGGTTATCCAATTTGCATATGGTACTATGAACTTTCTCTGCCCCTTCTCTATTTTTGACAAATACATATCAGAATTTATATTTGCCAAGACTTTCTAATCCAAGTCTGGATTTTACTGACACTACTGACATAAACCCAATAAAATAAAAGAGCAAACTTCATTTAACTACTAACAGGAAGGTAGTATATTAAATATAGCAAAGGATCACAACACACCAGCATTGTACTGAAGTACTTTGGAACTAGCCTAGGCCCTAACCAAGCTGTTCCAGTACAGCAAAAACACTGGTAGCTACCTGACAATGTGGGAAATTTCCCAGGTATGTCCTATCCACTAAACGCAAAACTAATTCAATCCAGCAAATTACAAACCCTTCAGTTCACAATCAATCATCAGAAAAGTGAAGAAGGTGTCCTCTATAGTAGTTTCAAGCAGTACTTACTTCGCAATAAATTGCTCATCGATGCTCAGTTTTGGTTCCTCCAAGGCCACTCCACTCCAGACCACCTTTTCAACCTTGACCTAAACCAGGATTTTTCAAAGTCCAGGTAACGACTCGCAGGGTGGGTGTTGAGAGTCACAGAGGGATCAGTCGCACCTTTCCCATGGTGGTCCCAATTACGGGAGAAGCACCTAATTACTGGCATTTAAATTGAGTGTGGCACCTGCTACCGACTTTTAAATGAGAAAAGAATGAGGCTGTGTTCAGTCTTCTGACCATAAAGGGCAGCAGTGAACAGGTCACTTGACATCAAACATCCTGTATGTACGTGCTTTTGGTGCCAAATAATAGAGGGGAGCTTCTTCCATTTTCTAGTTGCTATCAAGCAAGGCAAGAGGACTGTGAAGATGGATCATTTTGTTAGAAGGAGAGATGGACAGAGACACAAATAGGTAGTGTACCTACTGGTCAGGATCCCATATCTGAAGCTGCTGGAGAGTGCTGCCAGGAGAATCCAGGGCAAGACAAAGCAATGCTGGTTAGCTCTGTACAGTGTCAGTGCCTCTGGTTAACAGCCTATAAAGAGGAAACTTAACTCTGGAACAAAGCAGTATAAAGATGATTTCTTGAGGCATGGTTTTGTCAATTCCTCAGGAATGTTGGGGAGTATGTTGTCCAGGATGGAGTAGAAGCCTTCTTTGGCATTAAGGATTGGGGTGTGAGCAGTCATGACCGTTGCCTGCTGGTCTTGGCAAGTTTCAGACGGAGGGTTATGAGGTGCTCGATGATGCCAACAGGAAACTCCGAAAGTCGGTTCGCGAGTTTGTTCTTCATGGCAAATGCACTTCCATGCATTCTGGGCCAATCCTTGGGTCTTCCTCTCCAGAAGAAGATGTAAGCACCACCAGCTGCCCTTCGGGTCTCCTGCAGGTCAATGACATCAGGTGTCTGAGTTCATGGGCAACAAGGGCAGGTCTCTGTTCCGGTTGATTGTTTTGCTTATTATCAATGAGGCTTCATACCTTTCAGGTTCTGAAATTGAATTTAACTTGATTTTCTAACTGCAGGTAGATGAGCCTGCTTGATGCGGTTTTCCAGCCACATTGAGGATGAAACAGACTATTTTTAGGGAAACTTTTCTAGCCCTTGCCCCATGCGAGGTGAGCATAGTGGATCCTGAAGAGTGCTGCTCAGTCATGATGAAAGCTGCTGAAACACTCTCCTATTCCAAGAGTAAGCCAACTGAATCAAACTCCACCGTCTACATGCCGGTCCGAAGCTAGGGATTTCCAGTTCTGTCCCCGTCACTTCCCGCCGATCAATGCAGGATTTGTCTGTGTGGAGGGGTGTGTTGCTTTCCTCTAGGTAGAAACCTGGTGCAAGACATCTTTTACTATGGGTATGTTGTTGAACATCAGCACACGGTCCTTGACAGAGGGTAGGCCTGGTTCCAATGTCAAGGGATCCTTGAAGCTGGAGATCTCCCTACTGCTGCAGCTTTCATTCGCCATCGCAGCCGTTGGTACCATACAAGTATTTTTCGCCTGATCCATTGTCGAGGATTAGTTTTGGATTTTGCTCTCTATGGTTTCTCCCCTCTGACCTTAACATCATGGATGACCCTGCCAAGACTCTGAATGGCATTGCTCTCCGGATGTTTAAGCCTCTCCACGATGACAATGCGCCGATCCAAGGAAAGGCATTACCACTTTCTGCTTTTTTTTAAAAATAAGTTCTTCCACTTGTTCCCCCTGAATCTTACTATTTGTTCATGGAATGTGGGTGGGAAGTCCAGCATTTGTTGCCCATCCCTAATCGCTATCAACTACACTTTGTAGGCCTGGACTCATGGGTAAGGACAGCAGATTTCCTTCCCGAAAGAGCAACAGTGAACTAGATGGGTTTTTACAACAATCAATGAAACTTTCATGGTTACAATTACTGAGTCTAGCTTTCACTTTCAAAATGTTTAATTAAAGTTTAATTCCACCAGCTTATTGTGGTTGGATTTGAATCCCTGAACCTTCGAGAGTACTAGTCGGGTGAGATGATTACAATGCCAGAATCTCCTTGCTCAAAATCTTAAATCTGTGTCTCCTAAATTTTGTACCATCTGCTAATGGAAGCAACTTTTCCTTGCCTGCCTTACCAAACCAGATATAATCTTGTACACCTCTATCAAATTTCTTCTTTATCTTCTTTGCTCCAGGGAGAACAACCCCAGCTTCTCCAGCCCAAGATCCGAAATGCTTTGCTAACTAGACCCTCAATGCAACCTGCTATCTTAAGAGATAGGACTGCACGATAGGCCCCCAAATAGTCAGCGGGATATTGAGGAGCAATATGTAAAGAGATTACAGATAGCTGCTGGAAAAATAGGCTGGTAATAGTTGGGGACTTTAACTTTCTCAACATTAACTGGGACATCCATAGCACTCGGGGTTTGGGTGGAGAGAAATTTGACGAGTGTATTCAGGAGGAATTCCTCATTCGATATGTGGATGGCCCGACTAGAGGAGTGAGCAAAATTTCACCTCCTCTTGGGGGAATAAGGAAGGGCAGGTGACGGAAGTGTTAGTGAGGGATCACTTTGGAACCAGCGACCAGTTTTAAGATAGCTATGGAGAATGATAGTTCTGGCCCAAAAGTTAAAATTCTAAATTGGGGCAAGGCCAATTTCGAAGGTATTGTGCGGAAACTTTCAAAAGTTGATTGGGGGAGTCTGTTTACAGGCAAGGGAACAGCTGGTAAGTGGGAGTCTTGCAAAAAGGGGTTACTAGAGTTCAGGATGAGCACATTGCTCTTAAAGTGAAGGGTAAAGCTGGTAGAAGGAGGGAACCTTGGATGACTCAGGGTATTGAGGCCATGGTCAGAAGGAAGAAGGAGGCATATGACATGCATAGGCAGCTGGGATCAAGTGGATCCCTTGAAGAATATAGGGCTTCTCAGAGTAGAGTTAAGAGAGAAATCAGGAGGGCAAAAAGAGGACATGAAATTGACTTGGCAGATCAGGCGAAGGAAAATCCAAAGAGCTTTTACAGATACATAAAGGGTAAAAGGGTGACGAGGGAGAGGGTAGGGCCTCTTAAGGATAAACAAGGTCACCTATGTACAGATCCACATGGGATGGGAGAGATCCTAAATGAATATTTCTCATCAGTATTTACTGTTGAGAAAGGCTCGAACGTTAGCAAAATTGGGGAAATGAAAAGTGGTGTCTTGAGGAGTGTACATATTACAGAGAAGGAGGTGCCAGAGGTATTAAAGCGCATCAAGATAGATAAATCTCCAGAACCTGATGAAATGTATCCCATGACGTTGTGTGAGGCTAGGGAGGAAATTGCTGGCCCCCTAGCTGAGATATTTGAATCATCGACAGCCACAGGAGAGGTGCCTGAAGATTGAAGGGTAGCAAATGTTGTGCCCTTGTTTAAGAAGGGCTCTTGGGATAAGCCTGGGAATTACAGACCAGTTAGCCTTACTTTGTACTGGGTAAATTGTTAAAAGGCATTCTGAGGGACAGGATCTAAAGGCATTTAGACAGGCAAGGGCTTATTAGGGAAAGTTAGCATGACTTTGTAAGGGGAAAGTCATGTCTCACAAATTTGATTGAGTTTTAAGAAGGTAGATGAGGGCAGTGCAGTCGACGTTGTCTGCATGGACTTTAGCAAGGTCTTTGCCAAGATACCGCATGGAAGATTGTTGCAAAAGGTTAAATCTCACGGAATCCAGGGTGAGGTAGACAATTGGTACAAAATTGGCTTGGTGACCAAAGCCAAAGGGTGGTTGTGGAGGGTTGTTTTTCAAACTGGAGGCCTGTGACCAGCGGTGTGCCTCAGGGATTGGTGCTGGGTCCACTGTTATTTGTTATATACATTAATCATTTGGATGAGAATGTAGGAAGCATGGTTAGTAAGTTTGCAGATGACACCAAGATTGGTGGCATAGTGGATAGTGAAGAAGGTTATATAAGATTGCAATAGGATCTTGAGCAATTGGGCCAGTGAGCCGATGAATGGCAGATGGAGTTTAATTTGGATAAATGTGAGGTGATGCATTTTGGTAGATAAAATCAGGGTAGGACCTACTCAGTTAATGGTAGGGAGTTGAGGAGAATTACAGAACAAAGAGATCCAGGGGTAGAGGTTCATACCTCCTTGAAGGTGGAGTCGCAGGTGGACAGGGTGGTGAAGAAGGCATTCAGCATGCTAGGTTTTATTGGTCAGAATATTGAATACAGGAGTTGGGACGTCTTGTTGAAGTTGTACAAGACATTGGTGAGACCACACATGAAATAAATACTGTGTTCCATTCTGGTCACCCTATTATAGGAAGGATATTGTTAAACTAGAAAGAGTGCAGAAGAGATTGACGAGGATGCTACCAGGACTTGATGGTCTGAGTTATAAGGAGAGGCTGGATGGGTTGGGACTTTTTCTCTGGAGCGTAGGAGGCTTGGGGGTGATCTTCTAGAGGCTTATAAAATAATGAGGAGCATAGATCAGGTAGATAGTCAATATCTTTTCCCAAAGGTAGGGGAGTCTAGAACTAGAGGGCATAGGTTTCAGGGGAGAGGTGCAAAAGCGACCAGAGAGGAAATCTTTTCAAACAGAGGGTGCTGAGCATCTAGAACGGGCTCTCGGAGGCAGTGGTAGAGACGGGTTTCAATTTTTTCCTTTTAAAAAAAAACAGACAGTTACATGGGCAGAGTGGGTATAGAGGGATATGGGCCAAATGCGGGCAAGTGGGACCAGCTTACTGATAGAAACTGGGCGGCATGGACAAGCTGGGCCGAAGAGCCTGTTTCCATGCTGTAAACATCTATGGCTCTGAGGTGCTTCTATCCCTACACATTCCTTAGAACTGTGCCATTGAATTGATATAGTCCCACCCTGTCCCTTTTGGCAAAATGCATCACGTGACACTAAATTCCATCTGCTACTTGTCTGCCTATTCTACTGACTATCTTTGGCCTGTTGAAGTAGACCAGTACTATCTTCAGTGTTTGCCACACCTCCAAGTTTTGTGTCATCAAGTTTTGAATTATTGTTCTGTATTTCTGTATCCACCAGATTCATTTGTATATCGCCACCCATCTTGCATAGTTTTCTGATTTAGCCTTGTCAGTACTGACTCAAAATTTGATTATTGAACTATGAGAGTTTGGAAATACCTTTTGATGAACTGTTGCTATCTTTGATGTGCCCAAGGATCTATCATTGGCCCCTTCCAAATTCGCAACCACATCCTGTCCCTTGGCAACATCAACCAAAGGCAGAGCATTAGTTTTTAGATGTACGCTGACAACACTCAGCTCTACGTCACCACCACCTCTCTTAACCTCTCCACTGTTGTTAAATTATCAGACAGTTTATCTGAAATGTATTACAGTAAGGGATGAGCAGAAATTTCTCTGATTAATATTGGGAATATTGAAGCTATTGCTTTCAGCCCCTGCTCCAGACTCAGTTTCCTAGCTACCAACTCCATCTGTCTCCGTGACAATAATCTGAGATCAAGTCAGTTTGTTTGCAACCTTGGTTTCGCATTTGATTGCAACTTAAATTTCAGACCTTGTATTTGTGCCAACGTTGAAAGTACCTATTTCCACATTTGTGGCATGCCTGACCACCTATGTTTCAGCTCATTTACAGCTGAAACTCTCATTCATGCATCTGTTACCTCTAGACTTACCTATTCCAATGCATTCCCACCTGGTTTCTGACATTGTACCTTCCATAAACTTAAGGTCAACCAAAGCTTTGTTGCACTTCTCTCAACTCGCAACAAGTCCCATTCCCTTATCATCCTGTGCTTGCTGACCAAAATGACTCTTGTGGTCTCCAGTCTCCAATTCTGATCTTCAATCTGATAGTCTTCCAAGATCAATTCTTCTACATTCCCAATTGCAATGCTCTCCCATCTGCTTTCGGATGCTTAGACCGTTCCCCCCCCCCAACAAGCTCTGGAATATCCTTCTTACACCTGTCTGCCTCTATAGCTTGCTTTCCTCCTTTTAAGACACTTCTAAAATCCTACTTGTTTAATCAAGCTTCTGGGCATCCGGCATAAGTGGCTGGATTTTTTCTACAGAAGCAATTATTGCGAATCAGGAAATTTCCAGCTCGCTGCACCCACCTCCAAACCACAAGACTTGATCTTCTTTCCAGGAAGAGGGTGAGGTTGTGGGTTGGAGTCAGACTCATGACACCCAGGACCCATTTCGATACCAGCCCCGGGTCCATGTGGAATTTGCACATTCTCCCCATGTCTACATGGGTCCCACTCCCACAACCCAAAGATGTGTAGGGTGGGTGGTTTGGCCACGCTAAATTGTCCTTTAATTGGAAAAAAAGAGAATTGGGTACTTTTGAACTTTATTGATTAGAAAGGAATGCTTATCAGACATAGCCACATCAAAGTCAGAGAAAACATGAAGCAAAATCTTTAGCAGAGAAGTTTGAAAAGTATGAAATTACAGTCTTTACTGTTGGTGGAACCGTTTACTTCAAAGAATGAATGCTATCAACAAATAACTGCAAAATGTTGACACATCTTTATTGAATGCTTCACAATTGTTAGCCTCAGTTAGAAGTTTTGTCATGGAAGTTTGAAGAAACTATACCTCAGTTGAAGCAGAGGCACTAACATTAACAAAGGGTACAGGTCCCTTTGATAAGAAATTTATAAGACACTGGGTGCAATTCAATGGAAATTGATAAGTATGGATGCATTTGGTGGGTGTTTCTCGACGGCAGCATTGACGAGACCGTGGCCCATATTCAACGGCACTTAGTGCCAAAAATCAGCTTCCATGAGATTCTCGCCATTACTGGCTGTCTCACTCTCTGATTTGCGCCTCAGCGTCTCGCCGGTAAGGGGAGATGCTTTTAAACACTCCCTCACCACTCATTCCCAGTCAGCACACGAGCATGACAGCATGTAGTTCTGCTCTTTGCTTTGAGGGTGCCGACCTCACCAGGCCTCTTGATGCCGCTGATGCGAGATAACATGGAAAAATACAGCACAGAACAGGCCCTTCGGCCCACGATGTTGTGCTGAACTTTTGTCCTAGATGAAGAACAAATGAATCTACATCCCATCATTCTACCGTAATCCATGTACCTATCCAATAGCCGCTTGAAGGTCCCTAATGTTTCCGACTCAACTACTTCCACAGGCAGTGCATTCCATGCCGCCACTACTCTCTGGGTAAAGAACCTACCTCTGACATCCCCCCTATATCTTCCACCATTCACCTTAAATTTATGTCCCCTTTTAATGGTTTGTTCCACCCGGGGAAAAAGTCTCTGACTGTCTATCTATTCCCCTGATCACCTTATAAACATCTATCAAGTCGCCCCCTCATACTTCTCCATTCTAATGAGAAAAGGCCGAGCAACCTCAACCTTTCCTCATATGGGTCATCCTATTCCCCCGAGGTATCATAGCAAAAAGTGTCCTCTTTCTAGCTACATAAATAGAAGAAAATAGCAACAGCAGCCCCCAGGCATTTGTAGCCACAAGCAACAAACATAACCTGCAGCTGTGAAATTCACTCACAACTAACAAGGCTGTTCATCATTTGCAGTAGCCTTCAGCTGTAAACCTAGAGATTGGTCACATCAAAGGGAGTGAAATTGACTTTCAACATTGAAGGCACAGCAAGGCTCTGTCCTGGAAGTGTTTGGTGGGACAGACGGGCTGCAGCTTGCCCCTGTTATGGGTTGCCACACTATTTAAAGATGGCATGAGGGCCTCGCAGATGCAAAGCCCCTCACTCCATCCCCTGGCCTAGAAGCGACCCTGACCTGAAACGCTTCGACCCCCCTCCCCCCAAACACTAGGGCAGTAGTTCCAATACCCTTGTGCTGCGTGCCAGAAAATGTAAATGGCACTCACCAACTCACTTCCCCTCAGCAGCCATTGTGCCAGCTTCACGTTTTTAAAAAGGAGTACTAAACGACGCCCGCATGGTTTTTTGCTGGCAGGTAATTTCCAGAAGGGAATGAGATTGACACTAATGAGATTGAATTTAATGCAAATTAGTGTTGATATTCTTGGCACCTTTTAAGCGAGATCCGGAACTCTCCATCAGGAACGGGCTGGGTGAATTGCAAACTGGTTCGTGCCCAGGGAGAATATCTATTTTTGGCTTTTCCTGCTATTTACCCAGTGCGCCCAAGTCTGTGCCAGGTGTAACACGTTGGTTGAATCATGCCTAGGAAGTTATTGATGAAACTAGCGACAGTTAAGTCACTTTGAGATCGTTGAGACTGTCAGTGTTATTTGTGACACAATTATGGTGCAATTGCAGAGTAGAAGTGAATCTCTGAAGAAGGCTGTTGAATTATTTTGCGTGCTTTTTGACAGATGTTTGGATAAGAATGCTAAGAGGTTAATTGAATTCTACCGGGAGGACATAGACCCAATTCCTTTTGAAGATGAAATGAAACCATTCCTTAATTTCATCGATAACAATGAACTCTGTGCTTCAAGAGCACCTGCTGATTTGTGCAGACTTGCATGTGATGGTTTGCAGGCAACCTTTCCAAATATGAAAATTATTCTGAAAACATTTTAAAAAAAATATAGAGTACCCAATTATTTTTTATTTCCAATAAAGGGGCAATTTAGTGTGGCCAATCTACCTACTCTGCACATCTTTGGGTTGTGGGGGTGAAACCCACGCAGACACGGGGAGAAAGTGCAAACTTCGCACAGTGACCAGGGGCCAGGATCGAACCCGGGTCCTCAGCGCCGTAGGCAGCAGTGCTAACCACTGGGCCACCGTGCTGTCCTCTGAAAACATTTTTAGCAATATCTGTCACAAATGCTTCTGCTGAACATTCTTTATTTGTATTGAAAATGTATTTCTTTGTATTGTACATTATCTATGAAGTACAATGAGTCAGGACATTTGTTCAGCATCTCAATTGATCCCGCCTCCACCGCATTCTCACAGGCAGGTTTTAATTTTTTTTAATTATTTTTTCCCAATTTATGAAGCAAGAAAATCTAAAAAATCTGTCCCTCTACCATGCTCTCCAGCATAATTTATGTTTTTCAAGAGAGAACGTATGCTGGTCTGGTATAATGGTTGGTGGTTTCATGCAGCAGTTATAATCGGTGGGTAACCATCTTGCCATTTAGCGTGGGTAATCCACCTACCCTGCACATCTTGGGTTGTGGGGGGGACATCCGGTGACAGCCATGGCGGGGCAGCAGGGCCGTGGGGAGACGACAGTGGTCAATGGATCAGCTGGTGACGTTTCTCAAGGATTGCTTTGCCAAGCTGAAGAATGACACGCTGGCCCTGATTAAGGCTTCGATTGATCAAGTGGTTCAGAATCAGGAAACCCATGGGAGAGCGATCCCGTAGGTGGAACAAAAGCTGTCCGAGCACGAGGAGTATGTAACCGTGCTGGACAACAAGGCGGGGATGATCAACGACCACCAGAAAAGAATGCAGGAGAAGCTGGAGGACCTGGAGAATAGGTCCAGGAGGCAGAATCTTAGAATTGTTGGCCTCCCTGAAGGCAGTGAGGGATCGGGTGCGAAGGCTTATGTGGCGGACATGTTGGGGAAGTTGATGGGGACTGGGGTGTTCCCTGGGCCCCTGGAATTGGACAGAGCGCACAGCCCTTGCGAGGAAGCCCAGAGCGAACGTGCTGCCGAGGGCCTTGGTGGTACGTTTTCACCATTTCATGGACAAGAAACACGTTTTGCGGTGAGCCAAGAAAGAACGGAGCAGCAAGTGGGAGAACTGAGAGTTGCACATCTATTAGGACCTGGGAGCGGATTGGCCAAGAGGCGAGCTGGGTTCAATCGGGCAAAAACAAACCTCTTAAGAAGGGGGTGAAGTTCGGGATGCTGTACCCAGCCCGCCTGTGGGTCACACGTGAGGAACAGGACTTCTACTTTGAAACGCCAGACAAAGTATGGACCTTTTATTAAAGAAATGAAGCTGGAGGCGAATTAAAAGACACTGAAGCCTTGGAGAAGTACTGTGGCGGCGATTTTTTGGTGCTGGATTGTATAAATATAAGTAGCTCTATGTGAAATAATGGGCTGAGTGGATGGTTAAAAGTTGTTTTGTCTTGCAGGGCCCTTGTTGGAGAGGGTGGTGGGCTTTGAATTTGGTTCTGCTTTTTTGGGCGACTATTTTTCTAAAGTGACTGTTTCTTCACTGTTTTCTCTGATGTTTGTTTACTGGGGAATGTGATGCTTTTAAAATGTTTATTCATGTTGGGGGAGAGAGGAGAGAACAATAGGGAGACAGATTGCTTGGTGCCAGGGGGTGGGAGCTACCGTATCAGCATTGGTCAGCTGACTCTCTGAAGCACATTGGGGGTGAGCAGGTGTTAAGCTGGAGCTTGACTTGAGGGATTGGGTTTCTAGTGTTTTGCTAGGGGTGGAGGGAGTGGGAGGGGGGGGGGGGGGGGGGAAGAGAGCTGCTTTGCTGACAGGGGAGGAACTGTTACCAGGGACAAATGGGAGGTCGGGAACAGTGACTGCCCGAGTGGGGACTCGGGGAAGTGGAGGGCGCGAGTTCGAGGCTGGCCTAAAATGGGTGATGGCTAATCGGCAGGGGGCGGGGAGGGCTGGAAGCCCCCTATCCAGGCTGATCGCATGGAAGGTGAGAGGACTGAATGGGCCGGTCAAGAGGGCTCACGTGTTCGTACATTTGAGGGAGCTGAAGGTGGATATGGCAATGCTACGAGACACACCTAAAGGTTACAGACCAGATGAGATTGAGGAAGGGGTGGGTCAGCCAAGTGTTCCACTCAGCACTGGACTCAAAGACCAGAGGGTAGCGATCTTGATCAGAAAACTAGTGGCATTGTATCAGACAAGGGGAGTAGTTACATAATTGTGAGTTGGAAGTTGGAGGGCGGGCAAGTGGTACTTGTGAACATATATGCTCTGAATTGGGATGATGTGGAATTTTATGAGGCGGGTGTTAGATAAGATCCCAGACTTAGAGTCACATAACCTGAACATGGGAGGGGACTTCAATACAGTCATTGATCTGGAATTGGACCGGTCAAGGATAGGGAGGAGGCCAGCTGCGGCAAAGGAATTGAGACTGAGGAAATAATCAAGCGGCTGGAGGGCATGCAGTCGGGCAAGGCCCCGGGGCCTTGCGGCTACCTGGTGGAATTCTATAAGACATTTTCAGAGATATTGGGCAAAATTCTCCCCTACCCGGCGGGGTGGGGGGTCCTGGCGTAGCGGAGTTGCGCCAACCACTCTGGCGTCGGGTCTCCCCAAAGGTACGGAATTCTCTGCACCTTTCGGGGCTAGGCCCGTGCCGGAGTGGCTCCCGCTCCGCTAACTAGCGCCAATGGCCTTTGGCGCCACGCTGCCCGGCGTCGCGGCTGGCCGAAAGGCCTTCGCCGGTCGACGTGAGTCCGCGCAGGCGCCGGAGCATCAGCGGCCGCTGACGTCACCACTGCGCATGCGCGGTGGAGGGGGTCTCTTCCGCCATGGTGGAGGCCATGGCTGTGGCGGAAGAAAGAGTGCCCCCACGGCACTGGCCCACCCGCCGATCGGCGGCCCCCGATCACGGGCCAGGCCACCGTGGGGGCACCCCCGGGGTCCTGTCGCCCTGCGCTCCCCCCAGGACCCCGGGGGCCGGCTCGCGCCGCCAATCCCGCCGGCACAGAGGTGGTTTAAACCACGTCGGCAGGAGAGGCCTGACAGCGGCGGGACTTCGGCCCATCGCAGACCGGAGAATCGCCGCGGGGGGCACGCCGATCGGCGGGTGGCGGAGAATTCCAGCCACGGCGGGGGCGGGATTTGTCCTCCCCCCAACAATGTCACAGGCCTCGATTTCATTGATCTTGAAACGGGAGAAGGATCCGGAGCAATGTGGGTCATACAGGCCGATTTCTCTACTGAATGTGGATGCCAAACTGCTGGCTAAGATACTGGCCACAAGGATAGAGGACTGTGTCCCGGGGGTGATAGGGGAAGACCAGACGGGATTTGGTAAGGGCAGGCAACTCGTGTTTGAAGGCTTCTAAATGTTATTATAATGCCCTCCGAAGGAGAGGAGGTGGAGATGGTGGTAGCGATGGATGTGGAGAAGGCTTTTGATCGGGTGGAATGGAATTACCAGTGGGAGGCGCTGGGAAGGTTTGGGTTTGGTGAGGGCTTTATTGACTGGGTTCCTCTATCAGGCACCAGTAGAGAGTGTGCGTACGAACCGGCTGAGGGCGGGGTATTTGAAACTACACCAAGCAATGAGGCAAGGGTGCCCCCTCTCCCCGTTACTGTTTGCTCTGGCCATCGAGCCATTGGCCATGGCGTAAAGAGCCTCTAGGTACTGGAAAGTACCGATATCTGGGAATCCAGGTGGCCCGGGAATGGGAGGTACTGCACAAGTTAAACCTATCCCGGTTGGTAGAACAAATGGAAGGGGACTTTAAGAGATGCGACATGCTCCCGCTATCACTGGCGGGGAGGGTACAGACTGTGAAAATGACGGTCCTCCACAGATTTCTGTTTGTGTTTCAGTGCCTCCCCATCTTCATCCCGAAGGTCTTTTTCAAGCGGGTGAATAAGATTATTTTGGGCTTTGTGTGGGCGAATAAAACCCCGCGAGTGAAGAAAGTGTTGCTGGAGTGCAGTCGGGGGGAGGGTGGGTTTGCGCTGCCGAAATTCTGCAATTACTACTGCGCGGCTAATACAGCCATGATTAGGAAATGGGTATTGGGGGAGGGGTCAGCATGGGAGCGGATGGAGGCAACGTCATGTAAAGACACCAGTTTGGGAGCACTGGCAACGGCACCTCTGTCGTTCTCGCTGGCCCGATACTCCACAAGTCCAGTGGTAGTGGCGGCTCTGAGAATCTGGGGGCAATAGAGGATGTAAGAGAGAGGAGGGAGCATCGATTTCGACCCCGATTTATAATAACCACAGGTTTGTACTGGGTAGGCGAGATGGTGGGTTCCGGAGTTGGCAAAGGGCAGGAATTGGAAGGATGGGGGATCTATTAATAGATGGGAGCTTTCCCAGCTTGAAAGCTTTGGAAGATAAATTTAAATTGCCAGCAGGGAATGGTTTTACGTATTTGCAGGTGTGAGACTTCCTGAGAAAGCAGGTGCCGGCCTTTCTGCTGCTGCCGCCACAGGGGATACAGGATAGAGTAGTTTCCCGTACCTGGATGGGAGAGGGGAAGGTATCGGATATTTAGCAGGAGCTTTCGGAGGCGGAGGAAACCCCGATGGAGGAGCTTAAGGGAAAGTGGGAGGACGAGCTAGGAGGAGAGATAGAGGCAGGTCTATAGGCGGATGCCCTAAGCAGGGTTAATACCTCCTCATCATACGCCAGGCATAGCCTGATACAATTTAAGGTAGTCCACCAGGCACACATGACAGTGGCTAGGACGAGTAAGTTCTTCGGGGTTGAGGATAGGTATGCAAGGTGCTCGGGAAGCCCAACCAATCATGTCCACATGTTTTGGGCATGCCCAAAGCTTAGAGGGTTTTGGCAGGATTTTGTTAAGGCAATGTCCACGGTGCTAAAAACACGGGTGATGCTGAGTCCAGAGGTAGCGATCTTTGGAGTGTCAGAAAATCCAGGTGTTCAGGTGGCGAAAGAGGCCGACGTCTTGGCCTTTGCCTCCTTGGTAGCCCGGAGACGGATCTTTTTAATGTGGAGGGACTCGAAGCCCCCGAGTGTAGAGACCTGGGTTAGTGACGTGGCTGGGTTTCTTAGTCTCGAGAAAATAAAGTTTGCCTTAAGAGGGTCAATGTTAGGGTTCACTCGGAGCTAGCAGCCTTTCGTCGACTTCCTCGGGGAAAATTAAAATGTCAGCATATGCAGTACTCCGGGGGGGGGGGGGGGGGGATTGTTGTTGTATGGTTAAGATGGGTGAAGATTGGGCTGGGGGACGAAATGTTTATTTTACCATGTTGATGTCGTTGTTTATGTTACTGTTATAAAAATTTTCAAATACTTCAATAAAATATTATTTTTTTTTAAAAAAATCTTTGGGTTGTGGGGGTGAGATCCATGCAGAAATGCGGAGAATGTGCGAACTCCATACAAACAGTAACCCGGAACCGAACCTGGGTCCTCGGCGCTGTGAGGCAGCAATGCTAACCACTGTGCCACCATGGCAGTTTAAAAAAAAACATTTATTCATTTATGCAATGTGGGCGTCGCTGGTTAGGCCAACATTTATTGCCCAACCCTAGTTGCTCTTATGAAGTTGGTGGTGAGCTTCCTTCTTGAACGCCTGCAGTCCCTGAGGTGGAGTTACACCCACAGTGTTGTTTGGGATGGAGTTCCAGGATATCGCCCCTGCGACGGTGAACAAACAGTGTTATATTTCCACGTCAGGGTGGAGGGAAACCTCCAGGTGTTGGGGTTCCCAGGTATCTGCTGCTCTTATCCTTCTAGATAGTAGTGATTGTGGGTTTGGAAGGTGCTGTCTAAGGAACCTTGGTGAGTTACTGCAGTGCATCCTCTGTATGGTACCTGTGTTTGAATACCACCAGATGGTGGAATTTGAATTCAATAAAAATCTGGAACTAAAAGTCTAATGACAACTGTGAAACCATTTTTGATTGTCGTAAAAACCCATCTGATTCACTAATTGTCCTTTAGGGAAGGAAATCTGTAATCCTTTCCTGGTCTGGCCTACATGTGACTCCAGACCCACAGCAATGTGGTTCACTCTTAAATACCCTCAGGGATGGGCAATAAATGGTGGTCCAGCCAGCGATGCTCCCATCCTGTGAACAAATAAAGCAAAAAAACTTTGCAATTTTCCAAGTTTTGTATCATCTGCAAATTTGAAATTGTGCCCTGTATACCAAGGTCTAGTTCGTTAATAGCAAAGATCCCAACACTAACCCCATGGGAACTCCACTACAAACCTTCCTCTAGCCCGAAAAACATCAATACTCAATGTTTCCTGTCACTCGGTAAATTTTGTATCCATGTTTCTACTTTCCCTTTTATTCCATGAGCTATAACTTTGTTCACAACTCTCTTATGTGGTTCTGTATCAGATGTCTTTTGGAAGTCCTTCAACAACATTGACCTCATAAATCCTCATCAAAAACCCCAGTAAATTATTTGGATACAACTTTCCCTTAAGAAATCCATATTGACTCTCCTTAATTGACCCATATTTGTCAATGTATCTCTTAATTTTGCCCCAAATAATTGTTTGCAGGTATTTCCCCACCACTGAAGTCAAACTGACTGGCCTGTACTTGTGTTCATCTTCATTTTCTGAACGCGAGGACAACATTTAAAATTCTACGTGCCTCTGGCAGCTCCCCCTGAGTTGAAGGAAGGTGATTTATGGCCAGTGCCTCCACAATTTCCACTCTGGCTTCACACGGTATCCTTGGATGCATCTCATCTGGTCCAGGTGCATTTTCAACTTTACAGAGAGCCCATCCAAACCTCCTCCTTATCAATTTTAAATCCTTGGAGTATCTGAATTACCTCCTTTCACCATGGTCTGGGGAGCGTAGTTTTCTTGGTTACAACTATCTCCCCTACAAAATGTCTCAACAGCAAAAAGTACACTGAATTCTAAGTCAGGGATACATAGATTTAATGCGCCTATTTTTTCTGATTGGGTCTGGAATGACTTTGCTGTAACGTGGATGTTAATTTAGTAATATCTGTGAAGAGGTGAGGCATTTCCCAATAATGCATTCCTGACAAGTGAGAACCTGTGGCAAAAATGCAAATATGTATAATGGGGCCCTTGTATTTTGGCACACCAGACAAAATGGTTAGGGAATTTCCAAGCCAGCAGAGTGTTTGTGAGTCATCAGAGGTGATTATTGTGCAATGCTGTGTTTCTAGACATGATGCTTTGTTGACTGCACCAACAAAATTTAATTGAAAACCGTCTTATCAAGGAAGTTTGAATGTCATAATAAACTTCCTCATAATCTTCATGTTTTAAAATGAATTGTTTCGGGCTGCTTCAGTGAGTAACTTTCTCATCTATTAATCTGAAAGTTGTAGATTTAACCTACAGTCCAGAACCTAAACATGTTATCAAAGCTCATAATCCTGTACAATACTGAGAAGGAAGGCGTGATACCAAAATTTGATCCTGCTTGGGATTATGGACATTGAAGCTCCTATGGCACATAGTCAAAGGTGAGCTAGAGGCTTTTCCAGTGTTCCAGCCAATAGTCCTCCCACCACCAACAACATCAAAAGCTATTAAACTGGTTGTGGCTGTTTGTAGGTCCAGAATTGGGTGTTTCATGCCAAATGATGTCATATATTGCATATCCGGTGAACAAGGAGAAGGAAGTAAATACGTATCATATATAATATGGTAAATATACTTCCTGTTTTTAAAAATAAGAGACCAAAAATGTTAGCTCACTGAATATCAGTTATTTAGTGGGCGGAATTCTCCGCTCCCGCGCAGCATCAGGAAGGCCGTCGTGAACTCGGCCGAGTTTCACGACGGCCTCGGAGGCCGCTCCTCGCACCCTATTCACCCCCCAGGGGGCTAGGAGCGGCGCTCCGTAAATCTCGGCCGCCGGGCCTTGACGCAAGCATCAAGGCGGCGTGCCGAGAATGACGCGACGGTGGCACCCAAGTGATGTCAGCCGCGCATGCGCAGGTTGGCCGGCTCCAGCCCGCGCATGCACGTCTGACATCACGCCGGCTCCAACCCGCGCATGCGCGGTTGCCGTCTTCGGTGGGCACCAATCGCGGGCCAGTTCCCTCCCGAGCACGGCCGTGGTGCTCACTCCCCTCTCCGCCCCCCACAAGCCACAAACGAAGATTTGGCGCCATGTTCACGACGGCAGCAACCAGGTGTGGTTGCCGCCAGCGTGAACAGGTTGGGAACGTCAGGCCGCTCGGCCCATCCGGGCCAAAGAATCGCCGGTCGCCGTGAAAAACGGCTAGCGCCGATTCTGCGAGCGGGGGGTGGGAGAATCGCGGGGGGTGCCAGGGCGGCGTGTCGTGAGTCGCCCGGCCCTCCACCGATTCTCCCACTGGGCGTGGGGAGCGGAGAATCGCGCCCAGTGACTCTCAGGGAATTCTGTTCAGGCCTCATAACTGTATTAAACATAGTGTTACGTTTTCTCATACATGAAATATCTCTTTTTGTTTTTCTTTTTTCGAACAGAACCTGGATTGTACTGTTCACGCTGGTAAGTACCATTAGCATTATAAAATGTTATTTTACTTTGAAGGCCTTGAAAAGCCCATCATTGTTCCACCATTGCTATCTCTTTTGGCTGAGGGCAGGATGGGCAACTGACCCATGGACCAGTACCAATGCCCATCCTAAAATACTGACCAGAAGTGGGTACCTCTGGAAGTTTTCCCCAACTTGTGAGGAGAGGCCTGGCCTCTACTTCTGTGCAGCAGTTGTGCTCTAGCTTAATAGTACTACATTCAGAAATTGGAGAGTGGCATGAATTTAAAACCATTTATTTTCCAGTTAGAATTGCGTAACAAAGTAGAAAAAATATGTTGTATTTCCATGACTAGATGGCTGTTTGGATATCAGCTGGCTGAAACCTTCCAACTGGACACCTTCATTTCCCAAGGACCTACATGTTAATATAACCAAGAAAGAGGTTGCAACTGGAGTCTCAGAGCCTAGACTGCACATCAGCTGGAGGTTGGGAACAGATGGTAAGCACACAAAAGTAAAACAAATTATTTGGAGTGGGTGGATTTTGGTGAGTTCCTCCCGTTTTGTTATCTTGTGTAATCTGTCTGTTTTGTTGCCTGTAGTTGAAGGGATAGCTGTGTGAAGTGACAATGGGCTGTCACACTCCAGCCAGCGGCAGCTTGTTCAGGAGTGGAGTATTTCCTCACTGAGTAGGAGATAAACTACTTTTGAGGATTTTCATCTCCATAAGAAACGGATCTTTTGACTGGACCAGTGCCAGAATTTATGATCCACTCAAGCCTCCTTTCCTCATCTAAACCATCATTATAATCCTCTATTCCCTTCTTCCTCATACTTGTCGAACTTCTCCTTCAAAGCATCTATCCCATTCATTTCAGCCACACTTGTAGTGAGTTCCACATTCTTGCACTCTTTAGGTGAAGAAGTTTCTTCTAAATTCTCTATTGGATTTCTTGATGATTTATCGTCGATGGTCTTTACTTCCCAATAAGCAATTCGAGCCTAGTATATTACCCATCCACCTGCCATTGTAGGTTTTCAGCATTGAAGCTATAAACTTTCTCTAAGGCATTACCTGCACCTTTGTATCGTCCTTTGCTGCAACAAGTGAAAAGATCAAAGAATTTTAAGAAAAAATGATATTCGCTGCACGTCAAATTTCCCCACCTGTTTGCTAGTTTAGGAAATCTTCCTGTAACCTGCTTACATCCCAAGATTGAATTAATCACCATTCCAAGTTTTTGCCAATTATAAAAATATAAAAAACGTAGGAGCAGAAATAAGCTATTAACCACTCTAGCCTGCCCTGCCATGCAGTAAGATTATAGCTTTTAAAAAAGTATATTTTTATTAGAGATGTTCCATTTTACAATAAATTTTACAACATAAACCCTTATTATCCACAGCTGATGATGCACAAAGCCAACATAACAAAAGCCCCAGCAACCATACCCACCCCATCCACTGCACGGTAGCACACTGGTTGGCACTGTTGATTCACAGCGCCAGGGACCCAGGTTCGATTCCGGGCATGGTCACTGTGCGCAGTCTGTATGTTCTCCCCGTGTCTGTGTGGCTTTCCTCCCACAATTCACAATTCCCAAAAGACGTGCTTGTTAGGTGAATTGGAAATGTTGCGAAGGCCATCCATATAAAATTCCTTATCTGAAAGCACCTGAATGAGTTGCCTGCCTCCTCTTCTCTCCCCCCCCCCCCCCCCCCCCCCCCCCCACCCCAGCTCAAACTTCGCCGACAATTCCCCCAAGCTGGCAAACCGTTGTTCTATAAACAAATCTCTGAATCTCTACAGCTCTTTCTCTTCCCACACCCAGAATGTGGCGTCCAGCTAAATTGCTGGCTTTGAAAGCAGGCCAGCAGCACGGATCGATTCCCGTAACAGCCTCCCCGAATAGGCGCCGGAATGTGGCGACTAGGGGCTTTTCACAGTAACTTCATTTGAAGCCTACTCGTGACAATAAGCGATTTTCATTCATTTCAAATGATTGGCATAGATGGGGACCAGCCTTGACACAGCTCCAAGCTTAAAATGCTGCCTGAATTGTCTCCATATCCTTGACGTAGACAGACCACTGGGTTCAAGGAGTACCTCGCCGGAGAAAACGGAAGTGAGGGTGTCACCAATACACCCAGATTAGACCCCCTACACACCTCGCTTTTATCTGTTCCCACACAAAACCTGGGTCACTGCACCACCCCAGCACCTCCGACACCCCCATCATACCACTTGTGCAAAACAACCCCATCCCAATCCAAAAAACAAAAAAAAACCATCAACTGTATGCAAGATAAAAAATACCCCCAAAACCCCTTTGTGTAAACAACCATAACAAGTCCACACAGCCCGTTTAACCCAACCCAGTCCATGCTCTGTAGCAAAAGCTCCTGCCTTCTCCAAATTATCAAATGGATAGTGGTCTTTTGACCCAAAGGTAACACGCAGCCTTGCAGGGTACACCACTCCAAACCTCACTCCACTCTTATATAAAGCCACCTTGGCCGCTTCTTCACAGGCTCCGCACTGACATCCTGGTATATTCCACCTGGCCATCTTTCCATCTATGATCACAATTCTCCTTGGCCCACTTCAGGACACGCTCCTTCTAGAAGCTGTGGAATCTGGCTATCACCGTTTGTGGTGGCTCGTTCGCCAAAGCTTCTGTCGAAGTATTCAATTGGGCCCGATCCAACTCTGGAGTGGACACCAGTGCACCCTCCCCCACCATTTTTCCGAACATCTGTGAAATGTATGCAGTTCGATTCGGGCTCTCCACACCTTCTGGCAACCCCATGACCCTGAGCTTTTGTCTCCTCGACTGATTCTCCAGGTCATCCACTTTTGCCCTCGGATTCTTATCCTTCTCTGCCACCACCCACTGAGATCTCCGCCTCCTGCTGTCTGATCATTTCACTGTATACGTAGACTGATTGTGTGATCATGTGAGGTACAGGATACTGAAACTCGGCCCAAAATGTGAGAACAAAAATTGCTGGTGCACTGATACATCTCATGATAATGAGTAAAAATGTCATCCCAGTTTAATAAAAACATCCTTAAACCTCTGCACTGAGTAAAACTTTGATTGAGATTTATAGTAAAATCAGTTTGGTACATTTGGGTTTTGCAGCCAGTATAAAATATTCTCAAGGAGTTGCGATCTCTGTGAAAAAACAGAGCAATGGAGAGGAGAGATGTGTTCAATACCGGTTCAATAACCAGATAAGCAGCCAAGTAAATCCAAGAGGAGAGAAGGTACGTACCACTCAAAAGCTCCAGTTTGCTCCTTGTGATTTCACTTACCACAGCTGACCAAGTCTCCGAAGCCTGTAGGTTGACAAACACACCACCAGCCCATGTAGTGCATTAAAGTGCGAGGAGATGGAGGCTTAGGGTTTTTTTGACCGAAGAACCGCTCAGTTCAGGGTTTGAGGCTGATAGTCTGTAATAATGAAGGTCATGAAACCAAGGGGACCTTTTTTGGCCACAAGGGGTCACAACAGACCAGAGTGAGCCGGAATGGACTCTGTAGCAGGAATCTGACCTGGTGAAAGTGGACTTTTCCAAAAATTCATGTTTTGGGATTTGTGTTGCTAGCGACATCAACATTTATTCGCTATCACTGCCTTACAAAAAAATGGTGATGAGCAGCCTTTTTCTTTTTTTTTTAAAAATAAAAATAAATTTATTCCCAATCATTTTATTTTCCCAATTAAGGGACAATTTAGTGTTGGCCAATCCATTTAACCGGCACATCTTTGGGTTGTGGGTGTGAATCCCATGAAGACATGGGGAGAATGTGCAAACTCCACACGGCAGTGACCCGGGGCCGGGATCGAACCCAGCGCTGTAGGCAGCAGTGCTAATCACTGCACCACCGTGCTGCCCACAGCAGGCTTTTTCAAACTCTGCAGTTCACATAGAGAAGTTGTTCCTGTGATATTGTTGGATGGGATATTTCCAGATTTTTAGTCAATGAGCATGAAGAAACGGTGCTATCTATCCAATTTGGGATAACATGACATGAGGGGGCGGCTTAAGAGATGTTGGTGTTCCTCTATATCTGGCGTATCTCCGCTCCTCTCCCAATTATGACTTCATCCAATATCATTGAGGTCATGGGTTTGAGAGCTAAAATCAAATGAGCTGTCTGTATAGTCAACCCTGGCACCATCTACATAGCACATCAGGAGTGTGATAGAATAGATTCCACTTGCCTGCATAATGCAGCTCCAATAATACTCCAGCTCAACACCATCGAAGAAAAAGTCCATTTGATTGGCACCCCATTATAAATAGTCACTTCCTCCGCCACCAGTATGTAATGGTGCTGCATGAACCATCGACAAGATGGATTGCAGCAACTTGCCGAGGCTCCTTTAATAGCTCTTTCCAAACCTGTGACACCTAGAAGAACATGGGTAGAAGACACATAAAAAACCTACTTAATTCCCTTATTGTCGCTGGGTGAAAATCCTCAAACTCCCTTCCTAGCAGCACTGTGGATATATCTATACCATATGGACTGCAAGCAGTTCAGGAAAATGGCTCACCCAATTCCCTGTCCAAGGGAAATTATGAATGGGCAACCAATGCTGGCCTTGCCAGTGAAACCACAGCCAAGGAACAATTTTTTTTTTAAATGAATGTTGGAATGCTTAAGTTATGAAGATGTGATCTGCATTTTTCAGTCTGGATTGGTGTATGACCTATATTTGAGATGATTAAAATTTAGTTTTTTCTGACAATGTTGGTAAGTTTGCTCATTTTCCCATTTGGCATGTATGACATCCTAAACAATGAGAAAGTCTTAATTTAGATAATAGTAGTAAAACAATTAAAGTTGATCTTAGTTGCTTATTCCAGGTGTGAATGGAGGAGGAGTGTAGAATCACTTCTGAAAGCAGTTGATGCTGTATGCTGTTCTATTTCAGTGGACCTTCTTACTGGAGAGAATTGAGGCTGAACCAGAGCAGACCTACAGGGTTTCTGCATGCAGTTTACCAAGAGCCAACATCAATGAAGACAATGATTGTCCAACATACACTTTTTCTGTGCCCGGTGCGTCTACCCAGTTGCTACTGGTGGTGGTATTATTGGAAAATGTTGTCCGTTTTGCTTTCTTCATGTCAAATCCGATAATGTGTCCTTCTTGCACAAATCTCATTAGGTTGTGCATTTCTTGTGGCCAGATGAACAACCTGCTAAGTCTCTACCAAGACTGCTGCTAAAAGGATGCTCATGGTTTGCTTAATAGTAACTTATTCAGAAGTATCTGGTGTGTTATCAAAACTACACGTGGTGCCAGCTGGGAGGCATTACTGATTTACTTATGCAATAGGTAGTTAAATTATATAGTGGTTGTGGCATTTCAGCTCCTCTGCCTTGTTATGAACTGAACCTCCTGCAAAACATCACCACAATTATGTCAGTATTCACTTTTTAAACAAAAGATTTCAGAGACATAGACATCAATAAATAAGCTAAATTAATTTATTCATAATGTTCCATGTTATAAAGTGTTGTTGGTGGTGAAACTCTTTAATTCTAGCTCAAGAATCAAAACAGAGTAGGCTAATATTCTAGTTAATGATTAACTCAGTCACTGGAATCCTAAAAATGTTTTATGTCCTATTGAAGTTTTTTTTCCTAGTTTACTTTCTTTCACCTGTCTGGTGTAAACCATTACCAAAGATTTTAGAGGTACTGCTTGAGTAGATTGGATTTAGTGATTTAGAAAATTTGAGAGGTAAGTTAATGTGTCATAGGGAAAATTCACATATTCACATTGTCCAGTCTTGTAGTAAGACATTTTGCAAATGCAAGGTAACATATGTTCCATCTTTTAGTGTCTTTTATGTTGTGTTGATGCAAGCAAATATCTTAAATATAGATTTAAGATGAGGAATGGGGATTGAGGGACAGCACAGATATCTACATTTCTATCTCTGCATGATTTATCAGAAATTAAACGTTTTGAATGATACTTGGTGGGAACAGTGTAGTACTTTCAAGCCTGGTTGTGCATTGAAGACAAGTAACTAAGTTTGGTAAATTAGCACATTTTTTTTCATTTTGCAAAGTTTCAAAACAGCTTGTAATTTTCTTTTATCCTGGTAGAGGGCAAACTAACTTGAACATTTTTTTGTAGGCTGTAAAAATGACATAATCAAGTATACAGAGATCTGCAAACGTAGAGGTGAGTGAGGTTTACCTTAAAGTTATATTTGGCAAATCTATACTCTCCCCTGCCCTCCCCCTTTCCCCTACCACCTCCACTACCCCTCCACCGTGCCCTTTCCCCTTCCCTTTTCCCCTCCCATTCCCTGCCTCTCCCTCCTCCCTTCTCATTCCATTCTCATCCCGTCTCTCCTCTCTATTCATTGATCTTTAATTTAAAAAATCACAACATTCGTTCATGCCAAAGCTGTGCAGGATCAACCCCTGGAAATATCTGGCCAGAGTCCTGACCCAAAAATGGAAATCTGTCCAATAGTACCGGATGTATAGTAATTTTGTACAGTTAATGCATTAATCATTGCTTGGCTGAGGGTGTAGGTTAAACTAGGGCAGGGGGAAAAGGCATAGAGGAATTTGGATTTTGCCAGGATCATATATGGTGCCTGTGGTTATTTGGCAGATACTTTTATTGAGGAAGGTTTTGTTATTTCCCCACTCTCTCTGTATTTACTGCAAACAGGGAGTCTATGGAACCCCAATATCACATACATCAGAAGTGAGATGAGGACAACCATCTTCTTCCAGGCTGGAAAGTATGCCAACAAATACAATGTCTGTTTGCGTAGTCATGGTTCAGATGAGAAGCTCTGCGATCGATTATGTATCTTGAAGGTAAAATCTTGTGCTGGTTTTTATGTAGCTTTTGCATGTACTTCAAACAATCAGAATATTTGTTTACAAAAAGAAAAACTTCAGATTCTACAAATTCTAGAATGGCAAGATTAAACACTGAATATCTATAAACTGCTCAGTCAGTATCTGAAAAAGTAAAATAATGGTTAGTGTTTCAGATAGAGGTTGTTCATCACAACATTAGCCTGTCTTTTCTCCTTCAGATACTATGTATTTCCAGCTATTTTTCCTTTGCAAAAGAGTTACTTATTTAGTAGGAGCAAAGGTCTAAAGATGTAATTTATTTTCCCTACAATGCTAGTATTACTGATGTTCATTTGATACGTTTTTAAAAAAATTTAGAGTACCCAATTCATTTTTTCTAATTAGGAGGCAATTTAGCGTGGCCAATCCACCTAACCTGCACATCTTTGGGTCGTGGGGGCGAAATCCACGCAGACACAGGGAGAATGTGCAAACTCCACATGGCTGGGATCGAACCTGGGACCCTGGCGCCGTGAGGCAGCAGTGCTAACCACTGCAGCACCGTGCTGCCCCTTTCATTTGATAAGTTAGCTTGTGTTTGATAATTAACTCAGCAGTTTATTCGATGTGCTTCTTGCCCTACATCAGCTCAACGGAATACGCTGCCTGTCAATCTGCCAGCATAAAATAAAATTACCTCTTAACTCCACTGTAAATATGTAGGTCTAGACAAATTTACAGGTTATTTATTTGCCTTTACTTTGTAGGGTTCAGTACAGAAATTATATTTTTAAAATTTCCAGATTTGTCACAGACAAAAGAATATTCAGTTTCACAACTATAATCAAATTCCTTTTGTTTATTTTAAACAAATTCCAGCCACCTAGAAGAGAAATAAGGCCAACTGAGAATCCCTTTTTATGGAAGTGTTTAATGGAAAACTATTTTACCCTTTTTGCATTTGGGGACAAGGAATTTGGATCATCATGACGACGTGTGATTTTGCATAGTTCAACTTTTACCTCCACTCATTAGGAACAGGGGTAGGCCATTCAGCCCGTCAAGCCTGTTCAGTTACTTAATGAGTTCATGGCTAATCTGTTAGATTTGCTTCTCATGAAGACATTGTTCTTTCAGCAACTTCGGTATGAGTTAACCATGGATTAAGTTTGATTACCTTTGTGAGGCAGGTGAGTTTATGCTTGTGCCTGTGACTGGAGCATTATACCCTTTCTCCAGAAAACAGAATGGGAATTCTAGAGAAAACAGCAATTCTCTGGAGACACATGAAACTTTGAATGAATGATCGTACTCTCATTTTGTTTGTGACAGGAATCTGAACAAAAGGTCAATGTAACCTTTTCCACTGAAAACTGGATGCAAAGTTGCAAGGCTTATACTGTTGAGGTAAGAAATTTCAGAGATCCACTCAATATTTTTGGGTTGAATGCATGGCTTAATCGCTGGAATTTAAGGTTAACTTAATTTTACTTGTAGGGTAAAATGCTGGGATGGAGGGATCGTCTACATAAAATGCGTTTTAACTCTTTATTTAACTCTTTCATTTCATTTATGGGGACTTGTCAATCTGAAATGGAATTCTTTGTAAGGGAACAATGACTGAATTTGATTACAAATGACATCATTGTTCATGGCTTATTATGAGTGGTCTGCCTGTCAAACATTAACTCCAAATGGTTGGCCCAATTTTCCCTTTTGGTTTAATATTGAAATGAGGGGGCGGCATGTGGCACAATGGTTAGCATTGCTGCTTACGGCGCTGAGGACCCGGGTTCGAATCCCGGCCCTGGGTCACTGTCCGTGTGGAGTTTGCACATTCTCCCCGTGTCTGCGTGGGTTTCACCCCCACAACCCAAAGGTGTGCAGGTTAGGTGGATTGGCCATGCTAAATTGACCCCTATTGGGGAAAAAAAAATTTGGGTACTCTAAATTAAAAAAAATATAGATTGAAATGTAATACTGAAGCTCAGGATTTTCCATGTTGCGTGATCCAGGGGCTGAATCGGAGTTGTCTGTGGTGGATGGTTCTGGGGCCAGCTCGGTATGGTCCACGGAGATGGTCCAGGGGCCAGTTCAACTTCTAGATTTTCCATGTTCTCCTCGAGAAGTCTTTCCATTTTTCTTCAATGGCTGTGAGGATTCTGTTGAGGAACCCATCTTGCAATTTTGAACCACGGTCGCACTCTAATTTGTTTCCAGTTAGTGCTTGGTGAGGAGCCATCTATATAGCCTCATGTTTAACTACTGTTCATTGCCCCCTGAACAAAATGGACAGCATAGCTCTACTGAACACTTGTTGTCAGGCATCCAGGCTATTAGTTTCAGCTTCATATTACCATTACTGCATTCCACAGAGCCTTGATTTTGGAGATGTCTGGGGCGCCCATTGACCAACATCAGGGGCGCGATTCTCCCAACGGGAGACTGAGTGCCGACGCCGGACTGAAACCCAGAGTGTTTCACTTCGGCGTCGGAGGCCGCTCCTCGTCCCCTATTCTCCCCCCCCCCCCCCCCCCCAGGGGGCTAGGAGCGGCGGTGCGTGAATCCCGAACGCCCGGCCTTGACGCTTGCGTCAAAGCGGCACGCCGGGAATGACGCGGCCACGGCGCCGAAGTGACGTCAGCCGCGCATGCGCATGTTGGCCGGCTCCAACCCGCGCATGCGCGGTTGCCATCTTCCCCTCCGCTGCCCCTGCAAGACATTGCGGTTTGATCTTGCAGGGCGGTGGAGGGAAAAGAGTGCGTCGTTTACAGACGCCGGCCCGACAATTGGTGGGCACCGATCGCGGGCCAGACATCTTCTGAGCACGCCCGTGGTGCTCGATCCTCCCTCCGCCCCCCACAGGCCCCACACTCACCTGTTGCGCGCTGTTCACGCCGGCAGCGAGCAGGTGTGGTTGGCACCGGCGTGAACTGGTCAGGTTCGGCAGGCCGTTCGGCCCATCCGGGCCGGAGAGTCGCCGTGAGAAACTGCGAGCGGCGATTCTCCGAGCGGCGTGTCGAAAAACGCGACACGCCATTTTTGGGGGGGTGGGAGAATCGTGGGGGGTGCCAGGGTGGTGTGGAGTGATTCGCCCGGCCCTCCTGCGATTTTCCCACCCGGCGTGGGGAGCGGAGAATCGCGCCACAGTTCTTCCCAGAGTGTCGCTGATGCTGTCAACTCCCTTACAATCTCTGTCTGGACCTTATGCTTTCCTCTCTAAGGCAGTCCCTCTGAGTCGACGTTGACTTGCATCCACAATACAAATTAATTATTGGGTGACTGAGGAGGCCAATGCCCAACCTACAGTCTGGGGTGGTTTGGGGAGTGGGTAGGTGGAGTGGCTGGGTTGCCATGGGTTTCTTTTGTTGTCGATGCTTGGCTTCAGCTTGCTCTCAGCAATAAAACCAGATATGCTTATTTCCAATATGGATGCTTTCCCTCCACTTCAGAGTGTCTTGGGCCAGGGATTCCCAGGTGTTGGTGAGGATGTTGCACTTTTTCAAGGAGACTTTGATGTTGTCCTTCCTGGGATATGCTGTGTCGAATCTCCAAGGAGAGTGCTTGTTTTGGGTGGAATCAGATTTATACTTCCTGATTGAGACTTCACTTGGTTCAGTGAGGATTCATCAATCTGGTTGCCGAGCCATCTTTCAGCTTGAAGTGCTCATACATACCACCCTGTAGGAGCTGGCAAGTTGAATTAGATGTCCAATAACAGAAAGTATTTTCAAAAGCCCCATGACAACTCTGTAGGCAGCTATCATTGCTGTAAATGGCAAACATTATTTCCTCGTTGCTGACCACAAAATGCAGTGATTTTCCTGAGATGTAAAACTAGATGCAGTACTTTAGTTGGGAACTGACTAGTTGAAGCATTACTTCCTCACGGTTAAATTCCAACCCCTTGAGATAAAGGTCAACATTCTATGAGTCTTTTTGATTGTTTTTGTACTTGGGAAGAATTCTTCAGTGATTTATGTACAAGATTCTTCACGAAATGATGAGGGCAAGCTGTGTTCAGTACACTATTGGACAGAGATTGTGTATGACAAGAGGAAACTCAGGTTATTTTCTTGATCCAATTCTATCCTCCCCTTCAGCTGTTGCTGCAGGCTAAACTATGTTTTGGAAATTTCAACATCTTTCTCAGCCCCGAGCTGAGCTTCAGACTCTTCATCACAAATGCCTGCAATTGCTAACTCCATAATATTTCTCCACTCCATTATTGCCTCAACCCATTTTCTGCCTAAACCTTCATCCATACCATTTGTCATTCCCTGACCAGATTATTCCACTGCCTCCTCTACTGGCCTTCCAACTTCCACCAAAATCTGTAATAATATCAAATAGAAATCGGATCTCAAAGTAGCTTTGAAATGCATTTTATAAGATGCTTTAGTCAGCAGAACCCTTAATGCTTCAGCCCCCTCTGCATCCTGTTGAAAATTCCTGAAACATCCCTAAATTACAGTTTTACTTTGTTTCAGATTCAACCATTTTTCATTGATTGCTACAACGACTGTACAAGATTTAGAAAAAGTATACCAAGGATTGTTGGAGCTACAGGTATTTATATTGCTCTGATCTTTACACAGCCCCTCTTTTCCCCACCGTGCCTTCTAGTCTGTTTGAGCAATGACTCACAGAAAGCATTCTCCAAGGTTATGAATGATCTTGCAAAATAACAGAAGAACAGCTCAGGAACAGTTATTCATTTGATTAATGTCATGGATTTCAACGGGTTAGTAATTGTGCCATCCCAGAGCAAAGCTCTTTCTCAATCATATGCTGCTCCTTGACAACATTGTTGCATAGATTTTGGATCAGTTTTTACATGTATTTTGATGATGCCCATCTCCATTAACTTTCTTGACCCCTCCATATGTTGTCAAACTAATTATCGAGCATATTCAGTCTTGGTTGAGCTACAATTTCCTCCAGTTGAAATTTGGGAAGTCTGAAACCATTGTGTTTGACCTCTGTCACAAACCTCATAGCCTCACCAATTCTATCCTCTTCTTCAGCTGTTGCTTCAGGCTAAACTATGTTTTGGAAATTTCAACATCTTTCTCAGCCCTGAGCTGAGCTTCAGACTCTTCATCACAAATGCCTCCAATTGCTAACTCCATAATATTTCTCCACTCCATTATTGCCTAAACCCTCATCCATACCATTGTCATTCCCTGACCAGATTATTCCACTGCCTCCTTGCCTTCCAACCTCCACCATAAACTTTAACTCATCCAAAACACTGCTGCTGTATCCACTGTCATTGTAAAAGTGGTTTACTCATAATCCTGATTCCCCTAGGTGTTGAATTTAACTTACAGCCTCATGTTTCAACATCCTCATGACCTCACCCTTCCCTAACTGTTTCCATTTCACAACTACCACAACCCCCACAAAAACATTCCCTTGTTCTTACTTTGACCTTTTGTACAACCTTTGCCTAACTTTGGCAGACATTTCACAACTATATCCTCAACTACTGTTATATCCCCTGGAATTTCCTGTCTATAAACCCCACTGCCTCTTATCCTCTTCACCTCCTCTGAAGCCCTCCTTAAAACCTGCTGTCAGATCAAGCTTTTGGTCACATCTCACAAAATCTCCTTCTGCCTTTGTGTGCATTTTTGTTTGATTATACATTTTTGAAGTGCCCTGAAATGTTGTTCTATGTTTAAGGTGTTGTGTTAAATGAAAGTTGTCGTTAAGACAGTCCTCAACTAAAGTCACATGGTTCAAAGTGAAACTTTCAGCCCAACTGGGTCAGTTTCAAGCCCAGGCCCTCTGGCTGAAAGGCCAGTTCTAGCTGTGCTGCCCAATTGTAAGTTTTTTTTTGTATGTTTCTAATACTGTTTGGATTATACTTCTTCCAGAAGAACCTCCAACAAAATTACAAACACCACCAACTCCAGGTGAGTTTAAAAAAAAATCTCCTGTTTTGAATGTATAGTATTGAATGAATCAGCATAATTTTATTACTTACCTTTTGTAGGTGACAGCACTTGAGATGACATAAGGTGGACTGGTGAAATAGACATATATAAAGTAAGACACAGAGTGGCGCTGAACTAGTAATCCAGAGACCCAGGCTAATTCTGCCAGGATGTGAGTTCAAATCCCACCAGTCATGGCAGCTGGTGGAATTTGAATTCAGTTAATCTGGAATTTAAATGCTAGTCTCAGTAATGATAACCATTGATTGTCTTTTTTTAAAAACCCTATCTGGTTCATTAATGTCTTTTTAGGCAAGGAAATTTGTCCTACTTATTTGGTGACTTCAGATCCACAGCATTGTGATTAACACGTGACTGCCCTCTGAAATGGCCTAACAAGCCACCCCGTTCAATTAGGGATCGGCAACAAATGCTGGCCTTGCTGGCAACGCCCGCGTGCCATGAAAGAATGAAGAAAATTCTGGACACAGCACTTTTGGGAGGATGTCAAGAACATAGAAATTTATTAAGAATAGCACAAGATGGGCAGCACTGTGGCGCAGTGGTTAGCACTGCTGCCTCATGGCGCCGAGGTCCCAGGTTTGATCCCGGCCCTGGGTCGGTGTCCATGTGGAGTTTACACATTCTCCCCGTGTTTGCTAGGGTTTCACCCCCACAACGCAAAAGGTGGATTGGCCACGCTAAAATTGCCCCTTAATTGGCAAAAAATGAATTGGGTACTCTAAACTTATAATTTTAAAAAAAAGAATGGCACAAGACATGACAAGACTAGAGAAACCTGGGTTTACCCTTAGAGAAGGAAGGCTTAAGGGACGATGTGATTGGTGTTCAAAAATCATGAAGGCTTTTGATAGTTCCTTATTATTTACTCTATTTCCAATAGCAGTAGGGGCAATAATTAGCGGAGACAAATTTAAGGCGATTGGCAAAAGAACCAGGGTGGCAGGAGGGAAAAAACAGTGACAGTGCATTATGATGATCTAGAATGTACTGCCTGAAGGGATGGTAAAAGCAGAATTCAATAGGTTTTAAAGGGCAATTGGAATAATCCTTGCAGTGACAAAAATTGAAGGGCTGAGGGAAAGAACAGTGGAATGGGACTAATTGGATAGCTGTTTCAAAAATAAAAACAAAGTATCCTTGAGATCTCAGCTGTATTATCCCAAACATGCAAAACACATTTGTAGGTCGTGAGAACTGCTTGTTTCCTATACTGCAGAAATGCCAAGACAAAATACCCAATTACCTGGCTTGGTAGGGTTCTCTACATTCTCTGTGTGCTATGATTCCATCCATCCATCTCTACTGGTGGGTGTTGCAGTAAAGCTACTTTGAGATATAGCATGTACTAACATGCTCTAAATGTTAGCATGATAGTGTTACTTCCAGAATTTTCATCAGTAGTCTTACACTATTATTTGGAAAGTTTAACCTCTTCTGTTATTTGCAGGGTATGTAACTAAGAGAACTGTTTTATTTGCTGCCATTGCTGTTTTGACTTTCGTTATCATCTTTGGCTGTATAGTTTGGGTACAACTAAAATCCAAGAAAAATGGTAAGGAATGGCCTGATCTAATCCAAGACGTTTTATTTCATGTTGTTTGTATCGTCATGACGTTTTTCCTCTCCCAGGTGTCAAAAGGGCATGCAATGTATCTTAGGTTTGATTGCGTTATTTCTTTTGTGGGGTGTTGACCAAGAACTATATTCCTTGTCTCCCTCCCCAGGGTCCAGTCAGCACCTACTGCAATTCAGACACCCTGAAATCCAAGACTTAATACATAATGGTAGCATTTGACCAAGTGTAGCATCAAGGAGTCATGGCAAAATTGGAGTCAATGGGAATTGAGGGGGAAAAACTCCACTATACAAAGACAAATGTAGCACAAAAGAAGATGGCGGTGATGGTTGGAATTCAAACATGCTGTCCTAGACCCAATCTTCAGCTGTTTCATCAATGACCGCCGCCCCTCATAAGATCAGCAATGGGGATGTTCACTGATGATTGCACATTGTTCAGCACCATTCACGACTCCTCAGATACTGAAGCAGTCTCTTATACAGCAAAATCTGGACAACATTTACATTTGACATGATAAGTGGAAAGTAATATTCACACTGTACAAGTGCCAGGTAATGACCATCTCCAACAAGAAAGAATCTAACCATCTCCCCTTGAGATTCAATGGCACTACTATCACTGATTCAGCATCCTGGGAATTACCATTTACCAGAACCGGACCAGACATCTAAATACTGTGGCCGCTAAAACCAGTGTGAGGCTGGGAATTTTGCAGCAGGTAACTTATCTTTGGACCACCCAAAGCCTGATTTACCATCCACAAGGCAGACTTCAGAAGAATGATGGAATAGTGGAGTACTCTCCACTTGCCTGGATGAATGGAGTTCTCAAGAAGCTTGACACCATCCAGAACAAAGCAGTTTGCTTAACTGGCATCCCATGAATCACTTCAAACATTTTTCACTTCCTCAACCACCACGCACAGTGGCAGCAGGGTGTACTATCTAGAAAACCACTGCACACTGCAGGCCAAATGGTGTAGGTATACGCAGAAGAACTTTTAGATGTTCTCATGCAGCTATTGCCCTATCCACATCCCATGAAAGAATACATTTTTTGAAGTTCTAAATTACTGAAAGCAAGATTCAGAGACTGATGGGCCAAAGTACCATCCAATTATCGTATGGTACTGGGTTATAGTACAAGTACTAGTTACATATAAACTGCTTGCTGATTATTAGTTACTTCAAAATCAGTGTCTCTATGTGACATGAAACGTCAAGTCACCCCAAGCTATGGGATGAAGTAAATATCTCTCTTTACAAGTAGGACTTCTGTTATCTAAAATCATATCTCCTATAGTGCTTTGATGGGAAGTATTTTTACTCACCAATACTTACTTTTCTTTGTGTCCTTCCTTACTTTCCCCCATTTCTCACCATTTTGAAATTTTAAAGCATTTGAGTATAATGCTGATTTCACAATACGTGATGGTGTGTGATCTAGACAAAGAACATATTCTACAAAATGCACTGAATCTGTCTGATTACAATGTGTTCATTTGGTAACTGAGGAAAGGGGAGGAGGAGGAAACAATTTTGAGGGTGGGGTGGGGGGGACTCACATCTCAGCATTCTGCTTGTCATTTAAAAATAAACCAATTCTCGCTAATGGCATTAATATTAAGACTTCTAAAACATCTTTTTTTTATTTTAGAAATGAAGCCCTCACCTGAACACTCATGGAGTGGTACGTTAACCAATTCAAACTAGTTATTTTATCTATGTAGCATATATGTATTTTAAAAGTTATATTTGTGCACGTTTGATCTCTGTGTTCTCATTAAATTAGTATCCCTACAGTGCAAAAGGAGACCAATCAGCCCATCGAGTCTGCACCGACCCTCTGAAAGAGCACCCTAGGTCCACTCCCCATCCACATAACCCCATTTAGCCTGTACATCTTTGGACACTAAGGGGCAGTTTAGCCTGGCCAATCCACCGAACAGTTCCTATGTTCACATTTATAATGGAAACTACCTATATAAGCTTGTTATGCTTTCAATGTTTAGGTTCCGTCCAGGAGAGTACTTAGCACCACTAGCAAGAAGATGACACAGGAAGTTCCATTATACATGTAGATGTAGGAATTAAAGTAAAGGGGCTGGTTTAGCACTGTGGGCTAAACAGCTGGCTTGTAAAGCAGCACTGGTTCAATTCCCATACCGGCCTCCCCGAACAGGCGCCGGAATGTGGCGACTAAGAGCTTTTCACAGTAACTTCATTGAAGCCTACTTGTGACAATAAGCGATATTTGAATGATCATTCTAAAATACTAACTGATGTTTGCAGCCACAGTACAAATATTCCTCTGCTCTCTAACCCCATTTCACCTGGACTCTACATCAGATTTTATTTCCATGTGTGCATTTGATCTAAATTTACTTTAAAAATTTGATCAGGCAAACATTCAGTGAACAAAGAAATGCACAGCACAGGAACAGGCCCTTCGGCCCTCCAAGCCTGTGCTGACCATGCTGCCTGTCTAAACTAAAGTCTTCTACACTTCCGGGGTCTGTATTCCTGTAATCCCATCCTATTTATGTATTTGTCAAGATGCCCTTAAACGTCACTATCGTCCCTGCTTCCACCACCACCTCCGGCAGCGAGTTCCAGGCACCCACTACCCTCTGTGTATATTAAAAAAAATTGCATCATACATCTCCTCTAAACCTTGCCCCTTGCTCCTTAAACCTATGGGCCCCTAGTAACTGACCCCTCGACCCTGGGAAAAAGTCTCTGACTAACCACTCTGTCTATGCCTCTCATAATTTTGTAGACCTCTATCAGGTCGCCCCTCAACCTCTGTCGTTCCAGTGATAACAAACCGAGTTTATTCAACCTCTCATCATAGGTAATGCCCTCCATACCAGGCAACATCCTGATAAATCTCTTCTGCACCCTCTCTAAAGCCTCCACATCCTTCTGGTAGTGTGGCGACCAGAATTGAACACTATACTCCAAGTGTGGCCTAACTAAGGTTCTATACAGCTGCAATATGACTTGCCAATTTTTATACTCAATGCCCCGACCAATGAAGGCAAGCATGCCGTATGCCTTCTTGACTACCTTCTCCACCTGTGTTGCCCCTTTCAGTGACCTGTGGACCTGTACACCTAGATCTCTCTGACTATCAATACTCTTGAGGGTTCTACCATTCACTGTATATTCCCTACCTGTATTAGATCTTCCAGAATACATGACCTCACATTTGTCCAGATTAAACTCCATCTGCCATCTCCCCACCCAAGTCTCCAAACAATCTAAATCCAGCTGAATCCTCTGACAGTCCTCATCGCTATCCGCAATTCCACCAACCTTTGTGTCGTCCGCAAACTTACTAATCAGTGTAACAATGCTTCTTCATATTGTGCCATAGATAAGTAGGACATGTCTTTATGACAATAATAATAATAATCGCTTATTGTCACGGGTAGGCTTCAATGAAGTTACTGTGAAAAGCCCCTAGTCGCCAAATTCCGGCGCCTGTTCGGGAAGGCTGGTACGGGAATTGAACCCGCGCTGCTGGTATTGTTCTGTATTACAAGCCAACGATTTAGCCCACTGTCTAAACCAGACAATGATTTGACCTTGTTTACCTTTTCCCACTGAAGATCACGGTATAGATACCGATAAGAAAAGTCATTCAGCCCATTTGAAATGATTCCAGAATGATTGCCTTTACGAGGTAACCAGAAAGCCATTTGTTGATCCCTTTGAATAGAACTTCCATTATTTTCAACCTGTGACCTCTTGGTCCACTGCCCTTTTTTAATATTAAATGATGTTCTGGATTTTACCACTTGCCACTATCTGTGTGCCTGTAGAAAACAGCTTTTATTCACCCCTCAAATTCAGTTTCCCTCCTTATCCTGCTAACACCCTACCCATTTCTTGAAGCTACTGGCGAAAGCCACATGCAGATATTTAACTACAGGGATTACAACCAAGTAAATCAATAACAGTTGTGGATGTCATATGATCAAAAATTCAGGAATGCCTTCAATCAGAGGTTGGGAGCTCTTGTCTACGTATGTATTTGTCAGTGTTCGCTGAATAGGGAATTCGGCCAAATTTATTCTCTTGACCCCGCATCAATCTGATTAACTGCAATAAGTTCGCTCATCAAATATCTGTCTGGTTTTCTTTAACTGGTTGACAATTTCATTTGATTCAGTTTTTATTTAAATTGATGAAACTATCTTAATTTTTTACAGTTGAACCAGTTGTAACCCCAGAACTTCCACAGGTGAAAAAGCAAGTTCTGATAATTTACTCACTGGACCATGATCTCTACAAGAATGTGGTCCTGGCATTTGCAGAGTTCCTAATGACTGCCTGTGGTACCAAAGTAACTTTAGATTATTTAGAGATCAACAAGATTGCAGAAGTCGGACACATCAATTGGCTCACATTGCACAAAAATGAGTCGGACAAGATTATAATTTTATGTTCCCGTGGGACAAGGTTGAAGTGGGAAGCCATGCTGCGGGTTGGACAGGACCAGATTTTGCTGAAAAGTGATGAACGCTCGCCAATGCGTGATATGTTCACTCCCGCCATGAACCTGATTTTGCCAGACTTTAAGCGGCCAGCTTCATTTGGGAAGTATATCGTTGCATATTTTGATGACATCAGCAGTGAAGAAGACGTACCAGATCCATTTAATGTTGGTGTGAAGTACAAACTGATGAAACAGTTTGAGGAAATACATTTCCGAGTGCAAGACTTGGAGAAATATGAACCAGGAAAAACTTGCCGTGTTGCAGGAATAACAATAGATGATTACCATGAACACCCATCTGGTGAAATATTGAAAAATGCAGTTCAAAAGTTTAAGTTGCTGCAATTGGAGCAGCCAGACTGGTTTGAGAAGGAATGTATCATTTCTCCAGAGGAAGCAGGAGTTGAGCCAAACTGGAATGAAGAACCTTGTGATCTCCTAACAATTAGGCAAAACATCCTGCAGTATAAATCCCTTGATGATATGCCCTGTACAGTGAATGAAGTGTATATGACCAAATCGAGCAATGAGGCACTTATGAGGTGTCCAGTGGGATTTGAGCATAGCGTCCAAGATATTAATTTGTCCCAAAATATGATTGGAGTAGACTGCAACATAAATCCAACATATACCTTGGAACCATTATACAGCACGCCATTATCTGGCTGTAGTCAAAATGTGTTAAATTGTCCCAATGTTAAGTTCTCTCAGGCAGAAGAGGAACCACTCTTGCAAAAGGATTGGATTCTGAGGAATGATGTCGCAGACTTTCCTCAGCACAGTTGTGAAGGTGACATTACAATGAATGGAATTGGGGGGCATTCAGATGGTGACCAAGCCTCATCCATTTCTCATGATGTAAAAAAGAGACTGGAAGAGCTTCAGCAGGTGCTGTTCCTTCAGGGTTTAATGTCTTCACAGGACTCAACCAGGCTACCACATTTGCAAAGTGAGATTATTGGATATCCACAATCTCTCTGCTTTGGGAAAGAAGATAATGTATATTCAGACCAAGGCTATAGCTCCCAGCAGTCATTCTCCGTGGATGAAATCCCATCACCAAGCATGAGCACATCTTCTGAAGCATTAAATGAATTAAAAATTCTGCAGATGGCTTTACTTAATGAAAGTATGCGTAACTGAATAGAAGTTGAATGTATGAGGCAAAATTGCACTGTGTTTGTGACTTACAGAAAAGCCATCTTAATGCTCAGGACATTAAATAACAGCAGTGCCTATGGATGCGGCAAGTCAACGGAATTTGTCCTGTCCTCCCTTAGGTTGTCTGTCACACATGAAATTAACATGTAAATCATCAGGTAAATAATTTAAAATATAGGTGACTTTACTTGTTTATAATGTTTGCACACTATCTTTCACAGTAAACCAAGCATAGAAATGCAAATTATGACAAATAAAATGGGCTTGTTAAAATCTGTGACCAAAAAGTGGATTCAAAATAAATTCCAAGTACAAATCTGATAATGAGAAAGGTTCACTTTGAATTCCAGCCCAATGAATCTCTGTGAAGGATGACTGGTAATTCAGTTATTTCCAAACTTGTACATTTATGGTATTGTCATTTTTTTTTTTTAAATTACAGTATCTACATCAATCACCAGATGCTAAATTTGTTTTGTAGAGCTATAAGTTAGGGTTAGAGTGGCTTTGGAACTTAAGAGAACCATCAAATACAGTAGCAAGTTCATGTCAAAAAAAAGTTCTGTCAAGTGTGCCATCATGCAAAGTGAGTTTGCAGCAGGTTCTCCCAAAATTTGTTTGGTTTCTTCCACTGGACAAGGCAGAAGCTTCTACTTCCTAAGTCTTCCCATTGTAAAAAGTTATTTTCAGTAGTGTGATTGAGAGTGTTTCTGCTTTACTGAAAACTAAAGTCTGCATTTAGGACCTGACTTTAAGAAAGGCTTTTAGATTAAACAAATATAGAACAGTCAGTTCCCAGTAAACCAGGGCACTTCACAGTACAAAATCTATGTGTTTGACCTCTAATTTTCTTGAAAAGCAAGCATAAATCATAATGGAAATGTGTAGGGGGGGGATGGATTTACAGAACTTGCAAGAACAGGAAATGAGGCAGACCAGGTGAGTTAATTAGGTGGAAGCTGAAATTTCACTTTCTTGGGCGTGGGTTCAAATTTAGAAAGTAACTCAGCAGTGTGTTCTAGTGGGTCAGGCCTCATGTCATCCCATATTATATATTAACATGCTCTGAATACTCATTATATGAAAGCTTTTTGTATCTTCCTGGTTCGTAAGTTCATAAGATATAGGTGCAGAATTAGGCCATTTGGCCCATCAAGTCTGCTCCGCCATTCGATCATGGCTGATCTCAGCCGAGCCTTAACTCCACCATCCTGCCCATTTTCCGTAACCCTCCAACTTACTACCAATTAAAAATCTGACTAACTCCTCCTTAAATTTACTCACTGTCGCAGTATCCACCGCATTTTGGGAATTCCACAACTTTTTGGGAGAAGTAGTTTCTCCTCAACACTGTTTGAAATTTGCTACCTCTTATCCTAAGACTGATCTCTTGTTCTAGAATGTCCCACAATAATCTGTTTAGTGTCACAAGTTGACTTACATTAACACTACAGTGAAGTTGCTGTGAAAATCTCCAGGTCGCCACATTCAGGCACCTGTTTGGGTAGTCAGAGGGAGAACTCAGAATGTCCAGTTCACCTAACAAGCACGTCTTTTGAGACTTGTGGGAGGAAAACGGAGCGCTCAGAGGAATCCCACTCAGACACGGGGAGAACGTTCAGACTCCGCACCGAGAGTGACCCAAGCCAGGAATTGAACCTGGGTCCCTGGAGCTGTGAAGCAACTGTGCTTCCTTGCTGCCCAAGAGGAAGCATCTGCTCCACGTCTACCGTTTATCATCTTGTATACCTCAATATGATCTCCCTTCATTCTTCTAAACTCTAAAGCGAATAGGCCGAAACTGTTCAATCTCCGTTCATACATACTGGTAAAGTTAGTGGTGAACAAGAATCTTGTGGGGGCACATGAAAGCACCAGTGGTGCGGTAGCATAGTGGCTAGCACTGTTGTTTCACAGCTCCAGGATCCCAGGTTTGATTCCTGGCTTGGGTCACTGATTGCAGTGTCTACACGTTCTCCTCGTGTCTCCGTGGGTTTCCTCTGGGTGCTCTGGTTTCCTCCCACAGTCCAAAGATAAACTGCCCTTAGTGTCCAAAAAAGTTAAATGGAGTTGCAGGGATAGGATGGAGGTGTGGGCTTAAGTAGGGTGCTCTTTCCAAAGGCTGGTGGTGACTTGATGGGCCGAATGGCCTCCTCTTGCACTGTAAATTCTATGATCTAGGATCTAATACAAGGAAGGTCAGAGGGTGGGATCAAGAGCATGGAGGAGAGAAATAGGAAGGCCCTAGCCTGGGTGTGACAGGGGTGATAGTCAAAGTAAGAAAATGCAGGGTCTAAAGGGTGGTGTGTTATATCCACGTGATTCATCTCTGAATTATCCCTGTTGAGGGTAATCTTGGATAATGCATAGAAGGAAAGCATTGCAAGATCCTGCAGAGTATCAAGTACAACACTGGATGCTAGCATGAATGTTCAAGAAAGAATGAATGCAAAAATGGAACATTTGTTTCTTAATACGTGCCAACCACGAGGCATATCAGTCCTTTTAGCTCTCTGACTCAGCTAGTCTCAACAAATAATGATGCACACATGAATAAAGTGAAAACAATGTAATATGAAATGTAAAAAACACCTATGCCACCTTTGTGCTTTCAATAGGTCTTCTGTTAATGGCAATGGAGTTGGCAGTAAAGTTGTGGTCATTAGTTAGAACATCCTTGTTTGTCTGGGAGGCTGTTTACAGCCTGTCTGTACATGCTGCATTGTCAACTAACAGCGGGTTTCACCATCGAAAAGCTTCTCCCACTGTGTATTCACACCTGTCCCGTGCATGTCACTAGCACTTCAAATTTTAATTGGAATCATGTGGGAACCAGCAAAAGGTGAGAGCAGAGATAGAACCCACTTCCTGTTTCGCCGTCAGGAATGGCACACCAGAGTTAAAATTCTGCCCTGTTTTAATAGTGGGATGAGGAAAAGTGTTAATGATGGGAATCACTTGATTCAAACAAAACTGCTGAGTTTCAGAAAATGTACAATAATGAAACATTAATTATGCTGTGAACTGCTCCTGTTTATAATGTACAATGAAAACTAAAATTATTAGCATAAGCCATGATTGCTTACTAATTTGTATCATGTCAATAAATTACTTTATTTGATTTTACAATTTCATAGAAATTTTATACTGTAGATGTTTTTAATAGGTAGACATATATTTTGGCCTCCATATATTTTGTAGTATGGGTTGATGGATGAGTAATTACCTGGACTGACAGGCCCAGATGACCATAGGGTGCTTCCCTTCAACTGGTGATTATTTAACCTGAAGATCACCATAACTCGGGTGAGGGCCGAGGTTGAGAAGGTGGGGCCTTCATGAATAACCTCAGCCAATACAGAAATTGAACTCTTGCTTTGCTCTGCATCATGAACCAGCTGTCCAGCCAACTGAACGAAACCGGGATCCCTCTTTGGTTTGATACCTCGTATGAAAGATCGTATCTTAGAAACGTAGAAAAAATAGGAGCAGGAGGAGGCCATTCAGCCCTTCAAGCCTGCTTATCTTTCAGTCAAAATTGTTGCCGCTCTACCAAGCACTAAGAGCAGCATCTTGCAGTAGAAACATTTCTTAGAATTATCCTGGTTCTGTATTAGTTGCCCACCTCTTTCCTGACCTTTCTTGAATTCACATTCAGTTGTGGTATTGTCACCAAACTGCAGATGCATCTGTCCCATCTTCACATTGAGGGTAGCCTCTATCGTGTTGTGTGTCACTACCATCGTGCTAAATGGATAGACTTCGAACAGATCTAGAAACTCAAGACTGATCATATATGAGGCATGGAACCACAATCTCCAACCTCATAACCCAGCATATCGCACACTACCATTACCACCAAGCCAGGGGATCAACCCTGGTTCAATGAACAGTGCAGAAGGGCATGCCTAAAAATGAGGTGTCAACTTGGTTAAGCTGCAACACAGGACTAACTGTGTGCCAAGCAGCATAAGCAGCCAGTAATAGAGCTAAGTGATTCTACAACCAACGCATCAGATCTAAGTTCTGCAGTCCTGCCACATCCAACCCTCAATGATGGTGGACAATTAAACAACTCACTGGAGGAGGAGGCTCCATAAATATCCCCTTCCTCAATGATGGAGTAGCCCAGCACATCTATGCAAAGGCTAAAGAATTTGGAACAATCTTCAGCCAGAAGTGCCAAGTGGATTATCCATTTCGATCTCCTCCAGAGGTCCCCAGCATCACAGATGTCAGTCTTCAGCCAATTCGATTCACCCCACATGATATCAAGAAATAGCTGAATACTACAAAGGCAACTGGGTAGTGCGAAGGCGATGGGCCCTGACAATATTCCGACAATTGTACTAAAGACTTGTGTTCCAGAACTTGCCGAACCCCTGGCCAAGCTGATCCAGTACAGGTACAACACTGGCATCTACATGGCAATGGGAGAAATTGCACAGGTGTCCTGTCCACAAGAAACATGACAAATCCAACCCAGCCGATTACCGTCCTATCAGTCTACTCTCCATCATCAGCAAAGTGATGGAAGGAGCCATCAACAGTGCTATCAAGTGGAACTCAGCAATAACCTGCTCACGGGCGCTGAATTTGGGTTACGCCAGGGTCACTCAGATCCTAGCCTCATTACAGCCTTGGTTCAAACATGGACAAAAGCTGAATACCAGAGGTGAGGTGAGAGTGACTGCCTTTGACATCAAGGCAGCATTTGACCAAGTATGGCATCAAGGAGTTCTTGCCAAACTGGAGTCAATGGGAATTGGAGGGAAACTCTGCTGGTTGGAGTCATAACTGGCACAAAAGTAGATGGTTGTGGTGGTTGGAAGCCAATCTTCTCAGCTCCAGGACGATACTGGGTAGCACTAGTGGCTAGTACTGTGGCTTCACAGCACCAGGGTCCCAGGTTTGATTCCCCGCTGGGTCACTGTTTGCAGAGTCTGAAGTTCTTCCCGTATCTGCGGGGGTTTCCTCCGGGTGCTCCGGTTTCCTCCCACAGTCCAAAGATGTGCAGGTTAGGTGGATTGGCCATGATAAATTGCTCTTAGTGACCAAAAAGATTAGGACGGGCTATTGGGTTACGGGGATAGGGTGGAAGTGAGGGCGTAAGTGGGTTGGTGCAGACTCAATGGGCTGAATGGCCTCCTTCTGCACTGTATGTTCTATGTTCTATCACTGCAGGAGTTCCTCAGGGTAGTGTCCTAGGCCCAACCATCTTCAACTGCTTCATCAACGACCCCCATTCCATCATGTGGTCAGAAGTGGGGATGTTTTATTGACTGGGTTCGGTTGCAGTACGAAGAAGCAGTAGCGAATGTGGTACGAACCGGGTGAGTTTGGACTACTATAGACTGCACCGGGGGACAAGGCAAGGATGTGCCCTCTCCCCACTGTTGTTTGCCTTGGCTATAGAGCCATTGGCGATGGTGCTGAGATCGTCAAGAAAATGGAAGGGGCTACTCCGGAAGTGGGTGGAACACCGGGTCTCGTTATATGCAGACGATCTATTCCTATATATTTCTAACCCGTTAGGGGGGGGGATAGGGGAATTTTGCCGGTTCTCGGGGTATAAATTGAATATGGGTAAAAGCGTGAGTTTTTGTGATCCAGGAGAGGAGACTGGGGGCGTTGCATTTAAAGTAGTGGGGAGGAGTTTCCGCTACTTGGGTATTCAGTTGGCACGTGGTTGGGAGCAGCTACATAAATTAAATTTGGCCCGGTTAGTTGAACAAAGGAAAGAGGACCTTCGGAGGTCGGACATGCTCCCGCTGTCACTGGCAGGGAGGGTACAGATCATAAAGATGACGGTACTCCCGAGATTTATGCTTGTTTTCCAGTCCAGTGGCTCTCTATTTTTATACCAAAGGCGGGTAAATCGGGTGATATCTGGGTTTGTATGAGCAGATAAAACCCCGTGAGTAAGAAAGTACTGTTGGAGCGGAGCTGATGGGGGGACGGCTGGCGCTGCCAAACTTTAGGAATTACTACTCGGCAGCAAATATAGTCATGATAAGGAAGTGGGTAGTTGGGATGGGGTCGGTGTGGGAGCGGCTGGAACGGCCTCATGTAAGGGCACACGTTTGGGGGCATTGGTAATGGCTCCTCTGCCATTCTCGCTGGCCCGGTACTCCACAAGCCCGCTGGTAGTGGCGCCGCTGAGAGTTTGTGGAAGCATATGGGAGTGGAGGGAGCGTCGGTTTGGCTCAATTTGTGGTAATCACCAGTTCGTCCCAGGGAGGATAGATGAGGTGGCAGAGAGCAGGAATTGAGAGGCTGGGGAATCTGTTTATTGAGGAGAGCATTCCTTGTTTGGAGGATCCGAAGTGGAGTTTAAATTGCCAGTAGGGAATAGTTTCGATGGATAAGAGACTGTGCAAAGGCAGGTTTCGACCTTTCGGCTTCTATTGCTGCAGGGCATACAGGACAAGGTAGTTTCTAGAACAGGGTGGGGGAGGGGAACGTATTGGAAATCTATTAAGAACTTATGGAGTGGGAGGAAACCCAGATAGGTGAGATAAAACGTAAATGAGAAGATAAGTTGGGAAAGGAGTTAGAGGCGAGCCTGTGGGAGGATGCTCTAAGCAGAGTCAACACGTCCTCGTATGCCAGGCTCATCCTGATACAATTCAAGGTGGTTCACTGGCCTGGATGAGCAGAGTTTTTTGGTAGAGGACAGGTATGTGAGGTGTGCAGGAGGGCCCGCAAACCATGTCTACATGTTTTGGGCATGCCTGAAGCTTTGGGGATTCTGGCAGGGATTTGCCACGGTCATGTCAACGGTACTAAAATGAGGGTGGCGCCGAGTCCAGAGATGGCAATCGTTGGAGTGGAGATGGAAGACCCGGAGTCCACAGGGGGTGAGAGAGGTTGATGTTTTGGCCTTTGTCTCCTTGGTAGCTCAGAGACGGATATTACTAGCGTGGAGGGACTCGAAGCCCCCGAAACAGGGGTATGGGTTAGTGACATGGCCAGGTTTCTCAGACTTGAGAAAATTAAGCTCATCCTGAATGGATCAAGGTTAGGGTTCGTTCGGAGGTGGCAGCCGCTTATCGACTTCTTCGGAGAAAACTATACTGTCAGCAGTTTCTTTAAGGGGGGGCTAGGGAGAAGGGGGGGGGGGTCGGGCTATTTTTTAAAATCTGGATTAGGTGGGAACAGTGGGAGATGGACAGTGTTACGACCTGAACTATGTTTACATTTGTATTTGTATCTTTTACTGTTATAAAATCAGCGTCACCCACATCCCGTAAAAAATGTTTTAATGGTTCCATAGGTGTTGTACCCCACATAGCCATTCATCATGTACAAGCCAAAATCATGTCATCAAACTATACTCAGATATTGCTGAATTTTCACTGTCCAGAGAAGCCATTGTATAGTCATAGTGCAACTGAGCCCAGTTACAGCAACCTATTAATGCTCCAATTGATCAGTTAATTGGTTTAAGACTGGCACCTCCATTTACTCACCTAGCCATTGGAGTTTTTCTTCTTAGTGAGACCCTCTCTGTCTTTCGACTGTTATCAATATCACTGCCACGATTGTTCTTTCACCTCTCTACGATTCTATCTAGTTTAAGAAGGATCCCGTCAACAGCCGTCAGCTCGTCCTTAACGTTGAAGAACTGGGGGCACTGCCCCTTTTGCCAGCCATGGGCAAGGTGCTTCATCGCGCGCTGCAGTAAGGGATCTTTGGCAGTTTCTTCGCGTATTTTTATAACTCGTTCATCAGTGGCTGGGAGGTTGCTGGCACACAACTGCACCTGTGCTTCAATGTGGCGAATGAAGTCGCCCTGTTCACACGGCGTGGTGACGGATCGGGATAGGGCATCCGCGACGATCAGCTCCTTACCCGGTGTGTAGACGAGTTCGAAGTCATATCGGCAGAGACGAAGAAGAATTCGCTGCAGCCGAGGTGTCATGTCATTTAAATCCTATTGGATTATGTGGACTAAAGGCCTGTGGTCTGTTTCCACCGTGAACTTTGGCAGGCCATATACGTCGTCGTGAAACTTGACTATTCCTGTCAGGAGACCCAAGCACTCCTTTTCGATCTGGGCATGCCGTTGTTCGGTCAGAGTCATGGCCCTGGAGGCGTATGCCACTGGAGCCCAGGACAAGGAGTCGTCTCGCTGGAGGAGCACCGCCCCAATGCCGTCCTGTCTTGCGTCTGTGAATATCTTGGTATCCTTGGTTGGGTCAAAGAACTGGGGCTGTGGTGAGCTTTGACTTCAGCTCAAGCCACTCTGCTTGGTGTGCAGGAAGCCACTGGAACACTGTCGACTTTTTGACGAGATGCCGGAGGGCTGTGGTGTGAGATGTCATGTTGGGAATGAATTTCCTGAGAAAATTCACCATCCTGAGGCAACGGAGGACCGCCTTTTTGTCCTCTGGGGTCTTCATGGCATTGATTGCCAGCACCTTGTCAGTGTCAGGTTGCACACCCTGCTGTGAAATGTGGTCACCCAGAAACTTGATAGCGGACCTACCAAATGAGCATTTGGCCCTGTTGAGCTGGAGGCCATTTTCATGAATCCTCTGGAAAACCTGTTTGAGGCAAGCGATGTGATCCTCAGGTGTCGTGGACCAGATGATCGTCGTCCACATAGACTCGCACCCCCTCGATGCACCCCCTCGATGCCCTCCATAATTTGCTCCATTATGCGATGAAATATTTAGGAAGCTGATATGATACCAAAAGGCATGCGGTTGTAGCAATACCTGCCGAACGGAGTGTTAAATGTGCACAGCTTCCGACTGGACTAGTCCAGCTGTATCTGCTTGAACCCACGAGAGGCGTCCAGCTTGGTAAAGAATTTGGCATGAGCCACCTCACAGGTTAACTCTTCATGTTTTGGGATCAGGTAGTGCTCGCGCATCATGTTGCGATTCAGGTCTTTGGGATCAATGCAAATGCGGAGTTCACCAGAGGGTTTCTTGACACAGACCATGGAGCTGACCCAGTCTGTTGGTTCCGTGACCTTTGAGATGATACCCTGGTCTTGGAGCTCTCGTAGCTGCGTTTTCAGACGATCCTTGAGAGGAGCCAGCACCCGGCGTGGTGCATGGATGACTGGGATGGCATTCGGTTTGAGCAATATCTTGTAACGATATGTGATCGTGCCCATTCCATCAAACACGTTGTGGTATTGCGTGAGAATGTCGTCTATCTCAGCCTGGAGATTTACATTGGGCGAGGCAGTCGCCGGTGTCGAGGACATGGCATAGACGCGCCGGACCAGATTTAGGAGTTTGCATGCGCGAGCAACGAGCACGGATGCCTGGTCAGGCCGGTCGATCTCGAATTGTAACGCCGCTTTGATTGCCTTGTGAGATACACTTAGCTGACACGATCCACTGGCAGCTATGGCATTGCCATTGTTTTTAAGGAGCTGGCAGGCTGGTGGAAGAATTCTAGGTTGGTCTCGGATGCTGTCGAGGTCCGACTGTGATATGAGGTTTGCAGATGCGCCAATGTCCAATTTAAATCGGATGCGAGACTGGTTAACCGTGATGACAGCACACCACTTGTCGTCAGGATCCACAGTGAGGATTAAAAGGTGGTTTGCAGGCACGGTGGAAGCCAGCTTGCGCGTGGTGAATATGCCCACCCAGTATGGAGACTCGAGGCAGTCAGCATCTGGGTCCATTGGGCTGTCGGGATCTGAATTCTGCATGCCTTGTTGTACGCAGCGGACACGTCTGCGCTGCAGCTGGGATCGCTGGCTGTTGGTCGGTGGAGAGAACCTGCATAAGGCCACGCAATACCCATGCTTTCCACACTGGAGACATCGCCTTCCTTTGGCTGGACATTGCCGCTTTAAATGGGCGGAGCCACAATTTGGACACGTCATGACGCTGATGTCAGCGCGTTCTGTGCGCCATCGCACATGCACAGTGCTGTCAGCCGACGTTCGCACATGCTCATCGGGGTCTTTGGCCTCGTCGTCCACCCGGTCGTGGCGCCCATGCGTAGGGACCCGGGAAAAGCGCGCGAAATGGCCACTCTCCTCAATGCTCAGGCCGTGCATTTTTGCGATGGCCTGCACCCTTTCTGCCTCGTGGGAGGCTAGTTTTGCATTTCCTGCCGCCCTGATGTGGGCGTAATGATTCCTGGCATGCTGATGGACAACCCATGTTTCAATGGCGACCGAGAGGGTCAACTGTTTGATTTTGAGGTGCTGCTCCCGCAGGGAGTCGGACTGGACCCTGAAAACGATCTGATCCCGGATCATGGAATCAGCCGTTGAGTCATAATTACATGACTGCGCTAGGATGCGGCAATGGGTCAAGAAGGACTGAAAAGGTTCATCCTTATCCTGAAGCCTCTGTTGGAAGATGTACCGTTCAAAGCTCCCATTCACCTCAATGTTGCAGTGGTTGTCGAATTTCAGCAGAACCGTCTTGAACTTCATCTTGTCTTCGCCTTCGGCAAACGTGAGCGAGTTATAGATGTGGATGGCGTGATCCCCCGCAGACGACAGGAACAGTGCCATCTTTCGGGCATCCGATGCTGCCTCGAGGTTGGAGGCCTCGATATAGAGAAGGAACTTCTGTTTGAAGACTTTCCAGTTGGCGCCAAGGTTGCCGGAGATCCAGAGTTGCGGAGGAGGTTGGATTGTTTCCATGCCGCTGGATGGCTGCGTGCTGGTCGTTGCAGATTCACTCCAGGTATGTTCGTTAGAGTTAATAGCTCCCTGGTACCATGATGTGTTATCTATGTTGGTCTAACATCGACTGCAACTGGATGCAGTAAAATGAGAAACAGGCTTGCGACACAGGAGATGGTCCAACACTGTTTTATTGAACCTGCTGATTGCTGTACATAATCTGCTGTGGGTTGACACTCTATTAACCTAACTGATAACCTCCTACTGGCTTGACCAAACTAGCTCTCTGCCACATGGTGACGATGTTCATTGGCCTGTGCACTGTGACTATCTCCCTAGCCATGTCCTGTGTGAGAGAGAGAGCCTTAATGCCCTGTGGGCTTTATAGTGGTGGTGTCCAGTCTGGTGATTGGTTGTCCTGTGTCGTGTGTGTTCATTGGTTATCCTGTGTGTCAATCACTGCCTGTCTGCATCTCATGAGTGGATATTATGACAGGCACTGCACCCTGTCTGTGCCATCTGCCAAGTTGGCACTGCCAGGATGTATGGGGCACTGCTAAATTGGCACCGCCGAGGGGTGGGACCTGAAGGCGGAATTGGGAGGGCATGAAGTAGGGCCTTTGGCGACCCCTCAGCAGGGTGTTGCTCACTTGGGGGGGCTGATAACAGCAATTGGGGGGGTCTTTGCTGGAAAGAAGTGGGGGGGGGTGCAGAATAACGTGACAGAGATCTTTACATGTATCAGGGGCGGCATTCTCCGATCCTGGGGCTAAGTGTTGACACCGTCGTAAATGCCGGATTGTTTTACGACGGCGTCATCTGGCCCCTAGGGTCAGCGATCCTGCACCACACAGGGGGCCAGGACGGCACTGGAGAGCCTCGCGCTGCTCCAGCTGCCGATACGGGCGTCAGCACAGGTGACGCAGGTCCATGCATGCGTGCCACGGGTGACGCGGGTCTAAACCTAAATTAAGCCTTCTTGCATGCTCTGACTCCAGCTATTACCTTACTATTTCTCATTGTATTGCTATCTGTCTCTCTCAATCCATTGTGCAACTTGTTTCTTCTTTCTGTTGCTACATCCTGGTACCTAGCACCCCCACCTCCCCCCCCCACCCATGCCACACACACACACAAAGCGGCACTCCAAAAACACCCTGCAAGAGCATTAAGGATTATACAAATTTAACACAAAGGTTTGTTTTCCCTGTCTGGGGCATCTAGAACACGGTGGAACAATCTCAGAATTAAGGGGAACTGAGATGAGAAATTTCTTCACTCAAAGGATTGTGAGTCTTTGGAATTATCTAACTGAGCAGGTTGCACCAATGCCGCATTGTTGAATGTATTTAAGGCTGAGGTAGCCGATGATTAACCATTGTGCCATTGTTGCATTGATGGCGGAGTAAGTTCTAGGTGTGGGATAGAAAAGCAGGAAAGTTATGCTGAATCTTACAGTGCAGAAGGAGGCCATTCGGTCCATCGAGTCTGCACCTTGAAAGGAGCACCCTACTTAAGCCCACACCTCCACCCTATCCCTGTAACACCACCTAACCATTTTGGATATGGAGGTCAATTCAGCATGGCCAATCCACCTAGCCTGCACATCTATAGACAATGGGAGGAAACCGGAGCACCCGGAGGAAACCCACATAGACACGGGGAGAACGTGCAGACTCTGCACAGATATTGACCCAAGCTGGGAATTGAACCTGGGACCCTGGAGCTGCTAAGCAACAGTGCTAACCACTGTGCTACTGTGCCGCCCTTGTCAAAGGAGCAGGCCTCATTGGAAGAACGAGAAATGGGAGGATGAACTTGGTTTGGTTTTTATGGGATAGGTGCGGAGTAAGGCTCTTCACAGGGTCAACTTCACCTTTCATGTGCGAGGTTAAACTTCATCCAGTTCAGGGTGGTGCACAGGGCACACCTGACCAGGGCAGGTACGAGTGAGTTTTTCCTTGGGACTGGAGGATAGGTGTGAACAGTGCTCTCCTTCTTCAGGGAACTGGTTACTGACAGCTGTTAGGGGGTTGTTTGTCTTTTTGTTTAGGTTTTGTTTTCTTTATGAACAGCTGGGGGGGGGGGGGGGGTGCGGACTGGGGTTCTGCTGGGTGTAGTTTGTATTGGGGTTTGCTGTATTGTTACTTTGTTATAATGACATTTGTTTCTGAATAAAAAAATATATTTTTAAACTTTCCACATTGCCGGGTATATATCAGTGTTGTAGCTGTACTGGAACAGTTTGGCTTAGAGGCGTGGCAAGTTCTGGAACACAAGACTAGAATTCTATCTCTCTAATGTTACCAGGGCCCATAGTCTTTGCAGTATCCGGTGTGTCTTCAGCCATTTCTTGATATCCATGGACTGACTCAAATTGGCTGAAGACGCATCTGTGATGCTGGGGACCTCAGGAAAGGTTTAGGTAGGTCATCTACTTACCATTTCTGGCTAAGGATTGTTGCAAATGCTTGAGCTTTATCTTTTGCACTGATGTGCTGGGCTCCGCCATCATTGAGGATAGGGATAGGGATTGAGAATAGGGATATTTGTGCAGCCTCCTTGAATTGAATGTGGCAGGACGACAGAGCTTGAATCTGATCCATTGGCTTGGGATCACTCAGCTCTGTCTATTACTTGCTACTTTAGCTGTTTGACATGGAAACAGTCTTGCACTGTAGGTTCACCAGGTTGACACCTCATTATTAGGTATGCCTGGTGTTGCTCCTGGCATAACCTCCTGCACTCTTCATTGAGCCATCTTGATCCCCTGGGTTGATGGTAAAGGTAAAGTGGGGATATCCTGGGCCGAATTGTTGCTGAATAGAATTCTGCTGCTGCTAATGGCATACAGTGCCTCACAGATGTTCAGTCTTGAGTTGCTAGATCTGTTTGGGTCTGTGCCATTCAGCATGGTAATCGTGCCACACAACACAATGGAGGGTATCCTGAATATGAAGATGGAACTTCACCTCCACAAGGACTGTGCAGGGTCACTCATAAAGATATTGTCATGGACAGAGGCATCTGTGACAGGTGGACTGGCGAGGACGAGGTCAAGTTGTTTTTCTCTCTTGTTGGTTCTTCCATCAAACGGGGCCAATGCCAATTGAATTGCAGTAAAATCTGATCCAAACAGTGGATGCCACATTGCTTACTGAAAGTCAGGTGACGTCCAACATCTGAATAATACATGTCTTCTGAATGGAGACCCATACTTGTTTACCATTTGTTTCACAAGTCCCTTCATCTTTTACTGTCAGAGGTGGGGCCGGGCTGAAGAAGTAGAGAGATAAGACTCTACTGTTAGAACCTTTTAGATACCTTGCGAATCATTTTCCAAAAACATTGGGCTGGATTCCCCATTTCTGAGGCTAAGTGCCAGCGCAAACGGAGAATCCGTAGGAGTTCACGACAGAAAAATCGTCGCAAACCCCTCCCCAATGAGGGGCTAGCACCAGCGCTGCATGAAACTCCTGCAGATCGTGCCAAAAAAGGCCAGTGAATGGCCGGTCCCGGGCTGCACATGCGCAGGGCTGACGACCTGCACCGGTCGCTGTGTAAAATATGGCTCCGGCGATGCACGAACCCTAACCCGCTAACCGTGACCACACAGCCCACATCCTGCACCCCCCCCCCCCCCCCCCCCCCGGGCCAGTGGAACGGAGCCCGGTCAAGTGTAGAGAACACGTGGTCTGCACGGTCGGAAACTCGGCCTATTGGGGGCAGAGCATCACGGGTGGGCTGGCCAATGATGCGCTAATGGCGTTGAAACGGCACGTGTCACGATGGCGCCAGATTGGAAGGGGTGGAGCATGGCAGAACAGCGTCAAAGCAGCGCCTGCCCCGATTCTGGCATTGGAATTCATTCTCCGCCCAATTTCTGATCATGATTTCGGCATCGGGCTACAGAGAATCCAGGGAGTTTCACCACACCGTGGGGGCGGCACAGTGGTTAGCACTGTTGATTCACAGCACCAGGGACTCAGATTCGATTCCTGCCTTGGTTCACTGCCTGTGCGGAGTCTGCAAATTCTCCCCATGTCTGTGTGGGTGTCCTCCGGTTTCCTCCCATAAGTACCAAAAGACGTGCTATCAGGTGATTTGGACATTCTGAATTCTCCCTCTGTGTACCCGAATATGCGCCATAGTGTGGCAGCTAGGGGATTTGTGACACTAATTAAGATTCTTATTATATCTATCGTGGCTCTCTTCCATATTTAGCCACCTGAAGTGTGTTATGGCTGTATGCTCTATGAACACCTCATATATATCTAATCTTTTCTCACTTTTACAAGTTTTTCAACTCATTGCCCTAATTATTTTTGACAGTAAGACAGTCACTGCAGTCACAAATTATAAATAATGTATTTTTTCATGGAATAGTTCACTGCACTACAGAGGCTTTTTTAAAATTTAAAACATGTGCAATCTATAGGACTGTAAGGTTCTGGATACTAAACTATGTATGGAAATAAGCCCAAATGGAATTCTGGTTATGTGGGCATGACAGAAATTAGCCATGCTTTATCCATAAACACAGGAGGATATGCCTTTTCTGAATCCAAATTTAAGTTGTGAGCAATAAGGAGCCAATCAAACAAGGTTTTTGTGTCCAAAGACTTTATTCACCACTAAATCGGAGGGGGAAAAATAATAAAAACATCACATCACACACATGCATATCAGAAATAAGGGAAGTTAGAATCCAATAAAAATAAGTTAAATTAATATATGGTTAAGTAACCCTTGATTGTTCATGATGCATAGATTTTTAAATATTGTGGCCCATTATGAGTAGCTAGATTCATGGATGCGGTCAGAGTACAAGATATTGCAATTACAAGAACTTGGTTCACTGGTGGATTTCTAGTAAAGTTGAAAGTAAGTTTGTTCTGAGGGAGAGGTGGGGGGAGGGGGGGGGGGGGGGGGGGGGGAATTGAGAGCCTGGCTTTCAGCCAGTTTCCTCTGCTGAAAGCTTTCTTGCAATCTCTCTGCAGCGAGTGCAGCCCGACATGTTAGACTTCACCCATTGTCCGCCCAGTCCATCACACAAACCTGCCTTCCATCCACTGACTCCATCTACACCTCCCGCTGCCTGGGGAAAGCGGGCAGCATAATCAAAGACGACTCCCACCCGGCTTACTCACTCTTCCAACTTCTTCCATCGGGCAGGAGATACAGAAGTCTGAGAACACTCACAAACAGACTCAAAAACAGCTTCTTCCCCACTGTTACCAGACTCCTAAATGACCCTCTCATGGACTGACCTCATTAACACTACATCCTGTATGCTTCATCCGATGACGGTGCTTATGTAGTTACATTGTATACCTTGTGTTGCCCTATTATGTATTTTCTTTTATTCACTTTTCTTCCCATGTACTTAATAACGTTAACCTGCTCGCAGAAAAATACTTTTCACTGTACCTCGGTACACGTGACAATAAACAAATCCAATCCAATCATTGTGTATTTCCAAGGGATTTTGGGTGTCTGTCTGTGTGATCATTTTGGGTTTGACAACTTCATAGAATAACAGAAATAAACTTTTTTCCCCCAATTAAGGGGCAATTTAAGTGTGGCCAATTCACCTACCCTGCACATCTTTTTTGGGGGGGGAGGGGGGGGGGGGATTGTGGGGGTACGACCCATGCAGAAACAGGGAGAATATGCAAACTCCATATAGAGAGTGACCTGGGGCCGGGATCGAACCTGGGGCCTCGGAACCATGAGGCAGCAGTGTTAACCACTGCGCCACCCTGCTGCCCCAACAGACATAAACTTAAGAATAAGTTAAAAGGGGCTGCTCCAGGTAGGGGCACTGCCCAAAAATAACAAAGAGCAATGGAAGCTTAGCAAAGATAAAATCAAAAATGCGGTTGATACTTTGTTTCAATATCCAGCACTTTGCATTTTAATGTCTCTTCCTTTGACAATGACGAGTTTAGATGGGTCTCTGAATTATAGGAAATGTCTCTCTTTTTTAAAATAAATTTAGAGTACCCAATTCATTTTTTCCAATTAAGGGGCAATTTAGCGTGGTCAATTCACCTACCGTGCACATCTTTGGGCTGTGGGGGTGAAACCCACGCGAACACGGGGAGAACATGCAAACTCCACACTGACAGTGACCCAGAGCCGGGATCGAACCTGGGACCTCGGTGCCGTGAGGCAGCAGTGCTACTCACTGGGAAATGTCTCTCTCTTTGCACTCCCTTGAGGGTGATTTTGTTTGTTTTTCACCTTCACCTTGGAAGGTGGCCTTGAATTTTAAGTAGTTTATTTTGTCTCATTTCAAATTGCAAAAGTTCCAGTCAATTGCAAGTTTGAAAATCATATTTTCAGAATTATTTAAAAAAAAAATTTTTTTTAAAGAGTACCCAATTCAATTTTTTTTGTTTTCCAATTAAGGGGCAATTTAGTGTGGCCAATCCACCTACCCTGCACATCGTTTTGGGTTGTGGGGGCGAAACCCACGCAAACACAGGGAGAATGTGCAAACTCCATGCGGACAGTGACCCGGGGCCGGGATCGAACCTGGGACTTCGGCACCGTGATGCAGCAGGGCTAACCCACTGCGCCACAGTGCTTGTCACTGGAAAAATTAGAGGATTAAGGAAAGTCAATATACAGCCAAAATAAGTTGATCCTGCAGTCCAGCAGATATGTAGTGAACACTGTTCCATCTGCGGTCACATATTTCACCTTCTCCTTCACACCAAGGCTATCAGTAAGAGGCTGACATCAAACATTGAGGTGCTATTTATTAAAAAGTAGATCCCTGGAACTTGGTATCCATTACACTCATTTGTTGGTGTAAAACTAACACAATGTATATGAATTTCTGGGCTTAAATCCCTGCATCTAACCTATGCCAGCAGCACTTTATCGGTCCTCAATTGTTTTAGATAAACCGAGCCGCTACCTAGCTGCGGTTAAGCAGCGTTTCACTTGCACCTCTTTCAATTTGGTCCATTGCATTCGCTGCTCCCACTGGGGTCTCCTCTATATCGGAGAGACCAAACGCAGACTGGGTGATCGCTTTGCTGAGCATCTTCGGTCTGTGCGCATTCAGAACCCTGACCTTCCTGTTGCTTGCCATTTTAACAAAAGACCCTGCTCCCATGCCCACATGTCTGTTCTTGGGCTGCTGCAATGTTCCAGTGAAGCTCAACGCAAACTGGAGGAACAACATCTCATCTTCCGGTTAGGCACACTACAGCCTTCCGGCCTGAACATCGAATTCAACAACTTCAGATGATTAGCTGTACCCCACCTCGACCTCTTTGTTTTCATCACATTTGATTTTAACTGTCTTTTGTCATTTATTTATTTATTGTCTTTCTTTATATATATGCCCCCATCTTATCCCCCTTTCCTTATCTTTTCTCTCCTTTGTTTTCCCCTTCCCCAACATCTACATCTGTCAGTTTACCCTCTGATGTTAGTTTCTCCGCTGTTTGGCCTTTCACACATTCTGTTCTCTCTGGGGACTGCCAGTAGCACTCTGTTACCTTGGTTTCTGTGGCTATGACTCATCTTTCATTCTCTCACCACACAGTATAAATATTTCCTATATTCTATGTCTTTTAACTTTGTCAAAGGGTATTCTGGCCTCGAAACGTTAGCTTTTTTCTCTCACTACAGATGCTGCCAGACCTACTGAGATTTTCCAGCATTTTCTCTTTGGTAGCAGCTACATTAAATCCGCATTAGATCACGAAACTTGCAAGGAACTGTCTTGTGCCTGTTTCAGGATCATTCTGCAAAATGTGTAACAATTAGGTGGAGCATATGCCAACAGGATATTTCAGCTTAACAGCAGTCCTTAAAGGTTGGATGGAGATCAATTGAAGATATTGTAGGATACAAAATGTTTACCCGAGATTTCACTTCCCTTATTACTGGCTGTTCATCTGCAGACATCACTTCTAAAGTGTTACTGCTGTTGCTCTTTGCACTCCGGAAAATGCTGAGTCCCAGGAAAATTCTACCTTTTCTCTGGTCTTCTCTCTTCCTCCAATCGAAGCACCAACTTCTGAAACCCATTCCCAATTCCCTCAGAGTAGCCATCCACGGATCATTGTTGCCGAGCCCACGGCCAGCCATCTCCACACTCCTGTTTTTTGAATAGCCCCAGTCCTGACACTCTCTCCCCTTGAGCTCCCCTCTTTTCCACTCCATCCTAGAAATACAATAGTTTTAAATAAAAACGTGTGATTTTTCATAAATTCTAAAATACTGCAGATTCTGGAAATCTGAAATAGAAACAGAAAATGTTTGAGATGCTCAGCAGGTCAGGCAGCATCTTTGGAGAGAAACAGAGCTAATGTTTCAGGTCTGTGTATTTCCAGCATCTTCCAGTACTTTGTGCATCGAGAAGGAAACTAAAGCAGGGATCCCAATTTCTGATGAAAAGTTCCAAACCTGAAACATTAACTTTGTTTCTCCCTCCACAGATGCTACCAGGCTTGCTGAGTATTTCCAGCATTTTCTGTTTTTATTTTTAATTATTTTCATTATTTTCACACTCTGGCCATGAATCTTTCCATAAGTAAAATTCCAAATAACAAAGCATTTTTTATGACATCATCTGAACAAACTTAAAATCAAACAAATTTATTTACATTTTAAAAGGATCTCATATGCAATTTTGTGAACATTCAATACTAACTGTGCAAAACACTTTACAAATATAAAAGGCTTTCTTCTGAACATATTAATTTGACTTCAATACAAAAACTCTACAATCACAGATGAAAAATACAATAAGATTAGTTAAAATAAGCATCCAAATTATAAAAGGCTTTTTCAACTTATTTTCATTAATGATGCTTTTGGTAAAATGCAAAATTGATGACATATAAATATTAGTATGAAACAAGAACTATTCTGTACCTTGCTATCTTGATTGTGTGTAATAGTGTAACATTGTGAAGTTGAGGCAATTCTATTTTGGTAAGCTTTTTCTAAAAAAAGGTTTTCCAAGTAAATATTCTACAGTTGACCCTGTTACAAACATGCTTCAATATTCTGCAACTAGCTCAATAAATGAGTAGTTGATGACATAATGTATAATTGTGCTCCTTTCACTTTGTATTACAGTATAGTTGACATGGGTGTAAAACCAGGGGCTGTTTAGCTCACTGGGCTAAATCGTTGGCTTTGAAAGCAGACCAAGGCAAGCCAGCAGCACGGTTCGATTCCCGTAACAGCCTCCCCGAACAGGCGCCGGAATGTGGCAACTAGGGGCTTTTCACAGTAACTTCATTGAAGCCTACTCGTGACAATAAGCAATTTCCATTTCATTTCAATATCCTCAAATGCATTCATTGGACCCTGTGGGTTAACCTTATTCTGTATTCTACGGGTCTCATCAGTGCAAATGATTTGTGCTATAGTTTCACATTATAATTTTTGATTGAGTTGACAGCTTACAAAAATGAACACAATTGAAGTTGAATTTCTTAAATGGAACTGATATTCCATTATCCCTGTAGTTCCCAGAATTGTTCCAAAGTCTTACTTGGGTACTGTATTATGTTGACGATGGCACTCACAATGGTCAAAACTGAATTCAGATGAAGCAGAAACTTGACCGTATCGAAGTAGCCTTTACTCTCATGACTTCAAAATTAAACCTACACCGCAGTAAACGTTGGGTTTCCTTTGAATATCGCAATCAGGTATACGACAGAGGTCCAGTGGGGGCTGGTTAAAATCCAGTCGGGACACACTTCTAAAGTTACCTCCCACATTTATTAGACTGATTATGTCCACTTGACATAAACCGCACACTCCAGCCGTAAATGTGAATAACTTGAGGCAGGCAATTCACAAAAACAATTAGACAAGCGTTAAATAAAGGGAAAGGGGTTCAAGCCTGACAGGATACACAGCTGATCCAGGAAACTCCTTGTGCAAATCGAACACTAGCACCGATACGAATTGATACACAAACACTCAAAAAAACATCCTCAATGGCCAGTACAAAAGAGGTTACAAAAAATAAATAGTGGTAACTAAATCGTACCAGTGGATTGAAAGGCCAGTTGCAGCTGCTAGGACTGGGCTGTCACCGCCAGGGTATTCATATATCCATGTGCACACATTTCATTATCTGAAACGCAATGTGTAAACTGCACGGGGGGGCTGGAATACTTACGGACACGTCTCACACTGCAGCACCCATCCAGCACCTCGGCACAATCACAGAACAGCCAAAAGACATTCTTCAATAGGAACACCGAGACCTGTTGGTCATAGAGAAAGACAAGAAAGCACCTGACCGCCAAGAGAGGGGCATTGACCGCGGAACTGGACAGGAAACGGAACACGACACATTTGTAATGGAGCTGCAACGAGTTGAGTTCGTAGAGCCAGAGAACCGGGATGAAAAACGCGACAAAGTAGACGGTGGTCACCGTGTACTTGAGGTAAACACTGGGAATGTGACCGGACAGCATCAGCTCCATGAGAGTGAAGGTGTCCAGCAGGTCCAGGCATGTCCTGCTATAGTAATTCTGCGCTCGGTGGCTGCTCTGGCAGCCCAGCTCCTCAGTCACCGAGTTGATGAGTGTGTAGAGCAAGGGCACGGACGACATGACCACTATCTTGAAGCCGGTGGTGCCCAGGGGAACCTTCAGCTCAATCAGGTCCAGGATGGAGGTCTCCAGAATCAGCACTATTTTGGGCGTGCAGGCGATGACATAAATGAGCCAGGCCAGGTAGGCGAAAGCGAACTGGCCGCTGTGGCCCGCCCCGGGGGCCGCCTTGTCTCCGGCCCCCCTCCGCCTGGAGTGCTTGATGAAGAAGATAAGCCAGCCCGCCACCACCACCAGGTCGGTGGCGATCCAGGAGCACCAGTACAGGTCGGTGAAGATGATCAGGTAGAAATCCAGCAGGCCCCCCTGGCACAGCAGCAGCAGGAGGCAGAGGCCCTTGTACAGGAGGCTCCTGCCGCTGGCAGCCGGCCCCGGGCTGCTGGTACAGTCCGAGCTCTGCTGCAGGAACTCTCCCGAGGTGATGATGAAGGCTGGCCGGGCTTTGATGTTGGAAGCGGCGCCGACCTCTCGGCCGAGACTCGCCGTCGAGGTCTGAGAGTTCCTCCTGAAGGAGCTGTTCCTGATGAAGAGGGGATCGTTCTCCGCCGCCCGCAGGTTCCCCTCGGCTCCGCTCGGTGCTGGGGCAGCCGAGCGGGAGCTTTCGTTGGCGGCGGCGGCGCTCATTGTCTTCCCCTTCCAGCCTGCTGTCCCCGGCGGAGCGGGTGCAAGCTCAGGCAGAGGCGGGCGCATCCCAAGCACAGGCATGGATTAGCTGGGAAGGGACTGCTGCTTCAATCACCCACCCACTCAGGGGAAAGGAAGGGAGTCCAAAGGAGTGAGCTTTTAAAAAAAACAAAACACTTCAGCAAACACCCACGAGCAGGCCGAGAGCAGAGTGCACCACTCATGGGATGTTATATGTCCGAGATTTGGCGTTGGAGATATTCCCAATAACTGTCAGGTTTCACTCCCACTGATCACTGGAGTCTGACTGATCATTTAGATACTGACTCTTACAGAACAGCCCCCAGTGATGAAGGAGTTGTTGAGGCCAGTTGTAGGAGGTCTTACAATATTTTGGGTAATCAACTAATAAATGCATTGAAATAATGGCTTAATGTTTCTTATACCCGGGATGCCAATACTATGTGAGTGAAACATGGTACAATTATAACCAATTAACCCACTATTGTGACCATTTTGGATTTCCTCCTAAATAGACTTTTTTACTGTAATATTTGCAAAGCTGAGCAATAGTAACATTTTGCTTGGAAAATAAACGGCCTCATAAGACATTAAGAAAATAGAAAAACTGATATTAACGGTACAACTTGTGTGGATAATTGATTAAGGGATAGGAGGTAGGGCAAAAATGAACAGATATGTTTCTGACCAGAGAGAAGTAGGCACTGCGTCCTCAGGAGATGGGTATTGGGACCATTGCTTATTATATAATTTTTATTGTCACAAGTAGGCTTACATTAACACTGCAATGAAATTACTGTGAAAACAGGTGCCACATACTGGTTCGTTATTTTGGAATAGATATGTAGATGTACAAATCTGTAAAATGTTCATATGGACAGAATGAGGAATATAATGACCAATAACCTTCTTGGAGTGGCAGCCTCCAGCGGGTTGCCACTCTGGATGGATTTACCCATATTGACATCCGAAAATTGTCTCGCCCAAGCTTCCTCCCTCCGGCTGGGTGAGACAGGAGCTGCAAAGTGTACCACCGGCTGCATTAGTGCAGAGTACCTGGAGCACAGAGAAGAAAGCGACACACTTTCTACAGAGGAGTTGGGGCTGGTCAATCCGGGAGAAAGAGTTAGGGAGTCACACTGCGAGAGGGGGTCGTCGGACTGGGGATGTAGGGGAGAATAAGACCGGGGCATGGGACGAATGGTGGATGTTGGACCAGACCGAAGAAGGTGGGAGGGGGAGGTCAGACCAGGAGAGCAGGTGGGGGATCCCACTGGTGGGGAGGGAGTGTCCGGCTCAGGCGGGGTGATTGCATGGTTGGGATGGTGTGGGGTTCCACGCGGGGGGGGGGGGGGGGGGGGGAGAGAAAGAGTCCCCTGGGGGAATCATGGGTGTGCAGGATGTCTGCGCTGGGCTGGTCTGGGTCTTTGATAAAGTTACTCTGGAGTCAGATTTCTTTTTTTTCTCTTTCAGAATAACTATCTGGATAAACCTGTCGGAACCATCCAAAGTTAGAGATTTAAATTGTTTGTCAGATGTTTCCCAGCCTAGCCCAATGTCCAGGGGAGTTGGTGCTCTGGACAATTGCTTGGTAAACCCTTGTGTGGGTGTTTCCTTCAGGGATTCCCCAGCACATCATTCGGCAGCACGGTAGTACAAGTGATTAGCACTGTGGCTTCACAGCACCAGGGTCCCAGGTTCGATTCGCTGCTGGGTCACTGTCTCCCCGTGTCTGCGTGGGTTTCTTCCGGGTGCTCCGGTTTCCTCCCACAGTCCAACAGGAGCTGCACAGTCCACTGCACTGTATGTTCTATGTTCCTCCAAATGCAATGCTGGGAAACCAGGAATTTATGGGCTAATATGAAATTTTGGGAAAGATTACAATGTAAATACATAGAAATCCACACGCAATAAATACAGTTTAATGTGGCTAAGTGTAAACTGCTTAACTTAGTGAGAAATGTGGAAGAAACTAGAAAAGCTGGGCTTATTCTCTTTAAAGCAGAGAATATCAAAGGGAGATTTAATGGAGGCTTTTAAAACCATGAAGTGTTTTGATAAAGACAATGAGGATAAACTGTTTCCAGCACCAGAAAGATCAATACCCAGATGGCACAGTGTTTAGATAATTAGTAAAAAGAGATATGGTTAGAAAAACAAGAGTTGGTATGATCTGGAATACACTGTCTGAAAGAGTGGTGGAAGTTAATTTAATAGAAACTTTCCAAAGGGAATTGGATGAATACTTGATGGATAGAAAATTGCAGGGCTATGGCGATAGGGGGAAGGGAGTGGGATTAATTGGAGGGGCAGTAAAGTTCTGTGAAATCAGTACTTTTCATCTGCTCTTGTGAAATCTCTATTATAGTTTATGACAGAGCTTAAAAGACAATAAGATAAAATGCTAATAAATATTTTACTGGGTTTTGTCATGACTAATAAATTCTTCTGCTTCATAACAGTGGATACATTTCCCCATGACAGGAATTACTTCCCATAGTATCTCAATGATTTGTATTTCATGTTTCATTTGTTTCACATAGAATCCCTACAGTGCAGAAAAGGGCACTGCTGCATCATGCCACTGGAGGACCTGGTTTGGTCCCATTCCCGAGTCACTGACTGTGTGAAGTTTGCGTATTCTCCTTGTGTTTGCGTGGGTCTCACCCACACAACCCAAAGATGGGCAGAGTAGGTGGATTGGCAATGCTAAATTGCCCCTTAAAAAAACAAATTGGGTACTCTAAATTTATTTTAAAAACTATGCCGAAGGCTGCCATTTGGCCCATCGAGTCTATGTCGACCCTCTGAAAAACCACTACTGCCCCATCCACTCCGCCGTATCGCCGTCACCCCTTTAACCTAACCTACACCTCCATGGACACTAAGGGGCAATTTAGCCTGGCCAGTCCACGTAACCTGCACATCTTTGGACTGTGGGAGGAAACCAGAACACCCAGAAGAAATCCATTCTGACATGTGGAGAACATACAAACTCCACTCAGTCACCTAAGGCTGGAATTGAACCCGGGTCCCTGGCACTGAGGTAGCAGTGCTAACCACTGTGCCACCGTGTTGCCCACATATGAGTTTAATAGATGAAAGATGGGCGGATAGCTTAAAAACCCTTTCTAAAGACTAGGCTGGGTACATCACACACTTAACATGGTTGTAAAATTTTCACTGCATGTTTCCCTTTTATTTCCAGTCCTATTAATAAACTGATAACACGTAAGCCATGGCCTTTACAGAATATAGTAGTGTAAATACAGGGGCTGGTTTAGCACAGTGGGCTAAACAGCTAGATTGTACTGCAGAATAATGCCAGCAGCGAGGGTTCAATTCCCATAGCGGCCTCCCCGAACAGGCGCTGGAATGTGGCGACTAGGGGCTTTTCACAGCAACTTTATTGAAGTCTACTTGTGACAATAAGCGATTATTATTATTATTATTAAATACTGAAATAAGATTTTCAGGAGCAAGTGCATCCTTTAAACATATGTTTTACATTTTTTAGTCAATTGTTCATGGGTATTATCTGGACCAAACAAAGCTTCACAAAATGGTAGCAAAGAAAGAGGAACTTGTAGGATCCAAGGAGTATCAAACCGTTTTTTTCCTCAATAATTGTCATAATATTGGAAAGTAACCAGAAAAATGAATTACTGATCAAATTCCATTAGAATTTTAACATTTATAAATCTAAGAGAATAAGAGGAATTGAAGCATGTTTTATTTATAAAACCTTAGTGATCATGTTCTATTTCACATTGATTTCAAAATCTTATCCAAATTAAAAAGAGGGACATTACATCATAAAACCTTTCACCCAACTTTAAATTGTTGAATGTGTTTATCGTCATAATGCAATAACTACTTGGAAAGAGATCAGACAAGAGGGGTAGATAGGGTGAAAACTGATATACTATACCTGAAGGACAAGCTGAAAGTTGCAGAATCCAACCTAATTCATATTCAGATTTTATTTTGCTTGATTGGTTTCTATTCAAAACTGTGCCATATCTACCAGGTGCCTAAATTGCTGTCACCATATCACTTTGTAATCTTTTTCTGTATTAGCATGTTATTATGGAATTGAATGTAACCACCTATTTATATCACTAACCCTGTGCTTGCAAAGAATGCATGTTGCACTGTCTACTTGCTTGGATTTTTACATTGAGAGGGGAGGAGCACATGTGTAGATATCCCTGTGTGTGTCCAGTTCACCCCCAGTCACAGGGTTCTCTCCTCTCGCATGCACAATCCCGCACTCGCTCTCTCTCAAACAAATTCTTTTACTATTTGGAGTTTTACTGAAAAAGCCCAAACCTCTCAAGTTTCTCTGCCTCCTTGTCCTCAGAATACCCTGGTGAACCCTGCAATGCCCCCTTTTCTTTAACTTTGATATCCTTTCTATAGGATGGGATTCAAAATGACAACACTATTCCTTCTGGGGGCCCTAGTTAAAATGGGCTGTAAGTGACCCCATGTAATTTTTAATCTCCAACAGCAAATAGGTGCAGTCCAGTCACCTGATTCAATGCCAGAAATGTTTTGCACTGAGATTTTCTGGCAACGTGTCATTGAAATTTGGAGAATTATGACTTATTTCAGCTCTGCTTGAATGACTGCACATAGGAAATATAAGATGTTTACTGGGTATCAACAATGACCTTTTATTTATGTTCTACCTTGGAATCTGTTAAGAGACAAGATTCAGGTTAATCCCAATCTTGTTGACAAGACTAATGTTACAACAGTAGCCATAATAGGAGCAAGTCTTTCAAAGTAAAATGCAACCACAGCAAATAACAGTCCAACTAAATGCTTCTAATCAGGTAACTGTGATATATCACAGTAGATGATATTGTTTTGGATGAACTGAAGTTCACAGTCAGTCGAATGTGGGAGATTGGCCCGAGCATTGCCGCATTCAAGCCATTGATGAGCATTTTAAGTACTCGTACTGAACCATTGAATGCCATTAGTGACTACAAGTTTCATATCCAGGATCAGCAACAATGATGATCATTGATGGTCATAAAAAAGGCACCAAATATACATCAGCAAAAGAAGTTTGGGCAGGAGATCCATTAGAGAGCATAATATCTTGCAACCTGCCCTAAAGAAATTTCAAATTTGGAATTTTCTGCATTAAATATATGAAATGCTTCTGGGTGATCAGTACTTCAGCCTCTATATATATATCACATTGTTCCCTTTAACTGATTATTTTCTTCCCTAGAAGATTTATTTATTTAGCTGGTTGGCAAAATGTCCTTTTCCAGCAAGATGCAGATTAACTTGAACATTTGCTTGTACCCACAGGAAACACAATTCAACAGGAGTTCCCAGTCTCCTGTGTTCAGTCAACGTACTGGCACAGAATTGCATTCACCAATGCCATTGATCTCACATTCAGTTTATAATTTGCATGCAGCTGGGATTGAAATTGGGAGAATTTTCACCATTCACAAAATGAAACAGACAGAGATATTGGGTGGGATTCTCTGATCCTGAGGCTAAGTGTTGACACCGTCGGAAACCGCTGTCGTGTTTCTCGGCGGCATCAACACTGCCTCAGGATCAGCAATTTTGGCCCCTACAGGGGACCAGCACAGCATTGGAGCGACCCATGCCGCTCTAGCTGCTGATCCCGGCATCAACTGGACGCCGCGGGGTCCACGCATGCGCAGTGGCACTGGTGCCAACATGCACATGTGCAGTGGCACCAACGCCAATGCTCACATGTGCAGTGGCTCCCTTCTCCGCACCGACCTTGAAGCAACATGGCGTAGGGCTAAAGGGGCCAGTGTGGAAGAAAGGAGGCCCCAACCTGAGAGGCTGGCCCAACGATCGGTGGGCCCCGATCACAGGCCAGGCCACAACAGAGGTCCCCACCCCGGAGTCGACCCTCCCCCCCCCCCCCCCCCCCCCCCCCCCCGCAACCACAGGCCGCCCATGGACCCTTCCATGCCGAGGTCCCGCCGGCTGAGAGATTAGAATGGCACCGGGTTTTTGTTACGGCTGCTCGGCCCATCGCAGGCCGAGAATCGCTGGGGTGGGGGTCGCTCCGGTGCCGCGCTGACCACGCCGGCGCCATTGGCGCTGACAGAGCGGAGAAACATGGCGATTTGCACCGGTCACGGCGATTCTCTGGCCCTGCCCCGTGCTGAGAGAATCCCACCCATTAGATAAGTACATGGTTTTACACCTCTTTTTCAGAGGAGTAGTCTGGGTAGTTTGCTACCAATATTCGTTTAACAGACTTTTTCAGAAAAGCTAGATAAAGTGCCTGTTTTCCAATTTGGGAACTCTCGTTATTCATGGGAATTTAGAAGAATGAGAAGGGATCCAATTGAAACATATAAAATTCTGACAGGGCTGGACCGACTGGATGCAGGGTTGTTGTTTCCACTAGCTGGAGGGTCTAGTACAAGGGGTCATAGTCTCAGGATATGGAGTAGGTCATTTAGGACTGAGATGAGGAGAAAGTTCTTCACTCGGAGGATGGTTAACTTTTGGATGATGAAGGCTGCTTGAGGCCAAGTGATTGAATATATATATATATATATATATATAATATAATAATCACTTACTGTCACAAGTAGGCTTCAAATGAAGTTACTGTGAAAAGCCCCTAGTCGCCACATTCCAGTGCCTGTTCGGGGAGGCTGGTACGGGAATTGAACCGTACTGCTGGCCTGCCTTGGTCTGCTTTAAAAGCCAGCGATTTAGCCCTGTGCTAAACCAGCCCCTGACCGGCTGGTTTATGAAAGTCCCATCTCTTCCCTGGTCCAAATACATACAGCGTTGACTCATTAAGTACATACACCAACATGCAGTGAAAACATAGTTACATGAGGCTACATCAGTACACGACCATTTCTCAATTCTGCCACAGCCCATATATATATATATATATATATATATATGAGGCTGGTTTAGCACATTGGGCTAAATTGCTGGCTTTTAAAGCAGACCAGGAGACCAGGGCAGGCCAGCAACATGGTTCAATTCCCGTACCAGCCTCCCCAAACAGGTGCCGGAATATGATGACCAGGGGCTTTTCACAGTAACTTCATTTGAAGCTTACTTGTGACAATAAGCGATTTTCATTTTTCATTTCATATATGCGTATACCAGCTCCAGCCCACTGCACCACCCGCTTCTGCTTTGTCCAGCACAGGCCTTTCTCCTTCACGCTGTACACAGAAACACAGTTACTACTCTTGGCGGCTCACTCGCCTTTGGTATAGGCCTCCGCGACCGATGAGCCTGACCCCTCCCCCAATAGCTATAAAGGCATCAGGGTCTAAATATGGGACCCATATTAGTGGGCCTTTTGCAAGGTTGAAAGCAGTTTCTAGAATGATTAATTTGACAATGACAATAACAGAATTAAAATACGTCTAAATGCAAATGGTCTCACTTTTTAAAAAAATTTAGTGTACCCAATTCATTTTTTTTCCAATTAAGGGGCAATTTAGCGGGGCCGATCCACCTACCCTGCACATCTTTGGGCTGTGGGGGCGAAACCCACACAAACACAGGGAGAGCGTGCAAACTCCACATGGACAGTGACCCAGAGCCGGGATTGAACCTGGGACTGTGAGGCAGCAATGCTCACCAGTGTGCCACCATGCTGCCCTAAGTGGTCTCATCTGATTAGTGATGTCTATTGAATTGATGGGAGAAAGAAAATTTCTGAAGTTTAAAATGTCAGCCAGCCATCAAACAAGTTTCACCTAATTTATATACTGTATACCAGCTTCTTGGAAATAAGCATCCTACACAGAAAATAAAGTTCCTGTTATCAGAGTTCCTGTAGATCATAGAATCCCTACAGTGCAAAAGGATGGCATTTGGGCCATCAAGTCTGCACCAACCCTCTAAAAGAGCACTCCACCTAGGCCCCCCCCCCCCCCCCCACCCCCGCCCTATCCCCGGAACCACACCTAACCTGCACATCTTTGGACATTAAGGGGAAATTTAGCATGGCGAATTGACCTAACTTGCACATCTTTGGACTGTGGAAGTAAACTGGAGGAAGCCCATGCAGACATGGGGAGAATGTGCAAACTCCAACAGACAGTCACCATGGCCAAAAGTGAACCTGGGTCCCTGGCACGGTGAGGCAGCAATGCTAACCACTGTGCCACCCCTTTGTGCTGAAATGAAAAGAGAATGCATAGATTGAATATACTAAAAACATCCATGAGGGACGAACAAGAACCTGCTTGTTCTTAAAGGAAGGTTCAATTTGATGTTTCAATTTTGATGATAACCAATATTTCTTAGAAATCCATAGAATAAAAAAACTTCTATTTTAAGATTATGAAAATTCTGGCACCCAAGACAGAAAACTGTCACTTTGAAGAATTGTTTAATCAACAGTCTGGATGCTGATCTCCAGTTAAAAGCAAATACCTTCACTAGCTGTATATTTTCACATTGTCAACTGTTAAGAAACCCATTGATGTTAAATTCAAGGGTATCCCAAAACCGAGAAGGGTAACTGAGAACATGGGTTCTTAGTGGTGTATATTTTCAATTTTGTATATGCAAACAAATTAATAAAGAATATTTAAAAGAAAAATACGACAAGAAGGACTATAATACACTGCAAAAGTACACTTAACAACACTGATGACTATACACACACAATATTGCATGAAGTTACCCCTTTCTTCCCAACTACCTATGTTTTCTGATTTCTGAGATGCCGCATGTTCCCAAACATCCAATATTATAAACTCTATTAGCTAAATCCAGCAGATAATTACTATGCACCAGTTATTTGTCCCCATTTGGGAAAACAGTCTTCAGTTTCAGCGTAGGAGTAATCTTCTTGGTTTGAGTTTTGGATTTTAACCAGCTGCTCTTTGAGCAATAATATGTTTTCAGGGGAGACAGTTCTCGGCAGCTGGGTGTGGCTGTGATGGTAGCTGCTGATACTGTGTGCCTTTCTACGGTTATTGTGCTATGTATATATCATCCTTTCCCTTTGATGTTACCCACCCTGTGGATCTGGCATTTTAACTGTCTGTACTCTCCCACCTAACGACAGCGGGAGCACATCCCACCTCCGAAACTCCCCTTGCATTTGATCTACCAGCCGGGACAGGCTCAGCTTGTGCAGTCGACCGCAATTCCACGCCACTTGTATTCCCAGGTACCTGAAACTGTCCCTAACTAACCGAACGACAGCTCCCTCAGCTGGTCCCCTTGGCCCCTCCCCTGAACTACAAACATTTCACTTTTTGTCATATTCAATTTGTACCACGAAAACCGGCCGAATACCCCTAGGGTCGCCATGATTCCATCCATCCCCGCCATCGGGTCCAAAACATACAAACGCAGGTTATCTGCGTACAATGAAACCCTATGCTCCACCCCCCAGAACCAGCCCCTTCCTACCCGCTGAAGCTCTCAGAGCAATTGCCAGAGGCTCTGTAGCTAGCGCAAACAGCAGTGGGGACAGGGGGCACCCCTGTCTCGTCCCGCGGTGCAGTCTAAAATAGTCAGAAGTCGTCCTGTTTGTCCTCGCACTCTCCTCCGGGGCCTGATATAGCAGCCTGCCCCAGTCGATGAAACCCACCCCAAATCCAAACCGTCCCAGCACCTCCCATAAGTAGTCCCACTCTACCCAGTCAAATGCCTTCCCCATGTCCATAGCCACCACTACCTCCACCTTCTTTCCCTCTGGGGGCATCATGATCACATTGAGCAATCTTCTCATATTCGCCACCAGTTGCCTACCTTTAACGAACCCGTTTGGTCCTCCCTAACAACACTCGGCACACAGTCCTCAATCCTAGTGGCCAAAAGCTTTGCCAGCAGTTTGGCATCCACGTTAAGAAGGGAGATCGGCCTATAAGACCCACACGACTCCGGGTTCTTGTCCCGTTTTAAAATCAAGGAGATGGTAGCCTGCAACATCATCTGGGGCAACACCCCTCTGTCCCTTGCCTCATTAAAAACCTTGACCAGCAGCGGCCCCAATATCCCGGAGAACTTTTTATAGAATTCTACCGGGTACCCATCTGGCCCCGGGGCTTTGAGTGACTGCATGGCCTTTAAGCCCTCATATCTCCTCAGCTCTGATCGGGGTGCCCAGCCCTTCTACTAGCTCCTTGCCCACTTTTGGGAATATCAGGTTGTCTAAGAAGCGTCTCATCCCCTCTGGCCCCGCGGGGGGCTCCGACCTACAGCGTTTGCTATAAAAGTCCTTGAAAGCACTGTTCACACCCACCGCATCCCCAACCAAGTTACCGCCTCCATCCACCACTTTACCTATTGTGCCAGCCGCCTCCCTCTTTCTGAGCTGCTGGCTTTCTCTCCAGGCTCATATACTGCACCCCTTGCCTTTCTGAGCTGCTCCACTGCCTTACCCATGGACACCACCCCAAACTCCGCCTGCAGCCTCCTCCATTCCCTCTGCACTCGGGGTCGCCGCATACATCCTGTCAATCTGCAGGATCTCTGCTAACAGTCGGTCCATCTCTGCCCTGTCCGTCTTGTCCCTGTGAGCCCGGATTGAAATCAGCTCCCCTCTCACCACTGCCTTCAGCGCCTCCCACACCACCATTGCCGAGACTCCCCCCGTATCGTTGACCTGCAGGTAGTTGTGTGTACACTTCCTCACCCTCTCGCACACCCCTTCATCTGCCAGCAGTCCCACATCCAGCCTCCAGTGGGCGCTGGAAGCTCTCTTCACTAACCTGTAGGTCGACCAAATGCAGGGCATGGTCGGAAATGGTGATTACCGAATACTGCCATCCACCTGTCAGTAGATCCCTACTAATTTTCCACAATTCTTAACACAATTGTGATGAAGACAGTCTTGAACTTCAAAAGAACATGGATATGTTGATGGAGTGGGCAGACAAATCAGATGAAGTTCAATGCAGAGAACTGAGAGATGATTCATTTTGGCAGGAGGAATATGGACAGTATAAAATGAAGGAAAAAAATTCAAAAGGTAGTCTAGGAACAGAAGGACCTTAGTGCATGTATGTATGTAATTGAAGATGGCAGGATATGTTGAGAGAGCAGTTAATAAATCATATAGTAAGGGTGGCATGGTGGTGCAATAGTTAGCATTGCTGTGTCACGGCACTGAGGACGCAGGTTCTATCATGGCCCCGGGTCACTGCCGTGTGGAGTTTGCGCCTTCTCTCCGTGTCTGTGTGGGTCTCATCACCACAAAACCCAAAGATGTACAGGGTAGGTGGATTGGCCATGTTAAATTGCCCCTTAATTGGGAAAAAAGCATATATCTTAGGCTTAATAACAAGGGCATTGTGTACAAGAGCAGGGAGGTAATGTTGAACTTGTATAAGACACAAGTTAGGCTTCATCTGGAGTACTGTGTCTTGTTCTGGGAGTCATGCTTGAGTAACGGTGTAAAGGTATTGAAAAGACTACAGCAGAGATTAACAAGAATTAATCCAGGGATGAAGGCCATGGAACGTGGAAAACAGCAGGCTGCCTCCACCTCTGATATGCATCCTGGGGACACACCTAAACGTAGTGGTAGACCTAGGAAGGCTAAGCTTGAACATCACCTTCTCCAGGGTCAAAAACTCCAGCAGGTGCCCCGCCACATCAAGGCACAGGGTGGAGAGGCTGACCTCCATCCCAACAGGACCCACCTACGAGCAATGAGCAAGGCAAAGGCTAAAACATCTGCCCCCCCTTCTACCTATAACTCGGGCCCCTCCTACACCCCTATATAGTGTTGGGGGGACCAGGCTCCACATCCATGTGCAAGACCCCTGGGATTGTGCTTAATACTGTCCTCCAAAAACTTTCCAGCTTCAGACAGGGCTGGTTCGTGGGGCACTCTCACATCCGCCACCCCCTCAAACAGCTGACTCATCCTTGATTTTGTGCGGTGCACCCTATGTACGACTTTCAGCTATATCAGCCCCAGCCTCGCACACGGGGTCAAGGCATTCACCCTCCGCAGCACCTCACAGAGACCAGGGTGACTTACTGCCCCAGGATGCAGCTGTCATCCACACACCCCTGGAAGCGGGTGCACACATGCATGATCTTCATCTGGTGGTTGCACATGCGCTGTATGTTCAGGGAGTCGAACCCCGGGAATCTTGTTCGGCACGGCCCATGTCAAAGATGATGTAGTTTTCCGCCCAGACATATGGGGACCCATTACCTGTCGGATCTTGCTGTGGCCTCCAATTCCCCCCACTTGAGCTCCGGAATAATCCTGAGATGTAAAGGTTTAGAGCTGCAGTGACCTTGACAGCCACCGGGAGCGGGTATGCTCCTCCCCCATGCGGAGCGAAGTCAATGAGGGCATGGCGCAATAACCGCACCGTCTCGTTATTGAGGGGGAGCCTCCTGCGGCACACGCTATCATCTGTTCGAATGACCAGAGATGCCTGTACACTGTGGGCCATCATGGGACTCCCCCTCTGGATCCCTCCCTGGCCTGATGAGCAGCCGGGTCCTTGGGGTGCGAGATGGGGTCCGGTACATGGTCCGCCACCTCGAGCATCTGCAGACATTTCCGCTACTGCTGCCGCTGTCTCCGCCCGGGCTACCAGCAGCACCATTATAATAATACAATATAATAATCTTGATTGTCACAACTAGGCTTACATTAACACTGCAATGAAGTTATTGTGAAAATCCCCTAGTCGCCACATTTCAGCGCCTGTTCGGGTACACAGAAGGAGGATTCAGAATGTCCAAATTACCTAACATCACAGCTAGGGCAAGGTCTGGGTCCAAAATCACTGCTATATTGTTCAATATCTATAAGGCATTGGGAGAGGGTATTACTGACAAACATCGATGGCTCCCACCCCAAGACCCTCCAATTCCCCCCACAGAGAACGCCCTGCCCTTGTACACCCGGCCACAGCGGAACCCCTCACCCCACAGGCATCACAGCTTAATTGGGATTCGAGGCAATGACTTCCGCATGCTACATGGCCCGCCCACCCACGGGAATCCACTTGGGTTCTGTGAAGTGCTAACTTTACCACTTTTGCTAATTCTATATTAGTAATAGCCTCAGCCGCACAACCAGAGGCCTTGGCAGTTGGTGAGGGTTATGGTTGGTCGGTGGGGCAGATGGACAGGGACAAGTGTTGCCCCCGGAACAGGTACACGGTCTGGGAGTTGGTATGGTGGTTCCGCGAACAGTTGCCACCCCCAACCTCCCAAGGCCGTCCCTCCCCCAGCTGAGGGTCCCCTCCCAGCCGAGGGTACCCCCCAGCCAAGGGTCCTCCAACCCCCGCCCAGCACTGAGGTGGCAAGCCCAGCAGCCTTGGGCCCTTTGCCTGTGAGCAAAGATTGCTACTCATTTCCTCAGCTCCCCACAGAAGCCCTCCCGCCAGTTTCACGTTTTTAAAAAGGAGCACTAATCGGCACCAGCATGACCACTTGCTAGGGAGGCCTATAAATGTCAGGAGGCCATTGGATAATTGTATGGAAATAGGGCTTATGTGGTGATAATTGGTTTCTTGCTAGCTACAGCGGGATCCTGATTTCATCTACTGGAGCAGGCCGGTTGCATCATAAACTGTTTGGCGCCTGGCACTGTTCTGGTCTGCTGCCTCTCTCGCTATTCATCGGCCTTGTTTTGCTTGAGCAACAGCATAACAAGGCCGGAGAATCGTGCCCTTGGTTACAAATCAAGCAGGACAACTCATTGATATGTTTATTGCATGAAGAAAAAAAATTGCTTTGATGGAAGTGAATTAATCATTATTGATGTTCTAGATGTTCATCTGATTGGAATTAAATTCTTATTAAATGTTGTCCCACTAACTGTTCACTCATTTTACCTTTTGAGAGATTAAAGACAAACATACATGAAAGACACTACACCACAAAGGGATACTATTAATAAAGAACAAAGAACAATGCAGCACAGGAACAGGCCCTACGGCCCTCCAAGCCTGTACCAGTAATGATACCACCCTTTGCTAAAACCCTCAGCACTTCCTTGTGCCGTATCCCTCTATACCCATCCTATCCATGTGTTTGTCAAGAAGCCTTTTAAACGCCGTTAATAAAATATTGTTGAATCATTGGATATGCTATCACATAAGTAGATATGGGAACCATACTGTTGGGTAAGAGTAAGGGGCTTGGATTTCTTGTGGAGGAACTGATACCGCTGACCTGAGAATATATCTATGCCAGATCCAAATCGGTAATCAGTAACCAGTAGGATTTAATGGCCGAGTACTTTAATATAAATAATCTTTCCATTGTGCAGAAATCTGAAGGTGTTCACATTGCATCCCGAATGAGAGAGACAATATGCAAACCTCATTGTGATCACAAAAGAGAGGGGCAAATAGAGTTTACCTTTCTCGGTTTCCATCATTCATTTCAACAAATGTTATGCTGAACCCCAAGATACTCCTTTTGATTATACACTAGATGTTGGCATATCTGAAATTCTATGCTTCATTCTATGTTATATTATTCAGTGAATCCAGAGCTACTTCAACCAGTTTCTATATCTAGTTATGGGAGAGGCGTTTTCAGAATTCCAAAATGTATCATGGAGTACTTTAATGGATTGTTGCTTTTGAAGCTCACGGCTTGTTCCCCAGCTGTGGTATTACAATTATGGGCACTGTACCAGTAATGATACCACCCTTTGCTAAAACCCTCAGCACTTCCTTGTGCCTCTATACCCATCCTATCCATGTGTTTGTCAAGAAGCCTTTTAAACGCCGTTAATAAAATATTGTTGAATCATTGGATATGCTACCACATAAGTAGATATGGGAACCATACTGTTGGGTAAGAGTAAGGGGCTTGGATTTCTTGTGGAGGAACTGATACCGCTGACCTGAGAATATATCTATGCCAGATCCAAATCGGTAATCAATTTTTTGAAAACAAAACAATGTTTATTCCATGAACTCAACTTAACCTTTTAAATAAACATTGGATCTCTTAACACCCATTACTTCAGAGATAACCCCGAAAATAATACAACACTACCCAATCCTGCAAACTATTCTTTTAAACATCCAAAAGACTTCAACCCTTCAAAAATAGGAGCACAACAGGTTACATTCAATATATTTATAGTCTTTGGATTTGCAGAAATCACTAGACCAGCTGTTTTCCTTCCTGCAGCTCTCAGCAAAACACAGACACTCCCAGCTGCTCTCTCAAACTGAAACTAAAAAAACTTCAAAATGGCCGAGCTGAAGCCCAGCTCCACCCACACTCTGACATCACTGCATTTCTTAAAGGTACATTGCTTAAACATCCATTTCTTAAAGGTACTCTCAAATGACAATCTGATTTCATTTATTATTGTCACATGTACTAGTATACAGTGAAAAGTATTGTTTCTTACATGCTGTACAAACAATGCATACCATACATTGGGAAGGAAGGAGACTGCAGAATATAATGTTACAGTTATAGCAAGGTGTAGAGAAAAGATCAACTTAATACGAGGTAGGTCCATTCAAAAGTCTGATGGCAGGAGGGAAGAAGCTGTTCTTGAGTCGGTTGGTACGTGACCTCAAACTTTGGTATCTTTTTCCTGATGGAAGAAGGTGGAGGAGAGTATGTCTGGGGTGCGTGGGGTCCTTAATTATGCTGGCTGCCTTTCTGAAGCAGCGGGAATTATAGATAGAATCAATGGATGGGAGGCTGGTTTGCGTAATGGACTGGGCATCATGGGGTGGCTTGGGGGTTGGAGGAAAGACTGGACATTCAGATAAACCTGAGCTGATTTATGTTAAAGAGTTAAACCTTGCCTTCAAATACCAAGAGTTTTCTAATAATCAGTTGCAAGAAGCATTAAACATCCCACAGCCATAACTCTCACCTCCAATTCATCCCCTCCCCAATTGTAGCTTAATCTCCATTTAGTACTGGTCTGTTCATTGAAATAGAAACCATGAAGTAAGCCAAACAGGACCATTGCTGGTCAGTGGCACAGAACTAGGTTGCCATCCCTGTATAGTCCCCCTTCCTCAATCTTTGGAGGTGACGTTATGGTGGAATATTGATGTGATGTCGCATTTACAATTTTAGCTGGGCTAAGTGAAACATAGCCACACATTTCTCAGACAGGAGAGGGTTGTGAGAATAAACTATAAGGGCTTGTGCAAAGGCAAGTAATAGTAAAGATCTGACTGGCTGGAAGAGATACAAAGACCAGCAACAATGGTGACCTTACAGCTTGAAAAAGTGGTAAGAGCCGCACAAAGGGAATACAAGAGAAAGCTTATGAGAAATATCAAGGAAAAGACAATAGGTATTTACAAATATATTAAGAAAACGGGGGGGTAGCTAAGATTAATATGGGTTATGAGGGCTGCAGGTGAATTGTAATTATAAGTCAGGATACGGCAGATTTACTAAGTAGCAACTTTGTGTTGGTATTCACAGGAGAGGACTTTGTAGTTGCGTTTATTGTGCATCTGTAATTTCTCTTAAGAAAGTAGTGGGGAGTCATCCAGAATGCTCGCTGGGCCATTTCAGAGGGCAGTTCAGCATTAACCAGATTGTCTTAAATACCATAGGGTGATGATAATGTACCAAAGTTACAAGGATTAGAAAATAAATCAAGGAGAGAAAATAACTAGATTAGATTGTTACAAATATAAGATGTTGTAAATTTTATAATGTCTCCTTTAAGGTAAATCAGAATGTGCTGGAATGGGGATGGTGGAATCATACTAAACTCTGCCCAGTGGTAGGCCCATATGATTTGGTTGCCATGGGGAAAGAAACCCAGACCAAAACCTTTGGAAAACCAAGTGCCAGTTTTCACATCTTGACTCAAAAACTGATGTTTCTGGATAGACTCGCAAGACTCAGAGGCCCAGAGAGGCTGGTGCTGTGAAAAAAAACAGAGGAAAAGACTGTTTTGTTAGTCACCAAATAGAATGCTGAGGAGAATTGATTTTCTATTCAGAGAGATGGGATTTGTGGCTATTTACAGATGAAGGGGTCAGCAGTGAGTCTCATCACTGGAAGTCAAATCGAGGATACTCAGAAGACTGAGTGAAAAAACTTCCAACGGTATTTTAACAAATATAAGCTGATCAGAGAGAGCCAGTACGGATTGTATTGGGAAAGTCATGTCGAAAACATCCAATTTTCCAAGGGGCATAGTGGTTAGCACAAATGCTTCACAGCTCCAGGGTCCCAGGTTCGATTCCCGGCTTGGGTCACTGTCTGTGTGGAGTCTGCACGTTCTCCCCGTGTCTGCGTGGGTTTCCTCCGGGTGCTCCGGTTTCCTCCCACAGTCCAAAGATGTGCAGGTTAGGTGGATTGGCCATGATAAATTGCCCTTAGTGTCCAAATTGCCCTTAGTGTTAGGTGGGGTTACTGGGTTATGGGGGTAGGGTGCTCTTTCCAAGAGCCGGTGCAGACTCGATGGGTCGAATGGCCTCCTTCTGTACTGTAAATTCTATGTAAATTCTATGTAAATTGAGATTTTTAAGGAGGTAGCTAACGTGATAGATAGGGAATGTTTATGGACATTTATATGGATTTCAAGAAGGAATTCAGTTTCACATGAGAGTAGTAACAAAAATTATGAATTTGAATTGAAATATAAATATTTGATTATGAGATAAAAGACAGAGAGTAGAGATAACAGATATATATTCAAATTGGCAGGATGAGAGTAGTGGTGTCCGCAGGGATCTATACTGGGACCACATCTTTTTACTGTATTTATAAATGACATCTGAAGGAAGAAAGTATATCGAAATATGCTGGCCATACTGAGTTAGGTAGCTCGGTAAATCATGCACAGGGGAGCAGTAAAATGAAATGGACATGATTAAGTGATTGGGAAATAAAACGTCACGGTGGAACTCAGTGTGGATCTAAGACAAATAGAACAGAATTTTCTGAATGGCAAGAAACTAGGAATCATTGATAAACAGAGCAAAGTGGAGAGCCAAGTACCAAAATCAGAGAGTTGACAGGTTAAAAAATAAACAAAAAGGCTAACAGAATTTTGGCCTTTATTTCAAGAAGGCTGGAGTACCAATGGAGCTACGTTACAGTTGTGCAGAGTTCTGGTGAGATCCCAACTCAGGTTTGACATTGAATTCTAAGTACTGTGCCACAGGGGCTGGTTTAGCAGGGGCTGGTTTAGCACACTGGGCTAAATCGCTGGCTTTTAAAGCAGGCCAAGGCAGGCCAGCAGCACGGTTCGATTCCCGTACCAGCCTCCCCGGACAGGCGCCGGAATGTGGCGACTAGGGGCTTTTCACAGTAACTTCATATGAAGCCTACTTGTGACAATAAGCGATTTTAATTTCATTTCATTTTCACAGGAAGGATACACTTTCCTTGGAAGGGGTGCTGTGTGGATTCACAGAATGATATTGGGCTAAAAAGGATAAATTATGAAGCCCTCATAATACAGTACTAGGTTTGTATTCCCTTGAGTATTGAAAATGGGGGGGGGGGGGGGGGGGGCGTGGAGAAGAGACCAATTGAAGTATTTAAGACAATTAAAGGATTTGACAAGTTAAATGGAAAGAAACCATTTTTCTGGATGAGATAGAGCTTTAAAGCTAGAACTAGGCTGTTTAGAGTTGATGTCAGAAAGCACTTCTTCATTGTTATGGTGGCCACGAAGGACACTGGGAATCATCAGTAGGTCTCCCCGTGGGCTTCGTGGAGTATGAACTTCCCAAACGAGTGGTCAGGAGCCCACGCCTCGAATCAAAGACCTGTACGATTCTGAATTAGCAGGTAGCCAGACATTCACTACATTGGATATGAGCCATACCCAGCTTCAAGTCAAATTAGACGGGCCTTCCTGCAAATACGTTATGATCAACATGCACAAGGGCCTATTTGAGTATACTCGCTTTCTCTTTGGGGTCTTGCAGTGTGTGCCATATTCCAATTGATCATGGAGACCATACTCCAAGGGTTACTCAAAGTGGCTGTATACTTAGATGACGACCTGGTCACGGGGGCTTCAGAACGAGAAAGCCTGGCGAACCTAGAAGAGGTCTTGCGGAGATTCTCGAGTGCTGGGGTACACCTCGAGAGGGAAAATGTTTATCAAGCACATGAAGTGACCTACTTGGGTATCGGTGGATAAAAAGGGTTTATATCCGGTAGCGGTCAAAGTGAAGGCCATCAAGAAAGCACCAACTTCAAGAAACACAATGGAGTTAAAATCTTTCCTGGGATTTGTAATTTTTTGTGGGAAATCTATCCCGAATTTGACCTCTTTACTGACCCGCTTGCATATCCTACTACGGAAGTACCAACGATGGTCTAGGCCATTCACGGGAGGCTTTCAATAAAGTTAAACAATAACTGACATTATCCAATGGCCCATTTTAACCCTAAGATGGAACTCATTTTGATACATGATGCTTCCCCTAACAGGGTTGGTGCGGTACTTTCACACCCCTGGAAAGATGGAACGGAAAGGACCATCGCCCACGCATCTAGGACCCTTTCAGATGCTGAGCGGAGGCATTCTCAAATTGAGAAACAGAGCTTGGTGGTCATGTTTAGCGTAAAAATGTTCCACCAATATGTCTACAGTAGGTGTTTCATAATACTAACAGAGCTCAAGCCCTTATTGGGACTTTTTAAAGAGGATAAGGCAATTCTCCCTGTTGCCTCCGCCCGGACACAGCATTGGGTCCTATTACTTGCAGTTTAGGAATACCTTTTAGAGCAGCGTGTGGAACCCCGATAGTGTAGATGCGTTGAGTTGCCTCCCGCTGCCTATAAGCCCAGCTCCTTTACCAGCGTTGGTGGAGATTACGACTTTGCCCTCGTCCCTAATAGAAAGTAAGTAACGCTTGGATGCAAAAAGATTCAACTCTGTCTAAACTAAGTGCATGATCCTGAATCAATCTCAGGCCAACCTCAGAAGAAATAAAACGATATCTAACTAAGAAAGACAAGCTCAGTGTTGAGGACAGTATCATTCTCTGGGGGTTCCTGAGCCCCTCGCTGAGGATGGCGTCCGATACTTATGGAACTACATAATGGCCACTTAGAGTATTGAAAAATAAAATGCTTGCCAGGAGTTATGTCTGATGGCCCTGCCTCAACTCCAAAATTATGGACTTCATGAGACGGTATGATCTATGCCAGGAGAATCAAGTAAAAACCCTCCGTACATTCGTGTGAGTGGCCTCGCAGGCCATGGGTGCAAGATGACGTGGACTTTGCTGGGCCTTTTATGGGTTTGATGTTTTTGAGGCACACTTCAAATGGTTGGATATACACCGCATGAGCTCTATTACGTCTCACTCTACAATCAAGAAATTCCGACAGGAGTTTCTGCATGCATGGAATAATTGAAGTCTGGGTTTCCAATAACAGCACTGCGTCCATCAGTAGAGAGTTCAAAACCTCATGCTATCCAATAGCATCAGACACCTCAGAACAGCACCTTATCACCTGTCGTCCAGTGGGCTGGCAGTATGGGTGGTGCAGACTTTCAAAACTGGCACGAAGTAAATAACCTGCGGCATCCAGAGACCAAATTGGCATTATTTTTATTTGACTATAGGACCACTCCTCACACAACAACAGGAATTGCCCAGTGGAACTATTAACGGGACAGCGGTCTCATATGAGACTAAGCCTACTATTCCCAAACTTGACAGGGCGAAATCCTAACAAGAGAACCAGAAAATAAGTGATGACTCTGCAAGAACAGAAAGAACATTCAAAACAGGCAATCAGGTTTATGCGAGGCGCTGAAGAGAGGGTCCCAACTGAGTCCCTAGAATCCTACTGGAGAAAACGGGGCCAGTGCCATAGAAAGTGAAGGTCCAGGATAAGGTTGTAAAGAAACACCTGGACCACCTCAAGAGCAGGCAGTACTCTCCCAAACAAGCCTCGTTACCGCCCATGGAGGTGGCTGCTGCCAGAACTAGGCAGCAGCTCAAAGCTGGCCCAATGACCGTCCCTCCGGATAACGGGGACACAGACTCTGGGATGGAAGCAGAGGAAGCTGGTACCCCAACTGAAGTGGACTCTTAAGTGGAACCCACGTCAGTAACTCTTTGGTACTCCCTCCGGAAACGAAAGTCCCCAATTGGCTTCACACTACCAGTGGTGTAGTGGTATTATCACTGGGCTAGTAATCCAGAGACCCAGGGTAATGCTCTGGAGGGATGGGCAATAAATGTTGCCACTATCAGCGATGCCCACATCCCATGAATGAAAAAAAAGAAAAAGAAAATCTGGCCCCACCCTCGACTGACCACAGACCGATCACCAACCACGGGAAGGGGCTTTCTCGCAGTGGGAGGTACTGGATGAGGAATAGACTTAAAGGGGGGGAGGGATGTTATGGGGACCCACAAAGAATATTTAAGAATAGGGCAGCACGGTGGCCTAGTGGTTAGCACAACCGCCTCACGGCACTGAGGTCCCAGGTTCGATCCCGGCTCTGGGTCACTGTCCGTGTGGAGTTTGCACATTCTCCCCGTGTCTGCGTGGGTTTCACCCCCACAACCCAAAGATGTGCAGAGTAGGTGGATTGGCCACGCTAAATTGCCCTTAATTGGAAAAAATAATTGGATAATCTAAACTTAAAAAAAAAAGAATATTTAAGAATCATCAATAGATCTCCCCGGGGAGAAAGAACTTTCCTATTGAGCGAGTGCGAGCTCACCCAATGGAGAACGAGCAGGAGTTTAAAACCACTGCCTCAACCCAAGTAGATTTTCTATAGGTCCCCAGGCCTGGACTTGTGCACTGTACTCCCCAACTGTGGTCTTTTCCGTTAAGTAAATTGTCACTACCCCCTAGGCTGGTCTGCAGTCAATTCCAGCCCCACTTGACCTGGGGTCACTACTCAATGAAATTAAATGCTATTTTTAAATATTCCTGAGGACCTTGGCTGAGCCCAATATATTATAATCACCAGGTTTGTAAATTTAAAACACAAATAACTTTATTTAACACTAATATAATTAAACTGACAAAAATGTAATGACAATCTAATCCCCCTTACCCAATGACCCCCCGCCTTTTCCAACTCACATCCCCCCCCCCCCCCCCCCCCCCCCCCCCCCCCCCCACTCTATGCGCACACACAGACAACATAGAGGAAATGCATGGTGGAGAGGGAAGAAAAATGATAACGTATAATGAATAAAAATCTCCGATGCACTCGGATAGTTTCCAGTTAACATCTTTCAGGAGTTCAAACTTTCGCTTCAATGCTTCTTCTAAACTGGAGAGAGGTTTCTCTGGCAAGGCTGTCTACTTTCTTTGTAGATTCAAGATCATTTCAACCATATTGTAAAGATATGCCAGACACTCACTGGTTTTGGGCAGTCCTTTAATTCAGCAGAGAGAGGCAGCACAGTGGCGCAGTGGGTTAGGTTGCCTCACGGCGCCGAGGTCCCAGGTTCGATCCCGGCTCTGGGTCACTGTCCATGGGGAGTTTGCACATTCTCCCCGTGTTTGCGTGGGTTTCGGCCCCACAACCCAAAAGATGTACAGGCTAGGTGGATTGGCCATGCTAAATTGCCCCTTAATTGGAAAAAAATGAATTGGGTACTCCAAATTTTAAAAAAACATTCAGTAGAGAGCTCCTTCTTTGTTCAAGGTCTAATCACTTCTGCCCAGCTCTCTCAGAAGCATCCTGCAGGAACCACATTGTCCCTGGCCAACCCACAGGTTACCAACCAAACTGACTTCCTCCTCTTAAGATTCCCTCGGTACACTGTTTGTATTCTCCTCTCTAAAACCAAATTCGGTAACAAACTGGCTGACTCCACTCCTTAAAGGCATATTCCAATTGGGTTTGGTACGTTTCGGCATAGCCCATTTGGCATAGCTGATTCGGCGTGGCCGATTCGGCGTCAGGGAAATAATTGGACTATTCGGCACAGCCGTTTAGGCGCCAGGACATTTCGACGTCATCAGCATCTCTATATTTAAAATACTTAAACTGTCTTTAAAATTTTGTAAATACTGTATTATAAAAAACAATTAATTAAAAAACCTAGTAAAGCTATTTAATCTTAGAAATTACTTCTTCATTTCGTAATTATGAGCAATACCCCTCAGGAATTCAATAGGATCTAATGATTCAACTTCCAATATGACTTTTTTGATCCGTTCATCAGCATCTCTATATTTTTTTAGCTTTTTGGGGGGCGGATATCCAGCTGTCAACTTTTCGAGAAATGCATCACGTCCTTTCTGAACTTTCCGTAAGGCATCAATAAATTTCAAGATTGAAGGATGATGCATTCCTAGCTCATATTGTAAACGTCAATTGGCAGCTTCGGCGTGATTGTTGGTGCGATCTTCATTATTTAGAGTTCGCTCATAAAGGTTCCATATCTCGGGAGCGAAAAGAGGGGTCAACCTTGCATTTCGACGCCTATTCAGTCGTCCAATATAAGTATCCTCAAACCAATGGAACAAGACTATTAGTTCATCAGGAAGAACTGCTGCTAACGTATCCATGTATTCATCCATCTTTTCTAATGGAACGAAGGCGAGTGCTATAATCATTTTAGCCCATAACGCAAAGTCAGAATCGGTTTTATAGCGATTAGATAAACCCCATGATATAAGATGTCTGCATGTTTTGGGCTAGATGGAAAAAGCATCCCTTAATGCGAACGGTGGGAAATGCATCTTGCAGAGCATGAATGGCAGCTTGTTCAAAGTCACAAATTATAGAAGTCGGTCTCAAATTAGGTTCGATGGTTTTAAGTAACTCAAATAAACGAAAATAAGTTACTCTTTGTTTGTTAGGAAGCAGAGCATAAACTACAGGATTAACTCCATCACGCTTCTTAGCTGATATAACATACACCTGATGAAAAAGACTAGGCGCAATAGTGAAAGTCCCATCAACAAACCAAATTTCTGAGTAGACTAAATGTTGCAGCCAGCTTATTCTTCCAAATACTAATATCCTATTATTGCTTTCTCCAGTGTCTCCCGGTAAGAATTTCTCTTCCACACCCAGTTGGGGAACATATACTGTATAGGACTCAGGTATAACTAAATGCTCCAAATCAGTTGGATTAGCTGGTGCCTTGTTTAATAATTTTTGATTCCTAGCTATAAGTTTTCGCATTGCAGGCAAGTCTGGAGCTAAGGCTAAACTAGCTTGAGAAGCGCCAGCCAAACATTCATTTACCACAACGGTTGGTGGCTCGAGAGTTTCAACACTTCTTTGTTTAACAGTTGTTTTTATCTTTTCAACCTCTATTTTTGCGGCAGATGCTTCATGGGTGTGTTCATTCAACTGGCGAATAACTTTTCCATCCTTCATATGCAATCTCACTTTACATCGATCTTTCTGTTCACATCGCCAAAACTTTAATTTAACAACCGTTGCTCGTTGCGTCAAAAATAAAAAGGTATCCATCGTGTATCACTTTGTTTCTTCCACGTTTTGATAAAATATTTGATTTCATTTGGAATAAAAGGGTTTAGACGACTGAAAAATATTAAGCTGCACTGAAGGAAATCACTGAAGGAAGTTGCACTGAAGCTTATAATTGGACTATTTGGACTCATATGAGAGCTAATTGGACTATTTGGCAATTAGAACTATTACGACTAGAATAGCTAATTTGAACGAGAGAGAGAGAGAGAAGCTACACTGAAGGAAATCACTGAAGGAAGCTGCACTGAAGCTTATAATTCGACAATTTGGACTCATATGAGAGCTATTTGGACGTCTGCATGTCTGTGCATGTTTTGGACTAGATGGAAAAAGCATCCCTTAATGCGAACGGTGGGAAATGCATCTTGCAGAGCATGAATGGCAGCTTGTTCAAAGTCACAAATTATACAAGTCGGTTTCAAATTAGGTTCGATGGTTTTAAGTAACTCAAATAAACGAAAATAAGTTACTCTTTGTTTGTTAGGAAGCAGAGCATAAACTATAGGATTAACTCCATCACGCTTCTTAGCCGATATAACATACACCTGATGAAAAAGACTAGGCGCAATAGTGAAAGTCCCATCAACAAACCAAATTTCTGAGTAGACTAAATGTTGCAGCCAGCTTATTCTTCCAAATACTAATATCCTATTATTGACGCCGAAACGTCCCTCCGCCGAAAAATTCCTCCGTCGAATCGGCTACGCCAAATGGGCCACGCCGAACTGGCCACGCCGAAACGTCCCATTCCCATTCCAATTATGAGTCCATGGACGAAAAGTAAAAAAATAAAATGAAACAAATGGGAACACAAGAAAATCAAAAGGAAGGACTCTACCAAAGGGTGTCAGAAAACACGATTATTACATTCACACAAAAGGTGGTGAAAATCTGCAAAGCTTTCCCCAAAAAGCTTTTAAAGCTAGATCAATTGAAAATTTCAAACTGAGATTGATAGATATTTATTGGCAATCATAACACAAGCTGTGGAAGGCAGGTAGATGTAGTTAAGATACGGATTCGCCATGACATATTTTAATGTCAGAACAGCTGCACGAGCTGATGGCCTCCTCTTGTTTCTATGTTCCTCTAGTTCACTCAACTATCAATTACTGGGCAGCACGATGGCCTAGTGGTTAGCACAACCGCCTCACGGCGCTGAGGTCCCAGGTTCGAATCCCGGCCCTGGGTCACTGTCTGTGTGGAGTTTGCACATTCTCCCTGTGTCTGCGTGTGTTTCGCCCCCACAACCCAAAAATGTGCAGAGTAGGTGGATTGGCCACACTAAATTGCCCCTTAATTGGAAAAAATAATTGGGTAATCTAAATTTAAAAAAAAAACTATCAATTAATAACTGCATAGAGCTATTAAACCAAGGAAGACGTTAGTCGTTTAAATGCTGAGGGCAATGGAGAAACATGAAACAGGTAGAGGCTATTCAGCGCTTCAAGTCTGCTTCTCTATTCAATATCATGGCTGATCATCAATCTCAGTGCCATACGCCCACTCTCCCCATACCCCTTGACATCTTTGAGTCTAGAAATCTATTTCCTTGTTAACTGTAATCAGTGATGTAGCCTCCACAGCTTTCTGTGGTAGAGAATTACACAGGTTCACCATCCTCAGTGAAGTAATTTCTCCTCATCTCAGTCCTAAATGGCCTATCTCGTTTCCTGAGACTGTGATCCCTTGTTCTAGACACCCCAGCCAGAGGAAACAACATTCCCTGCATCCAGTCTGTCCAGTTGTGTCAGAATTTTACATGTTTCAATTAGATCCCTGCTGATTCTTCTAAATTGCAGTGAATACAGGCCTAATCAACCTAACCTCTCCTCGTAAGACAATCCCGCCATCCCAGGAATCAGTCTAGAGAATCTTTGCTGCACTTTCTTTATGGCAAGTAAATCCTTTTTTAGATAAGGGGACCAAAACTGCACACATTATGCCTAGTGTGGTCTCACCACACATCCTTGCTCCTGTACCCAAGTCGGTGACCGGTGTACAAGGACATCCAGGTTTCGCCACACATTCCTCTCTCTCGATCTATAGCAGGCATTGTCAAACTTGGGGGCGCGACCCATGGATGAGTCACGGGGGGTGTCGGGGGGGTCACGGAGCCGTCCGTCACGGAGCTCCAGATCACGCAATCGCCATGGTAAATTGCCTTTGATGTTCAAAAAGGTTTATGTGGGGTTACTGGGTCCGGGGATAGGGTGGAGGTGTGGGCTTAAGTAGGGTGCATTTTCCAAGGACCTGTGCAGACTTGATGGGCCGAATGGCCTCCATCTGCACTGTAAATTCTATGATGATTCTATTTATTTGCCCACTCACTCAACTTTTCTAAATCATCTTGAAGCCTCTTAAACATCCTTCTCACCACTCACATTCCCAAGTTTTATGTCATCAACAAACTTGGTTCCCTCATCCAGATCATTGATAAATATTGTGAATAACTGGGGTCCAAGCACTGATCCCTGCGAGGCCCCATGAGTCACCACCCACCACTTTGAAAAAGACTAATTTATTCCTACTCTCTGTTTCCTGCCTGCTAACCAATTCTCAATGCATGCCAATATATTAACCCCACTCCCATGCACACTATCCTCTTATGTTACCTCTTATAAAAAGCTTTCCAAAAATCCAAATACACCATATCCACTGGCCACTCTTATTCTACCAGTTACATCCTCAAAACAACTCCAATACATTTGTCAAACATGATTTCCGTTTCATAAATTCATGTTGACTTTGTCTAATCCCGTTGATATTTTCCAAGTGTCCTGTTATCACATCGTTTATAAGAGACTCTAGCATCTTCCCTGCTACTGATGTTAGGCCTACCAGTCTGTAAAACCCTGTTTTTTCCCTCCTTTTTTAAATAACAGGATTGAATTTGCCATCCTCCAATTTGCCAGAATGTTCCAACGTTCTGGACGATGACAACCAACACATCCACTATTTCCATGGCCACCTCCTACAGTACCCTGCGATGTAAATTATTGAGCCCTGGAGATTTATCGGTTTTCAGTCCCATTCATTTTCATAGATAGAACATACAGTGCAGAAGGAGGCCACTCAGCCCATCGAGTCTGCACCGACCCACTCAAGCCCTCACCTCCATCCCATCCTCGTAACCCAATAACCCCATCTAACCTTTTTTGGTCACTAAGGGCAATTTAGCATGGCCAATCCACCTAACCTGCATGTCTTTGGACTGTGGGAGGAAACCGGAGCACCCGGAAGAAACCCACGCAGACACGGGGAGAACGTGCAGACTCCACACAGATAGTGACCCAGCGGGGAATCGAACCTGGGATCCTGGCGCTGTGAGGCCACAGTGCTATCTACTTGTGCTACCGTGCTGCACTATTTCTCCAGCACTATTTTTTTTTAGTAATATTGATTTCCCTCAGTTCTTCTTTATCACTACACCCTTGCTCCTGTTGAACCTGTAAAACCACATATACTTTTGACCAGTTTACTTACTTAAAAGTTTTACCCAGGTGCCCTTATTTATGAGATGAACAAAGGACAAAACACGTTCACGGTTGAACGCAATTGTATTCACAATTCTCTCACTCAACAAAGTATGACTCAGACTCACAACTGAGCTTAAGGTTTTACCTACACTTAAGTGAAGGAGACTGGCAGGTTATGATCACTCAATGTGAACGTCTTTTCTGGGCTTCGAAATCCAGGGTCCCATCTTCTTGCGATGATTGTGCCTGGGGTCTCCCAGGTTATCGTTGAAGATCTGTTCGATGTTCCTTTCTGTATACAAGGATATTAGCTTTGAGTCATAGGTAATCGCCCACAACTGGCCTCTGTCCCATCCAGACCCCAACCTGTTAAGGGAAAAGGCAGAATACTCCTGTTTATTCAGGATAGTTCAATCGAGACCCATTGTCCTCTGAAACACCCTCGTCTGACCAGCCATCAGCTCATTATGGAGTCCGATGGCTTCTTTTGTCAGTTCTTCATCCTGCTGCAAAGTTGATCACCTGTGTCTGGAAGTTTGTTACATATTCATAGCATGGACTACTTCTTTGGAGTTGGTAATCACAAAGTCCATATCGTGATAACAAATTTATGCATTTACTTGAGTGCGCTTGCAGATGGCCAGTATCGATTCCAGCCAGGGTCTCATGGGACAGTTTCTGTTTGTGGTCTATGTGTATTTTCTCAGCCTGTTTTCAGTACCACTGTCCCTTCGCATTTCTGGGATGCTTTCCTCCATGAAGACAGAACTAAAGTATATGTTAAAACGCTCTGTCATTTCATGGTTCTCTGTTACAAATTCTCCGGTCTCAGACTGCAAGGGACCTCAGTTTCTCTTCACTAATATTTTTCTTTTTATATACATATAGAATCTTTTACAGTCTACTATTATGTTACTTACAAGTTTACTCTCATACTCTATTTTTTCTTCTTAATCAATCTCTTTGACCTCCTTTGCCAAATTCTGAACTGCTCCCAATCCTCAGGCTTGCTACTTTTTCTAACAACTTTACATAGAATTTACAGTGCAGAAGGAGGCCATTCGGCCCATCAAGTCTGCACCGGCTCCCGGAAAGAGCAACCTACCCAGGTTTAACACCTCCACCCTATCCCCATAACCGAGCAACCCCACCCAAAACGAAGGGCAATTTTGGACACTAAGGGGAATTTATCATGGCCAATCCACCTAACCTGCACATCTTTGGACTGTGGGAGGAAACCGGAGCACCCGGAGGAAACCCACGCACACACGGGGAGGATGTGCAGACTCCGCACAGACAGTGACCCAAGCCGAATCGAACCTGGGACCCTGGAGCTGTGAAGCAATTGTGCTATCCACAATGCTACCGTGCTGCCCCCGACTTTATATGACTTCTTTTTGGGTCAAGTACTATTCTTAATTTCCTTTGTAAGCCATGGAGAGGCCAATTTTCTTGTGTTTTTGCGCAAGAAAGGAATGTATAAATGTTGCAATGTATTCATTCATTCCTTAAATATTAGCCACTGGCTGTCCACCGTCATTCCTTTTAATGAAGTTCCCAATCTATCTCAACTCACACCTCATACCTTCGTAGTTTCCTTTTGTTCAGATTTAGGACCCTAGTTTCAAATCACATTTCCTGACTTTCCAACCTAATGAAGAATTCTATCATGTTATGGTTACTGTTCCCTGAAGGACACCGCACAACAAGATTGTTAATTTTTTTTAAAAAATAATTTTTATTCAAATTTTTGCATATCAACAACAAAAAGACAGAATTTTTTTTTGTTTTTTTACAAAGAACAGAAATAACAGTCCCCCCTCCCCCTCCCCCCCAATGCATACACAGCGGAAGAGATAAACTAACACCCATCATTCCCCCAAAACATCTGCCCGTCCCTTCAATAAACAAGATTGTCAATTAAGGATGGCACAGTGGCATAGTGGTTAGCATTGCTGCATCACAGCCCAGGGTCTAGGATTCAATTCTGGTCTCGGGTGACTGTGTGGAGCATGGATGTCCTCCCACAGTCCAAAGATGTGCAGCTTAAGTGGATTGGCCATGCTAAATTGCCCCTTTAGTGTCCAAAAGGTTAGGTGGGTTTACTGGGATAGGGTGGAGGTGTGGGCGTAAGTAGGGTGCTCGTTCCAAGAGCTGGTGCAGACTCGATGGGCCGAATGGCCTCCTTCGACACTGTAAATACTACGATTCTAACCCCTTCTCATTGCATAATACCTAATTTAGGATAGCATGTTCCCTAGCTGGTTCCTCAACATATTGGTCTAAAAAAACATCTTGTACACCTTCAGAAATTCATTGTTGCTAATTTAGTTTGCCCTTTAGATTTGTCTTTTTTTAAACATTTTTACACATGGCCTCATAACCTCCTTGGAGTGACAGTCAGCGGTGGATTGCCACTCCAAATCACCTTACCTGCATTTAAAATGGAAGCCCCGTCTCACCTGACCTTCCCGATTCAGGATGGGTGAGACTGAAGAGAAGCGCGTCCCTGGCTCCAGCGGTGAAGTACAAAAGGAGCAAAGGAGGAGATGTTCCTTTTTACAGCACCCCCAAAGAAGGTGGGTTTAATGGTCCTATTGAAAGGGAGACGGTAAGTTAAGGTAAGTGACTGGGATATTGAGGAGGGGGTTCGGACCTCGGGGGGAGGGGGGTCATCAGACATTTAGGAGGAGTCGGACATAAGTGTGGGGTAAGGGTTGGTGAGGTTTGGGCATGGGGGGGATGTGAAGGCGAGGGAGTGGAGCCAGGTTGGGTTGGGGGGGGGGGGGGGGGGGGGGGGGGGAGAAAGGTGTGTTATTTGGGTCAGGAGGAGGGGTCTGGTCAAGGTGGAGTGAGGCACCCTGAGCAGGTGGAGTGAGGCACCCTGAGCAGGTGGGGTGAGGCACCCTGAGCAGATGGGGTGAGGCATCCTGAGCAGGAGGGGTGAGGCATCCTGAGCAGGAGGGGTGAGGCATCCTGAGCAGGAGGGGTGAGGCATCCTGAGCAGGAGGGGTGAGGCATCCTGAGCAGGAGGGGTGAGGCATCCTGAGCAGTAGGGGTGGGGCATCCTGAGCAAGTGGGGTCAGGCATCCTGAGCAGGTGGGGTGAAGCATCCTAGGCAGGTGGGGTCAGGCATCCTGAGCAGGAGGGATGGGGCATCCTGAGCAGGAGGGGTGGGGCATCCTGAGCAGGAGGGGTGGGGCATCCTGAGCAGGAGGGGTGGGGCATCCTGAGCAGGAGGGGTGGGGCATCCTGAGCAGGTGGGGTCAGGCACCCTGAGCAGGTGGGGTCAGGCACCCTGAGCAGGTGGGGTCAGGCACCCTGAGCAGGTGGGGCGAGGCATCCTGAGCAGGTGGGGCGAGGCATCCTGAGCAGGTGGGGTCAGGCATCCTGAGCAGGTGGGGTCAGGCATCCTGAGCAGGTGGGGTCAGGCATCCTGAGCAGGTGGGGTCAGGCACCCTGAGCAGGTGGGGTCAGGCACCCTGAGCAGGTGGGGTCAGGCACCCTGAGCAGGTGGGGTCAGGCACCCTGAGCAGGTGGGGTCAGGCATCCTGAGCAGGTGGGGTCAGGCATCCTGAGCAGGTGGGGTCAGGCATCCTGAGCAGGTGGGGTCAGGCATCCTGAGCAGGTGGGGTCAGGCATCCTGAGCAGGTGGGGTCAGGCATCCTGAGCAGGTGGGGTCAGGCATCCTGAGCAGGTGGGGTCAGGCATCCTGAGCAGGTGGGGTCAGGCATCCTGAGCAGGTGGGGTCAGGCATCCTGGTCAAGGGGGAGTCAGGCATCCTGGTCAAGGGGGAGTCAGGCATCCTGAGCAGGTGGGGTCAGGCATCCTGAGCAGGTGGGGTCAGGCATCCTGAGCAGGTGGGGTGCTTGGTTAGGGCAGTTGTGGGGGGTGTACTGTGTGGGACTTGGTCTGGATGTTTAAAATAGTTACTCTGAAGTTAGAATGCCATTTTTCCTTCAAACTCTTTCAGAGTAATTATAATGGTAAAGCTGGCAGAACTATCTGTAGTTAACGATTTAAATTGCTTCGTCAAAGGTTCCCAGTGCAGTGTAATTGTCCAGAGGAAGTTAGTGCTTCTGGACAATGGCCGAGTAATCCCTTACTTGGGAATTTCCAAGAGGGATTCCCCATCTCACCATTGGGGTACCACTGAAATATGACACTGGGGTGCCAGGAAGTTTGACCCATGTTTTTTAATACAATGGCACTATTTGCTACTAGACCTAATCTTCCGTCTTTCACGGTTGCTTTCTACTTTTTATTTGATTCCCTTCGTGTCTCCCAGCTCAGGTTCCCAACCCCCGCCACTCTAGTTTAAACCTTCCCACACAGTTTAGACAATACCCCTGTGAGGATATTAGTTCTGGTCCTGCTGGTATGCAACCGTCCAGTTGTACTGGTCCCATCTTTCCTAGAATGAGTCACAATGCTTTAGGAATCCAAATCCCTTCCTCCTACACCACCTCTGCAGCCATGCAGTCATCTGGTCCATTCTCCTGTTCCTGCTCTCAGTAGCAAGTGATACTGGGGGTAATTCTGAACTCACTACCTTTGATTTCCTGCTTTTTAATTTATTTCCTAGCTCCCTATATTCAGATTTCAGGACCTCGTCCCTCTTCTTAACTATGTCATTAGTACTAACATGGACCGTGGCTGTTCACCCTCCCCCTTCAGATTGTCCTGTAGCCAGTCAGTGAGATCCTGGACACTGCTGTAATATCTGCAGCTGCAGAAATGTCTATCTGTTCCCTTTAGGTTAGAATCCAACATCACTATTGCTCTCCCACTCTTTCCCCTCCCGTGCGCAACTGTGCTACTAATGATGGCTTTTGCTACATCCCCGAGTAACCATCTCCACCAGTGGTATCTGTTAGAGGGCAAGATAAACCCCAGGAAGCTCCTGCACAACCTGCTTTGTGCTTTTTCTCTGGCTTCACACAGTCCATTTCTGCCTGTGAACCCTTTTACCTCCAGCATGACCAGCTCACTGTACATGTTATCCATGAAGATCACATGCTCCACTGTGATTCCAGTCACAGATCCAGCTCCGAAAAGTAGATTTTGAGTGCTAGTCGTGCTGCCCTGCATGAGGACAAGAGTGATCCTCGAGTGAAGGTGCTAAATTGGGGGAAAGCTAATTACAACATAATTTGGCAAGAGCTGGAGAATGTGGATTGGGAGAAGCTGTTTGAGGGGAAAATCCACATTTGATAGGTGGGAGTCTTTTGCAGACCAGTTGATTGGAGTGCAAGAGGCACGTCCCTGTGAAAATGAAGGACAGAAATGGCATGATTTGGGATAGATGATGGGAAATAGGTATGAGACTAGTCAAAAAGAAAAAAGAAGCATACATAAGGTCTAGGCAACTAAAAACAGATGAAGCTCTTGAAGAATAGGAACAAACTCAAAAGAGGCCTTGAAATGCCATTGGCAAGCAGGGTCAAGAAAAATCCTAAGGCCTTTTATACTTGTGTGAGGAGTAAGAGGGTAAGCTAGGGAAAGAGTAGGCCCACTCAAGGACAAAGGAAGTTTTGTGTGTAGTCAGAAGAAGTGGGTGAGATCCTTGATGAGTACTTTGCATTGGTATTCATCAAAGAGAGGGACAAGACGGATATTTAAAATGTTTTAAATAATCTTTATTGTCACAAGTAGGCTTACATCAACACTGCAATGAAGTTACTGCAAAAGCCCCTAGTCGCCACATTCCGGCACCTCTTCGGGTACACAGAGGGAGAATTCAGAATGTCCAAATTACCCAACAGCTCGTCTTTCGGGACTTGTGGGAGGAAACCTGAGCACACGGACAGACACGGGAAGAACGTGGAGACTCTGCACAGACAGTGACCCAAGCTGGGAATCAAACCCGGGTCCCTGATGCTGTGAAGCAACATTTGAGGTTAAGGATGGGTATGTGAATACTCTAGGACATGTCAGCATAATGAAGGAGCAAGTCTTGGATATTTTAAAATGCATTAAGGCAGACATGTTTCCTGGGCCAGATGGGATATATCGCATGTGACTGTGGGAGGCAAGAGAGGAAATAGCTGGTCCTTAACAGATAGCTTTGCATCATCTTTGACCACAGGCAAAGTTCAGAGGACTGGAGAATGGCAATGTTGTCCCTTTGTTTATGATGGGAAGCAGGGATAATCCAGGTAATTATAGACCTGTGAGCCGGACATCAGTGTTGTGGAAGCTGTTGGAGAAGATACTGAAATCTTCTATAAAGATACCATATATATATATATATATATATATATATATGTATCATTATCTTCAATAAAGATACTGATGGTGGAATCCTGATATCCTGTTCCTGAGTGAAGGACATAAGTTAGTATGAGAACTATAATATCCTGTTCTAAGTGAATGACGCAAGTCTGTGGAGGTAGGACGATGAAGGTAGCCTTTTCTCAGGAATGCACTTCTCTGTAAACTACTGTACCCTCCAACGGCAAAGGGGAGATGATTACATAAAGACCTTCTCTTCTATTGGTCAGTTTGCCCTGTGTACTATTGGCTAGAATTACTGTCCTTTCATTGGCCTAAAATGAAAGGTTGACTGATATAATTGGTGTGTGAGACATACAAATGAAGGATTAGATTGCAACTGTAATTATATTGGTTAATCAAGGTATAAATGTTTCTGCTTCACTGGACTCTGGTAGAGTGATGCAGTGAACTTCACCGTATTACTCTCAGTGTGTACATGTCAATAATGACTGATAAAAGAGTGCTCCCGTGTCTGTCTTGTAATACTTTGACAATACTAAGGGTCGGGATTTATTCATATTTGGAAGCAAATGGACTTGTTAGTAATAATTGTGCAGGGAAAGTCAAGTCTTACCAACTTGATAAGAGTTTTTTGAGGAGGTGACAAAATTAATTGATGAGGGAAAAACTGTGAACGTCGTCTACATGGACTTTAGTAAGGCATTTGACAATGTCCATCATGGCAGACTGGTACAAAAGGTAAAGTTCCCTGCGATTTGGGGTGTGCTAGCTAGATGCATAAAGAACTGGCTTGACAACAGGAGACAGTAACAGTTGAAGGAATTTTTTCAAAATGGAGATCCACAGTGCTGGGACCACCGTTGGCCGTAATATATTTATAAATGATCTGGAGGAAAATGTAGATGGTCTGATTAGCAAGTTTGCAGATGACACTGGAGTTGCAGATAGTGAAGGGACTGTCAGAGAATACAGCAGAGCATATATAGATTGGAGAGTTGGACAGAGAAATGGCAGACGGAGTTCAATCCTGACAAATGCGAGGTGATGCATTTTGGAACATCAAATTCAGGTGTGAATTATACAGTAAATGGCAGAACCCGTAGGAGCATTGACACACAGAGGGATCTAGGCGTTCAGGTCCATTGTTTCATGAAAGTGGCAATGCAGGTGGATCAGGTGGTCAAGAAGGCGTACAACATGCTAGGCTTCATCGGCCGGCGTATTATGTACAAGAGTTGGCAGGTCATATGACAATTAGACAAAACTTTAGTTGGGCCACATTTGGAACTTTGCGTGCAGTTCTGTTCTAGATGGATGTTTTGGAGAAAGTGCAAAGAAGGTTTCCAAGGATGTTTCCTGATCTGGAGAATGTTAGTTGTGAGGAGAGGTTGAATAAACTCAGATTGTTTTGTTGGAAAGACGGAGGCGAGACCTGATTGAGGTCTACATAATTATGAGAGGTATAGGCAAGGTAAATAGTCAGAAGTTTTTTCCCAGGGTGGATGGCTCAATTACAAGGGGGCACAGGTTCAAGGGGGAATGTTTAGGGGAGATGTGCAGGGAAAGTTTTTCATGCAGAGGATGGTGGGTGCCTGGAACGTGTTGCCAGTTGGGATGGTGGAGGCAGGCACGATAGCAACATTTAAGATACATCTTGATAGACACATAAACGGGTGGGGAATGGAGGGTGCAGATCGTTTGGGCAATAAGTGATAGGTCTACATAAGGAATCTGGATTGGTGCAGGCTTGGTGGGCCAAAGGGCCCGTTCCTGTACTGTAATGTTCTTTAACTCACCCTTAAATTGCTCCCCTTTGCTTTTAGTTCCTCTAGTTTAGGATATATTAAGGACAGTAGAAATACTCACCAGGTCCTTCTTACCAAGGCTATCACTCTTCTTTCGGAGGAAAGGGTAAAAGGAATTCCTGTCCCCTCTCACCGAACTCCCTCAGTCACCAAACTGCAATTTTCACACTCCACTGCAGTCCAAAGGCACACTCCATTGCAGGCAGAACTTCAAAATAGCCTTATTTTATACTCAACTGAATCTAGCCAGTTATCTAATGAACTAGTTGCAACTGCAAACAGAGCCTGTATCGGCCCTGTTTTTAAAGCTGGCATAAAGCTCAACTTCTTCAAAGTCAAAGAGCAAGTTTTGGTTAATTGCTAAATTAAAGACTCAACTTCAGATAGAAACAAACCTTTAATTTAACCTTTGAATTTCCTCAGCCACCAAACTCCAAATTCTGTACTCTACTGGAATCCAAAAGCATACTCCAGTGCAGCCTAAAGAAATGAATTACAGTCGGAGTCTTACCTTAAAAAAGTGGATTAGCACAGTTAATGTGATTTGTTACGATCGCAAACACGACGGGAAAATTCCAGAATGGAACACTGGCTCAAAGACCATGGCCGGGATTCTCTGGTCTGCCAGCTGCATTTTCCGTGGTGGTGTGCCCCCGCCGTCAGCAGGAATCTCCATACCCACAGCTGGCCAATGGGGTTTCCCATTGTGGCCATCCCACACCATCGGGAAACCCATGGGCTTGGGTACGCTGCCGGTGGACCGGAGGACCCGCCGGAGAATTCTGCTGCATAACTTGTACTTTTTTAAAATATAAAATGTGAAGGAACAGAGTTACAGGACCACTAATTTGTTTGAACAACAAGAATTTTTTTTATTAAACATGAAAATATCGAGCATAATACTCCCCTCTTAGTTTAACAAATACACATAGATTTAAAGATCAACATGGATTACAAAGTACATCTTCAGCTACAATGGTCTCATTAACACAAGAAGTCCCTTTTTAGACACACAAGATGACTATGGTCAATATACGCACTCCACTCTGAACCCAAGTTAGTGTCCGTGATTTTCTCCTCCGTATCCCCCCAGATGATTGTCACATAAGAGTTTTGAAATTCCACTCCCAAAAACACTCTTTAAATTCTTCTCTTGTACTAATACCTTTCCTAGGCAGTTTGCATTCCAAATTCCAGCCCATGTTTTACAAATGACACAAGCTTCTGCTCCACTTTTAACTACAAATCTAGTCCAGGATTTCACACTAACCCCTTTAGGATTTCTTGGTCTTGACTGATACACAAACTGCTTTACCACTTGATTCCCAGACTGTATTAAAATGACATCAAATATTTAATCTACCATTGATGTCTTCTGTGCCATTTTAAATTTAGTTACTGTGATTGTCTCTTTAATTCAGAACACTTTTACTCTTCTTTGAATTTTTCTGAACGTTACTTGGTCTCTGTTCACTTAACTCACTCTCTCTGTCCCAATTCCGTAGTTCTCTGGACTGAAACTTTTAGGAAGCCTGCCTCTTTGCCAGAAGACCGGACAGGGCGGAAGCTGCAGAGTTTGAGAGACATTCACTCCCTGATATCCTGTCTTCAACTGGTCTCAAATTACTTAAACTAAAATTTAAAAGCTTTTTCCCTTACAAGGACCTTCAGTTGCTAAGCAGCAGCGACATGTTTATTTTTCACACCGTAACCCTAAGCACAATTGAAACCCAGTTGGAGGTTAACCAACCCCCACACATTCAAACACCTATGTCCAGCATGAAACTAACTACAAGTTTCACCCTTCCAGGCACAGAAACATTAAATTAAACCCACTTAAAACTATACCTTATTTCTAATGTTTACCAATACAAATATTAATCCCTTAAAATTACCTTTGTTTTCCTAACAGATTGTTGGAGAATGGAACCTTTGGAATTTCAATTAATAATCTAATCACAAAACGATGCAACTTTATTTCAGAATTCCAATAAATGGAAATTGAATGCAGGTGAAGAAAACTTCTGTATCAAGACTAATCAGTATCAATAATGAATCACTTCAGTAACCTTCATTTTACCAGTGTTATAAAACTATTGAAGTTACAATCTGAACAGTGATCTTCTTAGTTTAGTTTGTGATAGCTCAGATTTACATCGTGATTATCCACAGGCATTTTAATTTTGCCCCCCTTAAGAAGCACTATGTTCAGAAAAGGATTATCTGCTGCCAAGTCTCTACCATTCTGAATTGACTGTTGGATAGTGCTTGCAAGCACCACAGGTTGACATAATTTCACATTTCGTCCTCTCCTTGTCCAGCCCTCCCCAGGAAGAATTCTCTTGGTAGTTTCTAAAGATCCAGTTTGAAACTGAGCCTTGCAATTTTGAAGAATTTAAGGTTCAGCCTCATGTATTATCATTCTGCTGCATAGGTACCAACTTTCACCACGGCATCTCATGCATAGTTTTGGTAAGTGTAATTTTACATTTAAGTAGCATTTTGTAACCCCGAATAAATTGGTAGGAAAAAAATAGTCCAGATATTTTTCTTTTCTGCAGTCCTGTTAAATTGATTACATTTTAAACTATTAAATTGCACAAATGGTGTGCAAATGGTATAAATCAAACTTCAATCAATAAGCCATTTGAACACAAATTTAAACACAAGTAATCTTGATTACAAATTAAATACCTTGAGCCAACTACACTATTCAAGTCAAGGATCTTTGATTACAAAAGTGATTGCTGTCAAGTGCTCCGTTATAAGAATTATCACGCAGTTTGATGAACCAGTTGAAGGAGTAAACGTTATCAGCTTTACTTTTTGATAGTAGGATCAATTATAGATTTATTACATCTTACTTGATTTCAACAGCCATTCTGTGTTCTGTATTATTCTTATAACTAGTATTGTTATTTGAAATTGCACTACTTCTATGCCTTCACTAACAGCCTTGTTGTATTTTCAGAGGGAAATCATGAATTCCACGAGCAATAGTTGATCACAAACAGCAATGTTATTTATCAATACCCTATCAGCCAATTTCCAACATTTTGGCATCCAATGCCAGCCAAACATAAATTCAAGGATTTTTAAATTATTTTTTCCTATCGCTTTCAAAATTCCATGGAACACATTAAAACCGACATGTAAGGGAAAATGTTCTGAATTATAATAATAATTTTTATTGTCACAAGTAGGCTTACATTAATACTGCAATAAAATTACTGTGAAAATCCCCTAGTCACCACATTCCGGTGCCTGTTTGGGTACACAGAGGAAGAATTTGAATATCCAATTCACCTAACAGCATGTTTTTCGGGACTTGTGGGAGGAAACCGGATGAAACCCACAGACACGGGGAGAACGTGCAGACTCCACAGACTATCCCGAGACGGGAATCGACCCTGGCGCTTTGAAGCAACAATGCTACCCACTGTGCTACTGTATTGCATATGAAATCTAAACAATGAATTAGAGTTAGACTATAAATCCGAAGCCAATCTTTAAGGATGGGAAAGCTGGATATATTTTCTCAGAATATGCCAAAGACTGAGCCATATTGAATTGTTTGTCAATGTGTGTGCCAGCAGACATTATGTGAACAACGAATAAAAGCTTGTGAAGCAGAAAGCATTCACTTAAAAAGACTCATCCATTTGCTTCGTCTGTATAATGACTGGCTGCTGTACTATATTTTCAGTGACTGATGGACAGCTTTGTGGACATAACTGAAATAAAAGATGAGATTGATTTTGCAAAGCAGAAGGGGGAGGCAGTGGGTGTAGTGGTATTACCGCTGGACTAGTAATCCAGAGACCCTGGCTCTTGGGACCCGGGTTCAAATCCCACCACGGCATATGGTGAAATTTGAATTCAATAAAAAGAAATCAAGGATTATTGTATAAACCCATCTGGTTCACTTTAGGGAAAGAAATCTGTCGTCCTCACCTGGACTGGCCTACACACACAGCAATGTAGTTGACTTTTAAATGACCTCAGGGATGGGCAATATGTGCTGGCCCAGCCAGTGACACCCACACCCCTTGAACAAATTTTAAAAATGTAACTTCATAGATTGAATAGGAGAACTTAACTCACTGTGGCATTTTTCATACGTCACTGGAGCCATTAATGGAAAGAACAACATCTTTTAAGATATTTTTGTCATCACTTCATTGGGAATTTCTGAACTTCCTGAATAGCATGGTAGGCTGGCATATCCAGGTCATGTCAATCCAGAAAAGAGGCAAGGGGTACAGTGGTTAGCATTACTGCCTCACAGCACCAGGGACCTGGGTGTGATTCCGACTTTGGGTGATTGTGGTGGAGTTTACAGGTTTTCCCAATGTCTACATAGGTTTCCTCTGACAGTCCAAAGATGTGCAGTTATGTGGTTTGTCCATGTAAAATTGCCCCTTAGTGTCCGAAGTTCAGGTGGACTAACAGGAATAGATAGAGGAGTGGGCCTGGGTGGGTGCAGACTTGATGGGCCGAATAGCTTCCTTTTGCACTGCAGGTATCCTGTAATAACATCCAAAACTCCCCACAGAGGATGTGACCAGATGCATGTACAATAGCATATAATTTAAATAATTATTACAACCCTACAAATACAGAAATATTGATTTCCAAGAAGGTGATACCAGACTTGAAAGCTGGTTTGCCTTTGAGCAGAATCAAGATAATTGGTAATTTTTTTTGTTGTTGCTGATAGGCCTTCGGGTATGTCTGGATTGCATTGATCTTTTGAATAACTACTTACTAGAAGATTGGCAGCAAATGCAATCCACTCTGAACCAATGTTGCACCAGGATTGTCACCATTTAGTTCAAACACCTTTTTGGGAAGCAATGTCCCATCATCAAATAAACAGTCAGCTCATGAACCAGAAAACCACCAATGCTGTCTATTCAAATATGCACCAAATTAAAAATATTCAAATTCACAAGCACAAATCACAGTTCAAAGCTCGTCGATGTACCAAGTGAATTCATCTTCAATCTCCTGAATTCATTTATTTGTCCGACAATATGGTGCCCCTGCCTCCATCCACCAGCGGGACTGGGAAACGTCACTAGCATCAATATAGAAAGGCTGGCTCCAGGAAGACCCCCCCCCCAAGGATTTTTCTTTCTATCAAGGCCACTCCTGCTGATCCAGAGCCAAGTCCATTCTATTCCTCATCCACTTAAACAAGGCAAACTTGTTGGGAAGACAACTATCAATGTAGGTTTGACTAGAGTGATCTCACAAAAGTGGAGAACGTAGAGAATATACAAACTGCTCTCCGATGGTTGCTTTGCAAAGAGGAGAAACATATTTTTGAACAATTGCAAAATAATTTGCAGATAAGAATCTTTGGTTATATAATCCTAAAGGTCATATTTTATTTTGGGTGCGATCTATTGGCCGTGTTGCCAAGTGAGGCCTATCACTGGCTTCCCAGCAGTCTTCACACCGCGCGGGATCCACCCTGTAAGGTTTCCGAGTTAGGATCCGGCCCACTGGGGAGTCAACAAATGACACGCAATGAAGCCGGTTTTAAACCAACTTTGGCGAACTTACCTGGGATCCATCGGCCTTCCCAGTGAGGGTGCAGCTGGGTGCCGTTCAGCACAGGGCCACATAAATGTGCAGCAGGTGGAACAGCACCCACGGGGTCTCCAGGCTTTGGAGGCCACTGTGTGGCCAGGGTCAGTGCAGTGTGGCTCCCTGGCCCTCCCCCTGGAACACAGGAACCTTGGCACTGCCCAGCTGGCACCTTGGCAGCCACCCTGGCACAGCCAAGGTCCTGGTTGGCACTGCGAAGTTGGCAGGAGCACTGCCTGGGTGCCAGGGTGATAGTGCAAGGGTGACAACGCCCATGAAAGAAGGGTAGACCATTCCATACACCTGTTATACCACCAAAACAGTAAATTAAATCCAAGTGTAAAATCACTTGCTGGTTTACTGAATAAACCTAGATATTTTCCTCTTTGTGTTAGGTTTAATGAATCTGTAAACGTGCTCTAAATAGAGAAAATATGGGGCATATTTCAATTCAGAAATTTGTCTCTTGGTGATTCCAGTCTATGGCAATGAGTGTACTATCTGCGGAAGACACGTAGAGTGGATTCTGGTAAGGCCGTATTACAAAATCCAAATACTGGATTGGAAATCTCAAATAAAAACAGAACATTTTGAAAACATTCAGCAGATCGGATAGCAACTGTCTAGAAACAGGTTGCCAGATACCGAAAAATAGATATCATAGAATGGCTGTCTCCTATGCTGTAGCCAATCAGATGTCATGCCAGTGTAGATTCTTTGCAAGAGTAATTCATCTAATGTCATGCCTTTTCCCCATAGCCCTGCAAATCTTTCCCTCAGTTAATGGCCCAATTCGCTTTTGAAAACCACAAGTCAATCTGCCTCCACCACACTCTCATGCAGTGCATTCCAGAACCCATTGAAATGAAAAAATGAAAATGAAAATCGCTTATTGTCACGAGTAGGCTTCAATGAAGTTACTGTGAAAAGCCCCTAGTCGCCACATTCCGGCGCCTGTCCGGGGAGGCTGGTACGGGAATCGAACCGCGCTGCTGGCCTACTTGGTCTGCTTTAATTCATTCACTATGTAAAAGTTGTTCCTCATATCGCTGTTGCTTCTTTTCTCAATCACCTTAAATCAGTTCCCTGGTTTTCATTCCTTCAGCAAATGGGAATAGTCTTCCCCTTTCTACTCTGACCGTACTCCCCATCATTTTGAATATCTCTATCAAGAAGTAACAGTTTTAAAGGAACTACAGAGTCAGGGAAAGGGTGAGGGGAGGGCAAGAACAAATGGAAAGGTCTGTGACATGTTGGGAAGAATGAAAGGTTTTAAAAAAGATTTAGAGTACCCAATTATTTTCTTTCCAATTAAGGGGCAATTTAGCATGGCCAATCCACCTAACCTGCACATCTTTAGGTTGTGGTGTGAAACCCACGCAGACATGGGGAGAATGTGCAAACTCCACACAGTGACCCAGGGCTGGGATTCGAACCCGGGTCCTCAGCACCACAGTCCCAGTGCTAACCCCTGCACCACGTGCCGCCCTGGAAGAATGAAAGATAAAAGGACAAAGAGATAACAGTGCAAGGCAAAAGTGGGTGGCAATGGGACAAGAAGAAAATGATGGTGCTGGAAATGAGAAAATGCAGATCACTACCAACTACCAACAGCTGCTGTCCAAAAAGGGATGATCAAATTGTTGAACTGTGTTGAGTCGAGAACTCTGTAAATTGCCAAAGCTGTATTAAATCTTAACCTGAATGAAACTTTAAACAGGAATGATATGGTTCCAGGCAAATTGGACTTTGAAACCTATTTTCTTTCAGAATGGGTAAATTAATAACTTCAATTCAATATAGTGGTCTGTGATGTGGTTCATTTTGGTAGGAGGAATAAGGAGAATTCTATCTTTGAAAGATAAGAAACTAAAAGGAGTAGAGGATGTGAGAATTGCTGGTAGGCGAGCATTTGTTCCCTAACCTTAGTTGTTCTTCAGGTGGTTCTTGAGCAAGCTTCTTGAACCACTGCTGTCCATATGGTACACTTACAGTGTCATTAGGGAGGGTGGTCCAGGATTTGCCCCTAGTGACAGTAAAGGAACTAATGATTACAAATCAGGATGGTGTAGTGCTTGGAATGAATTTGAAGGTGTTCCCATGCATATGCTGCCCTTGCCCTTCTAGGTGGTGTAGGACGCCGGTTTGGAAGCTGCTATCGAAGGAGGCTTGGAGAGTTGCTGCAGTGTAGCTTGTTGCTGGGGGAGGGAGTGGAATATTTAAGGTGGTAGTGTTCCGATCAAGCAGGCTGCTGAATGGTACAGTACTGAGTTTCTTGAATGCTGTGTTCGAGCAGCAGCACTCTCATAGGAAAGTGGAAATAAAGCTTAAAAACAGCAACACAAGTTGATAGGGCCACAATGAGTATAAAGTACATTTTTAGAGGAAGAAACTACGATTGCAGGAAGTTAGGATATTTATTTAGAACCTTGTTTAGACCATACTTGGAATAATGTGCTCTCCATACTACAATCAAGGACAATATTCAGCTCCAGAAGAACATACTGAATATATACACAAAATGATTGTAGTAGTTCTGATAAAGCTTCTGGATAGGAAAACCTGGATCAATATGGGAAGATTTTGAAACTGAATGCTGATCGGGAAACCGCTCAAAGATTGAATCAGTGGCAGCCTAGAGCTGTTAAACAGTTATTTCATTTTCCCACTTCAGGACTTTCTACTAAATTACATCAAACTACTGCAATTATTGTGCAAAAATGCACAACTTGGCTAGCAGAGAATGATCCCATGAATTATCAATTTTCATTGGACATTTACAGCCACTCATGACAGATTGAGGGTTGGAGGAGATTCTAGAGCAAAGGCAGGTATATTATTCATGAACTTGGTCCCAGCTTGGATTGGGTCATGTGCTGAACAGATCCAACCATGGATTAGTGGAATGCTTAACCTTGTTAAGCATAACTGGTACCAATGTTTATTCTGTTTCTTCCTGAACTAAATATTGGTTAGTGGTTCTCATTCAATATAAACAGTATATCTGGTTTTTGGCAGTACATAATAGCGGAATATATACAATTCAGATAATGCCCATAAATTTTTTTTAAAGTTGCCACAGTCCCAGATAACAGAAGCTACTTTCCCTTTTGAGGGAGAGAGCTGACTCGTGGTGATTTAACCTGAGGATCACCACACCGAAGGCAAGGTTGAGAAGGCGGGGCCTTCATGAATAGCTTCAGCCGGTAAGGGAATTGAACCAGTGCTGTTGGCATGAACACGGACCAGCCATCTAGCCAACAAGGCTAAACCGGCCCCCGTAATGCTCTTTTAGAAAGCACTTCACTTAGGACTGTTCCAGGTGGTAAATGGGGGAAACTTCCTTGCTTTCAGACCAGATAAGATTTAAATCTAGGGTCTACAAAAGAAAGAACAGTGTTTGCTCGAGTGCAACCTTAGCTTAAAAATCATAAATCAGGAACTATTAAATTCAGCACGAATTATTGCTGCACAGTATATAAGTACATACTAAACAGCCAATAGTTTATTGTAACATCAGAGTTTTATACAATATGCTATTCATTTGATGCTATTGAATTATTTAATTATAAATCTGTCCGTTAATTTATTAAGTTAGTCCACTCATCATTCAATGTATATTACTGATCATCCCCATTAACAGTACAAGCATCGTGACTTTTTTTAAAATCCAGGATACACACAGGACATTTACAACATGGTTTAGAGCAAAAGGTATTTATTTAGAAAAATGCTGTTTTATACTTGTAATATGACAGTTTAAAGGGTATTTGTTCCAGCTACATTTCCAGAAGTAACTGGTTTCAAACTTTGAGAATCTACATTCCCTCTCACTTACATTGCCAAGATCATTAGGCTCACAACAGCAAACCTCCTCACAAATTCAGATCTCGCGTGCAGTTCCACAAAGAGGAAAACAGGGCTAATATGCATTGTCACATACCCAAGTCATGCCACAATTACTCAGATTCTCATGCTTCCATTAAAAATATTCACTGAATCCTAAGCGTCCTGTAAAGGAGAATAGCAACACGTATCCTAGTTTTCAGTCTGCATGGAGTTCATATTGGTCAGATACCTATGAAGCCAGAGATTGAGAATGTGGAGTTTAATTATTATTATACAAATGGCAGAAATTGGTACGTTTGACTGAATCTCATTCATGACTCTCAGCATTTTCAACTAATGCATCTTAATTAGTTAACAGGTGAGCTTTAGTAAAGGAGAGGATGGTGGCGTAAATCCACCTAAATCTGTAAATTTACACATTTATAACCTGCAATTGATGAATTGGCTACTTTACAAAAGATTCACCCCGACCATTCCCAAACATCAGATTGAATCAGTATCACAAGACGACCCTATTTTTAATGTTAAGAATCCAAATGAAATCTGAACTGAAATCAGTCAGATAAACTTGCTACAAGATATAAAATGAGATCTATATGAAAAAGGATAAATAGCAAGACTTTGGTAATTTCCATAATTTTGTGACATTATTTTTATCTAGATTAGATGAAGTATTTAAATAAGCTAATGAACTAGGAAATGTCGGTCAGAACAGCCAATAGTTAATAAATCAAAAAAACAATGGTAAGACATGGAACAGTTAACCTCACATTTCTTATGGAATCTGATAAGTGTTATAACAAGTTGTTTTGTTTTATTGATGCCATCAATTCACTGCACCATGGCATACAGTCTTTTTCTAACAGGGTACATACTGAAAGAGAGAATCTTAACAGTAGAATTCCTTTTCAAAATTGAACTGAAAATAATTCTGATTAACATCCTTTTTCTTTCTGATCTATTTGAGTTTATTTTAAAAATAGTTTGTATAAACTGAGCGCTGATGATATTATTGACGAGAATTGGTTGGGAGTTTGAGCCATACAGTACGAGGGAACAAATAATTTCTAACACAAACCTCAACAGTGTATGAGTAATTCAGCTCCATCACAAACTGGACTCAATCACTCCTCTAAGCCAGGTTCTCCTGAGCTGTATTAGCATACTATATAAAATTAAAAAAATAGAAAGACAGGGAAAAAAAACATGGTTGTTAATCATAATTATTTTATACTTTGACTTTTAAAAAGGCCACTGACTGTACGACATCCTCTTTAAAACAAATATAGTTATGTGGAAAGGGTATTGTATAGATAGAACACAAGCTGTAAAATGAGTTACGGTGTATGTGGTCCCTTGTTGGTTTCAGGCTTTTGTGCATGCAAGTGGTCATATCGCTTTCATAACCACAAGGGCACACACCTATATTAGGTCAAATACCTAAACTCAACTCTTATTCCCACATGAATAAATAAAGCCAGTTGCTATATTCATCCTCAAGGTTCTTACCTTTAGTAAAGCAAGTTAATTTAACTTATATTTACTAAGGAACAAGTTTCTTTTTTGATGCACTACTGACAAAAACTCTGCACAAACGTCCAAAGAGAAACTGCACCCAGAATTCCTGGCCTGCCTAAGACATATGGCACTGCCACAACACAGGAAAAGCTACTGTCTAAAAAACAACGAACAAGACAGTCCAAAATCCATAGTGGGTGCTATAGATCAAATTCATAACAATCAACATCCATTTCATCATGGAACAAGTCCCAATCATCATCATCGGAATCTGAGAAGTCATCATCATGGCCATCTGCCAAAAGCATTAGCAGAACTTCACCAAGCTCAAAGGTAACCATTTCATCATCTTCATAGGAATCAGCATTTTCTCTCTCTTCAATGAAATCCCAAAAATGTGTCCTCTGTTGGTTCTGTGAGAAAGCGTATGGAATTGTAAACAAATGAAAAAGGTTTTGAACTAACAACATCTCAATAATATGGTATTGGCCTCCAAAGGATATTGTCAGCTGTTAAAAAGGCTGCTATAAGGCAAATGATTCCCTTCCATCCTCCACAACAGCTAAGAAGAAACTGAGAGGATTAGTTATCCAGTCTGTGCGGACAGGCATTTGGACGACTCACTCTCAATAAGGCAGTGTTATGTGAATTTTCTGTTTATACATGTGCATATATTAAGATTAAGCAACAAGGGCACAGGGAAGAGACCAATGGAAATAAATGAATCTCAATTTTGTCTTCAGGTCATACTGGCACTAAAATCAGTGAGGCGTTTCTGGTGTAACCAGGTCAATTTAGCTATACTGGTCAATATGAAATACTGCATTTCAATTGACTTCCAATCCAATCAGATTTCCAAAAAAGTACAGTTCTATTACCACTTTACTAAAGACCCCGACTTGTACATTTTGGGGTTCTAACATTTGTATATATTTATACCATACTAACCTACTAATGCTAAGCAGGTAACATCAGTGAAAAGTGTCAAAACACAAATGCAGTAGGCAATCTTTGCCAGCTCGATCTTGATTTGACACTGCATAATTTAGTTAGAATGAAACAATGCAGAGCATGAAATGGCATCACTCTTCAGGAAACCAAATATTTTTTTTAAATTACCAAAAGCAAAATACTGCAGATGCTGGAAAACATATAAAACCAGAAAATGCTGGAAATACTGAGAAGGTCTGGCAGCAATGGGTTGGAAAGAAACGGTTAATGTTTCAAGTTATGACCTTTCATCAGAACTGAACCTATATTATATAGAAAACGTTGTTGTAGGATGTTCCACCATATCTCCCAATAATTTATTCAACACAGCTCTTCAATTAAAATATTAACATAAAAGGTGACATTCTTAAACAAAACTCACTTGTTTAACATATGGTAATATACTTACCCGATATCTACCCATTGATCCAATTGGCTTCCTCTGTGGTTGAGATTCTTCCAGACGACCATCAGGGTACGCATGTTTGTAGAAACAGTTTCCCCCAAAGGGACAAGAGCCACGTCCCTGATCAAAGTATCGACATGCCTTGCTGCTGCAGAGGAAACAAAAAAATACTTAATGAATATTGAAAACTGTGGTAAAATGGGCAACAGCCTGAATTTTAGGCCCAATATATAATTGGACACTTCCATTTACAGCCACAGAAAGCCCACAGGCAGGCCTGATGGGAACTCAAATTGCTAAGTTTGAATACACTGAGCAGAGACAGACAGTCGGGACAAGTTAGGGCCTGTCCTGTAAACAGGACATCAGGAGATAATCAGCCCCATTCAAATGGATCGATTGTTGTGGATTCTCAGAATAAGCCAGACTTTCTGGCACCCAGATTTCCTGGCATTTCCACATATGGAATAAGGTTATGTGCCTATACCTGGAGATGGGGCATGGGGTGGGTTCCTGGTGTCCTGCAGAGAGTTGCAATCAGCAACTCCAGTGGGTGGTGCGACCCCGTCCCCAAGAACCCATTGGCTGAGAGCCAGAGAACTTTCCAGAAAGACATGAAGAGGGGTATAGGAATCGACCACCATGACCCTCCCAGCGAAGACCCAGTACAGAGACAACAGAGAGGATTCGACGGTGGACCAGAGGGCCAAAAGTAGCAGTACGCGAGAGCCACCTTCGCAGACGGAGGCCTAGAGACAACCGACTCAGAGTTCATTTGCTCAGGTATTATTAAGAATCTTGGGATTATTGTAGTTGGGATAATTTATGGGGGGGGGTGGTGTTTTTACTGTGTTTGATAATAAATTTGATTGAATTGTAAACTTGCATTTGTCCTTTGTCCATCTCGCAAATAAGGGTACTTGGGTAAAACGTTTGAATAATAAACTGTTTGAAATGTCTCAGGTTTTACAGACAAGAAAATTTGTGCTTTATCTTTTGACAGAAGCCAGAAAAACAGCTTCAGATCAATTCCATCATTTTTTTTTTTTATAAATTTAGATTACCCAATTATTTTTTCCAATTAAGGGGCAATTTAGCATGGCCAATCCACCTACTCTGCACATTTTTGGGTTGTGGGGGCGAAACCCACGCAGACACGGGGAGAATGTGCAAACTCCACACGGACAGTGACCCAGAGCCGGGATCGAACCTGGGACCTCAGCGCCGTGAGGCGGTTGTGCTAACCACTAGGCCACCGTGCTGCCCTTGATCAATTCCATCATTAACTTACATCGCAACATGTTTAAACGTGTAATAAAAGCAGAAATTCTGGAAATATTCAGCAGGTTTAAAAGCAACTGTGGAGAGAGAAACAGAGTGAACATTTCAGGTCAATTACCTTTGTGATGATGCTTCTTGATATCCAGAATATTTCCAGTATTTGCTGTTTTCATTTTATTTTCAGCACCCAAATTATTCTGCTTTTCACTATGTTTAAATTTGCATTTGCCAGTCATTTTTGACTATGTTCTACTACCATAAACTACCTTCCAGTGTCAGCTAACAACTACCTTCAGCCAATTAACTTAAAACGTGAGAGTACAGCTCAGAATAGCTTCCTTGATGATGTATGCTCGGTTGGCAGAAGTACTGAGAAGATAGTTATAGGTCTGAGCCCACACTCTACCATGATTATAAGAATAAATAATAGACAGAGTAGGCATATAGAAAATAGGACCACCATGCCACTCAGCCCCTCGAGCCTGCTCTGCCATTCAGTATGATCATGGCTGATCCTCTATCTGACTGCCATACATTTGCTCTCTCCCCATACCCCTGGATGCCTTTAAGTGTCTAACGGTCTATATCCTTCTTAAATATATTATGTAGAACTAGCTTTATATCCCAGATTTATTAATTGAATTTAAATTCCACCAGCCACTGTGGTGGGATTTGAAACCATGTCACCAGAGCATTAATAAAAACAGAAAATGCTGGATGAACTCAGCATGTCTGGCAGCATTTGATAAACAGAGATAAACAGTGTTAACATTTCGGGTCGGTCTGACTCTTTTTCAGAGCTGAAGAGGAGTAGAAATGTGATGGGTTATACTGATGGAGAAACTGGAGCAAAATAGAAGGTCAGGGATAGGTGGGAGCTAAGGAGAGAATGGCAAAAATGCCATGCACACAAGACAAACGGAGTGTTAATCGTGGCATTAAAGACGAAAGGTGCTGATAGTGATGTAAAGCCAAGGTAGCAGAATCAAGGGTTTTAATTTCACCTTTTAATTCCAGATTTTTACTAATTCAATTGAAATTAATAAAATTCTGATTCATAAGCCAGGCCCAGTAATACTGACCATGAAACTATTAAAATGAGAAAAATACAAGAGCATGGAAATGTGTCAAGAACCAAACCATTAGTAATGAATGATACAAAATTGATAACTTTTCTGGAGTTTTACTTGATTTACTTTATTAGGAGAAAAAGACATTTTCAAGCAAAAAGAGAAAATACTGGACAATCTCAGCAGGTCTAACAGCATCTGTGGAGAGGAAGTGAGCTAACGTTTCCAGTCTGGATGACTCTTTCTCAAAGAGTTTGGTTGACTCTTTGATTATTTTCAAGAAACTTTTCTCAGGAAATTACAGTTTGGATAAGTCTACAATACAATAGGTGTACATAAGTGTACCGGGAGGGAGGGAGGAGGGGGTGCAGGGGCGGAGGTGACGTGGACCAGGAGGGCTGCCGGGAAGGTAAGCGTTTTGTTTAAATTACTTACCTGTCGACGCCAGAGGCCTTTTCTTCGCAGGGAGGAGCGGGAGCAGGAGCGGAAGTGACGTAGACCAGGAGGGCTGCCGGGTAGGTAAGTGATCCTATATATTTGGGCGGCGGCTAAACCCGAGACACTACACGTGTCGTGTCTCCCACCCGCCCTCCTCCTCTAACCAACTTGATACGGTAAAGTTGTTTTTTTTTACTCTTATCTGGTATAAGTTTATTATTGAGTATTATAGTAGTTGAATTAAGGTTTTATTTAGCAGAAGTACTAGAAATTATTTAACATAAATTTGTAAACGCTAATTAAATAAGTAGAGATGGCTGGACAGGTGATGTGTTGTAGCTGTATGATGTGGGAGCTGGCTGATCCCATTGTGAGCAGCAGGGACCACATCTGCAGCAAGTGTTGGTTGCTGGAAGAACTCCGGATCAGAATTGATGATCTGGAGTCTGAGCTTCAAACTCTGCGGCACATCCGGGAGGGGGAGAGTTACCTGGACGTTTTGCTTCAGGAGGCAGTCACACCCGGTAGATTAAGTAATTCAAATTCAGTAAGTGTTCAGGAAAAACAGGGTGTGATTTTAAGTGGGGCAGGTAGGGGGATTCGGAGTTCAGGAGTGCAGGAGCCTCAGCCCTTGACCTTGTCCATCAGGTATGAGATTCTTGCTCCCTGTGCGGATGAGGAAAAGGGCTGTGGACAGGATGAGCCAGCTGACCATGGCACCATGGTGCAAAAGGCCATTCAAGAGAGGGGAGTAAAAAGACAAGTAGTTGTTATAGGGGATTCTATAATTAGAGGGACAGATAGTATCCCTTGAAAGCCGGATAGGGAGTCCCGCATGGTGTGTTGCCTGCCCGGTGCCAGGGTGCGGGACATCTCCGACCGGCTTGAAAGGATACTGGAACGGGAGGGGGAGGATCCAGTTGTTGTGGTCCACGTTGGGACTAACAACATAGGCAAGGCTAGGGTGGAGGACCTGTTTGGGGATTATCAAGCACTAGGAAGGAAATTGAAGAACAGGTCCTCGAGGGTCATAATCTCCAGATTACTGCCCGAGCCACGTGCTAATTGGCATAGGGATAAGAAAGTTAGGGAAGTAAACACGTGGCTAAGGGATTGGTGTGGGAAAGAGGGATTCCATTTCATGGGGCATTGGCGCCAGTTTTGGAACCGGGGGGGGGGGATCTGTACCGTTGGGACGGTCTCCACCTGAACCGATCTGGAACCAGTGTTCTAGCGAAAAGGATAAATAGGGTGGTCAGTAGGACTTTAAACTTCTGAGTCGGGGGGGGGGGGAAGGGAAAGGGAAAGCGACAGGGAGTAGGGAGTTAAATGGAAGGATAAGCAGCAGGTTAGCATGTGTACAGGTGGGTTTCAGTTCAAGGCAGACTAGGAATGAAGCAAAAAGGAAGGATAACTTAGGACGTCTCATGATGTCCAATTTCTCTAATAATGATAAGAAAGTCAGCATTAAGGCACTTTACCTGAATGCTCGTAGCATTCGTAACAAAGTTGATGAATTGACGGCACAAATCATCGCGAATGAATATGACTTGATAGCCATTACGGAGACATGGTCACAGGATGGTCACGACTGGGAGTTAAATATCCAGGGGTACCAGACGTTTTGGAGGGATAGACAGGTATGTAAGGGAGAAGGAGTAGCACTAATAATCAAGGACGACATCAGGGTGGCATTGAGGGATGATATAGGTTCTATGGAGAATGAGGTTGAATCCATTTGAGTAGAAATTAGAAATTCTAAGAAGAAAAAGACACTGATAGGCGTAGTCTATAGGCCACCAAATAATAGCATCACACTGGGACGGGCAGTAAATGAAGAGATAACTAATGCCTGTGAAAAGGGTACAGCAGTTATCATGGGAGATTTTAATCCACATAAAGATTGGTCAAATCAGCTCTGTCAGGGTAGCCTTGAAGAGGAGTTTGTTGAATGTATCCGGGATAGTTTTCTGGAACAATATGTAATGGAACCGATGAGAGAGCAAGCTATCCTAGATCTGGTCCTGTGTAATGAGGCAGGAATAATTAATGACCTCATCGTTAGGGATCCTCTTGGGAGGAGTGATCACAGCATGGTTGAATTTAGTATACAGATGGAGAGCGTGATGATAGAATCCAATACCAGGGTCCTATTCTTGAACAAAGGGGACTACGATAGAATGAGGAAGGACCTCGCTAAAGTAGACTGGAAACAAATATTTTAATGGTAGGACAGTTGAAGAGCAGTGGAGCACTTTCAAAGAAATCTTTCATAGTGCTCAACAAAAGTATATTCCAGTGAGAAGGAAGAATTGTAAGAAAAGAGGTAATCTACCATGGGTGTCTGAGGAGATACATGAGGCTGTCAAATTGAAAGAGAAGGCTTACAAAGTGGCCAAGATCAGCGGGAAACTAGAAGATTGGGAAAACTTTAAAGGTCAGCAGAAAGCCACAAAAAGAGCCATAAAGAAAAGAAAGATAGAACACGAAAAAAAACTGGCACAGATAGCAAAAGTTTTTATAATTATATAAAACTAAAAAGAGTGGCTAAAGTAAACATTGGTCCTTTAGAGGATGAGAGTGGTCATTTAGTTATGGGATATGATGAAATGGCGGAGGCATTGAACAAATATTTTGTATCGGTCTTCACAGTGGAGGACACTAATAACATGCCAGCAATTGACCGAGAGAAGAAGGTAGGTGAGGACCTGGAAACCATTACTATCACGAAAGAGCAAGTGTTGGGCAAGCTGATGGAGCTCAGGATAGATAAGTCTCCTGGCCCTGATGGAATGCATCCCAGGGTACTGAAAGAGATGGCTGGAGTAATAGCAGATGCACTGGCGGTAATTTTCCAAAATTCGCTGAACACTGGGGCAGTCCCAGAGGATTGGAAAACAGCAAATGTGACGCCACTGTTTAAAAAGGGAAGTAGACAAAAGATGGGGAATTATAGACCGGTTAGCTTAACCTCTGTCGTGGGGAAGATGCTTGAGTCTATTATCAAGAAAGAGATAGGAGGGCACCTCGATAGAAATTGTCCCATTGAACGGACGCAGCATGGATTCATGAAGGGCAGGTCATGCTTGACGAATCTCTTGGAATTCTATGAAGACATTTCGAGCAAAGTAGACAAAGGGGACCCAGTGGATGTGGTGTACCTAGATTTCCAAAAGGCCTTTGACAAGGTACCGCATAAGAGGCTGCTGCATAAGATAAGGATGCATGGTGTTAAGGGTAGAGTACTAGCATGGATAGAGGATTGGTTGTCTAACAGGAAACAAAGAGTGGGAATAAATTAGTACTATTCTGGCTGGCAATCAGTGACGAGTGGTGTGCCTCAGGGATCGGTGTTGGGACCACAATTATTTACAATTTATATAGACGATTTGGAGTTGGGAACTACGTGTAAGGTATCCACGTTTGCAGATGACACAAAGGTGCGTGGCAGAGCAAAGTGTACTGAGGACTGTAAAACCTTACAGAGGAACATTGACACATTGAGTGAGTGGGCAAAGGTCTGGCAGATGGAGTATAATGTCAATAAGTGTGAAGTCGTGCATTTTGGTAGGAGTAACAATAGAACGGATTATTACTTAAATGGTAAACAGCTGCAGCATGCTGCTATGCAGAGGGACCTGGGTGTACTTGTGCATGAGTTACAGAAGGTTGGTCTGCAGGTGCAACAATTAGGAAGGCAAATGGAATTTTGTCCTTCGTTGCGAAGGGGATTGAGTTTAAAAGTAGAGAGGTAATGTTGCAGTTGTACAAGGTGCTGGTGAGGCCACACCTGGAGTACGGTGTGCAGCGTTGGTCTCCACACTTGAGAAAGGATGTGCTAGCACTAGAGGGGGTGCAGAGGAGGTTCACTAGGCTGATTCCGGAGTTGAGGGGGTTATCGTATGAGGAGAGGCTGAGTAGATTGGGATTATATTCACTGGAATTCAGAAGGTTGAGGGGGATCTAATAGAAACATATAAAATTTTGAAGGGAATGGACATGATAGAAGTAGAAAGGATGTTTCCACTGGTAGGTGAAAGTAGGACAAGAGGGCATAGCCTCAAGATTAGGGAGAGCAGATTTAGCACTGAATCAAGGAGGAACTTCTTCACTCAGAGGGTGGTTCAAGTATGGAATTCCCTACCGAAAGGAGTAGTTGACGCTTCTTCATTGAATATATTTAAAGATAGGGTAGATGTTTTTTTGAAAAATAAAGGAATTATGGGATATGGCGAGAATGCGGGTAAGTGGTTCTGAGACCATGAAAAGATCAGCAATGATCTTATAGAATGGCGGAGCAGGCTCGAAGGGCCAGACGGTCTACTTCTGCTCCTAGTTCTTATGTACCTGGAAAGTTTACAGTGCAAGAGTGGAGATACACTGAATTTACTGTAAGGAAATTCACAAAACTGATTCATAGTGGCTGATCAATTGCACCACATACATGAATCCATTGCAAATCCATTTACCTCGTTAACTCAGCTTCACGCCAATGAAAAATAAAATATGAGTGCAAGTTTCCTACATTTACATCAGATCTGAACGTATGTAAATTTACACCCAAAACTTAAGCACAGCATGACCGAAAGTTACAATATCAGGTGTTTTATAGTAAATATTTTTTATTTATCATAAGACCTGCATTGTATTTTCTTATGGCACAACATCTGAAAAGGAAGAATGTGCAAGTTTACAAGGAGATGGCGGAGGAACTGCAGAAGGTAATTTGGAGAATCAGGCATGATGGACCCAAAGGCCACTTTCTGTGATGTAACAATTTATTACATTAAATACGGAAAAGCTTCCCCAAATTAATTTTCTTAAACATGCTTTGTTTAATGAATATAAATGATCGATGGCCTCAATTTTTTCAGAGCAATAAAATTATTCCATACCTTACTCGGGTTCTGATTGTTTTGGTTGCTTCCATTTTGTACAGACATAGGCTAATGAGATTTTGTCAGAAAGGTTGGTGTATGATTGACAATCAGTTGAGGAAATTCCTGCCTGGGTGGCAGTCATTGATGTCATTACCAGCATTACAATTTTAGGAAAAAAACCCTGCAAAAACTGTATAGCCCTCGAGAACTGAAACTTGCACGCACTGATTTTCTTTCAGTACCAATGCCATCAATTTTCATTTGGTCTCCAAAATGCAGTTTTGCAGAGGTGCAGAAAGAGTAAATCCGGCCAAAAATATAGCAACATTTAAAACATAGAAACAAGAAAGGGAAGCTGTAATGAAAGCGAATGTTAGTCTGGAAAAATGTTTCAGTTCATTTTACCTCATTGCCTCTTTGTACTTTTTGATTAGTTTCTGTTTTTCTTCCTTTTCTTCCACCCAGTATTCACTTGGAATGACAAAATTTGACGTAATTCGACACTCAGGACAGGATCTGTGGAATTAAATTCAGGGATAATTAGAATAGGCAATATCATCAAATCATCTTAAATGGCCAAAAGAGAACTTAAAGGAAAAGGTTCATACTTATTTTCATGAACACAAAATTACTATAAAATGGAACATATAGCTTCATGCCTTTGCTGAAAAATGAATTCCAATAACTAATTAAAAACATGCTTCGCAGTGTAATGAAATTATTAATATAAACCTGATTCCGAATTTAGGTGATATGCAACTAACACAAGCTCAAGATGCTTTGCATTAACTAGTGAAACAGTCCAGTTAATCTAACATTTGATAAGTCATTGTCCTCAATTACTTATTGTTCTTCTTTCAAAGTATGCTGTTACTATAGAGTATACTTTGGAACTTCTGAAAAACTTCAAATGTATTCCATTTATACAGGAAGTTGGATACATAGTATTGCTATTTCTCCAAACTCCTTGGAATATTAAAAAAATACTGCTAAGCAGTTGGAACAATAAACATATGTAGGCTAGGCTTTCTGGCCATAATATTTTCAGTCTTTAGATTTAGGGGTGGTGCAAAGAGACATGTTGACATTAATAAAGAGGAAGTGTTGACATTAATAAAGAGAAGCATTAAAGTAGATAAGTGCCCAGGGCCTGATGGGATCGATCCCAGAATACTGAGGGAGGCAAGGGAGGAAAGTGCTGGGGCCTTAACAGTAATCTTTGTATCCTCATTAGCTACAGGTGGAGTCCCAGAGGACTGGTGAGTAGCCAATGTTGTTCCATTGTTTAAGAAGGGCAGCAGGGATAATCCAGGAAATTATAGGCCAGTGAGTCTTACATCAGTGGTAGGGAATTTTTTGGAAAAGATTCTTAGAGGTAGGATTTACTCACATTTGGAAACAAATGGACTTATTAGTGATGAACAGCATGGTTTTGTGAAGGGAAGTCGTGCCTCATTAATTGAGATCGCGTTTTTCGAGGAAGTGACAAAGATGGTAGATGAGGGAAAGGCAGTAGATGTTGTATACATGGACTTCAGTAATGTCTTTGACAAGATCCCTCATGGTTGACTGGTACAAAAGGTGAAGTCACATGGGATCAGAGGAGAGCTGGCACGCTGGATACAGAACTGGCTTGGGCACAGAAGACAGAGGATAGCAGTAAAAGGGTGCTTTTCTGAATGGGAGGCTGTGACTAGCAGCATTCCACAGGGATCAGTTCTGGGGCCTCTGTTGTTCGTGGTGTATATAAATGATTTGAAAGAAAATGTAGCTGGTCTGATTAGTTAAGTTTGCAGATGACACAAAAATTGGTGGAGTTGTGGATAATGAAGACGATTGTCAGAGGATACAGCAGGATATAAACTGGTTGGAGGCCTGGGCAGAGAAATGCCAGCTGGAGTTTAATCCGGACAAGTGTGAGGTAATGCACTTTGGAAGGTCCAATGCATGTAGGAATTACACAATAAATGGTAGAACTCTTGCGAGTACTGACAGGCAGAGAGATCTGGTGTGAATGTCCACTGGTCACTGCAAGTGGCAACGCATCTGGATAAGGTGGTCAAGAAGGCAAACGGCATGCTGGCCTTCATCGGTCGGGGCATTGAATATAAAAATTGGCAAGTCATGTCGCAGCTATACAGGACCTTAGTTAGGCCTCATTTGGAATATTGTGTCCAATTCTGATCGCCACACTACCATAAGGATGTGGATACTTTGGAGAGGGTACAGAAGTGGTTTAATATGTTGCCGCCTGGTATGGAGGGGATTAGCTATGAGGGGAGCTTAGTTAAACTTGGTCTGTTCTAGATGGAACGACGGAGGTTGAGAGGCGACCTGATAGAAGTCTACAAGATTATGAGTGGCATGGGCAAAGTGAATAGTCAGCTGCTCTTTCTTAGGGTAGGAGAGTCAACACTAGGGGACATAGGTTTAAAGTGGGGAAAAGTTTAGAACTGATGTGCTAAGTTTTTTTTTTTTTTTACACAGAGGGTGGTAAATATATGGAACGCGCTGCCTGAGGAGGTGGTGGGAGGAGGTAGAATAGCGGCATTTAAGGGGCATCTAGACAAATACATGAGCAGGGTGGGAATGGAAGGATATGGACTCCGTAAGTGTATACGGTTTTAATTTAGGCAGGTACCATGGTTGGCACAAGCTTGGAGGGCCGAAGGCTGTGCTGTATTGTTCTTTGTTCTTGATCATTGCAAATGTTATAGCCTTGTTCAAAAAAAATTGTTAAAGTCAAGCCAAGCAACTGCAGGCCAGTCAGTTTAACTTCAGTGATGGAGAAACTTCTAGCAACAATGAGATAAAATTAATCGTCAGATGGGCAAATGTTGGTTAAATTAAGAAAAGCCCACATGGTTTTCTTAAGGGAAAAATAATGTTTAACCAACTTCCTGAAGAATTTGAACAGGCAACAGAGAGGCTTGATGAGGGCAATGAAATTGATGTGGTATACATAGATGTCCAAAAAAGCACGATACAACAGACTTGTGAGCAAAGTTATAGCTGAGAACAAAGATTAGTAGCAACATGGGTACAGAATTGGTTGACTTATAGGAAACAGAGAAAAATGATTGATGGATGTTTTCCAAGCTAGGGCAAGGTTTGCAGTGGGGTTCCCAGGCATCAGTGTTTCGACCATTGCTGACATGCATGTTAATAAACTAGACCTTCAAAGCACTGGGCACAACTTAAGTTTGTGGATGATACAAAACTTTATGAACTGTGAGTAGACAGTGTAGAACTTCAAAAAGGACATGGACAAGTTGATGGAATGGGCAGACAAGTGGCAGATGAAATGCAATCCAGAGAAATGTGATTCATTTTGGTCGGAAGAGCATAGAGACAATACAAAATAAAGGGCACAATTCCAAAAAGGTTGCAGGTACAGAAGGGCCTGGGTGTACATGTGTGTAAGTCATTGAAGGTGGCAGGACAGTTTGAGAGCACAGTTAATAAAGTATACAGTATCCTAGGCTTTATCAATGGGGTTATAGGAAAACAAGTTGAACTTGTAGAAGACATTAGTTACCCCTCAGTGGGAAATATTGTGTCTAGATGTGGGCCACATACTTTAGGAAGGATGGGAAGACATTCCAGGGATGAAGATAGTTTGGAGGAATTAGCTTCTTTTCTGCAAAGAGAACAGTCCCAAGAGGAAATTTGATAGAGGCACTCAAAATCAGTAAGGGACTGGGCAAAGTAGACAGGAAGAAACGGTTTCCACTCATAAAAAGATCAAGAGTGAGAAGGCATACATCTAAAGGAATTGGCAAAAGCAACATGAGGAAAATCGTTTTCACACAGGAGTGATTAATGCCTCGAATATACTGCCTAATTGTGCGGAGGAAGCAGGTTCAATCGAAGCATTCAAACGGGTATAGGGTGGATATGTGGGTTTGAGTAGGGTGATCATGGCTCGGCACAACATTGAGGGCCGAAGGGCCTGTTCTGTGCTGTACTGTTCTATGTTCTATGTAAAAGGAATTAAGACTATTCTGTGAAAAGGAAGAATGTGCAGGATTACAGAGAGTAGGTGGCAAAATGACACAAAGTGAATTGCTCATCGGAAAGCTGGTGCAGACACGATGGGCTGAATGGCCTCTTTTTCTGTGCTGTAACAATTCTGTGATAATGATTCAATGATTCTGTTCAAAATCACTTGCAAAATATCAGCCTAAATATGATTATCACTTTTACATAATTACTATTCTATTTATAATACAAATTAGCCTGAATATCACATTTTGATTTATGTAGGCCATGCTATGATGACATCTCAAGTTTCATCAAACTAAACTTAACATACAGGAAGTATTTAAAAGAGATAACAGCAATTTTACAAATGGTAGAACAGATATTCTTGGGTGTAACTTTTAGTTAGTCACGTGTCTTGAGATGCATAAAAATCATCATGCTTAACAATATCCAAGGCGAACAAATAGAATTTCTGCTTGCTTAATGAGTGCATAGTCTCACCCTCTTCCATTTGGACGGACTTCACTCCCATGTATCTACAGAACAAATGTAGCTGACAAGAGTAAAGTTTAAAGAGCACCACTATGCACAGAGATAGTGATAAGAGTTTAACTGATTGAAATTGCATTGTTTAACAGCCATGGGTTACAAGGTTAACGGGCTGAATGGGAAGATTCCAAACCCATCAATACGACTACATCCGAGCCAGATTGCAAACCTATTGGTTCAGATATAATGTTACTGAATCTCCCACACAGGAGAAACTTGGTTTGTCTGTCATTGTCAGACTTACTGTCCAGAAATCATGCCCTCTGCAAGCTTACCTTGTCCATAAGACTAACCTCCTGTTTGTTCCCTCAATCCTATTCCCATGAAAGTGCTGACCATGCAAATTCTCCATGTTAGCTGATATTGTACATGTGGTTCTCTCTCTTCAGGTGTTGTCCCTCTCTCCTTTAAATATGTCATCACACCTCTCCTCAAAGAAACCAACGCATGGTCGCAATGTCCTTACAAATTACTTTGCCATCTCCGACCTCCCTTTCCCCTCCTAAGTCCTTCAACATATTGTCGATTCCTAGATCCATTCCCATATTTCCAAGACTCCACGTTTGAATCCATCCAATCAAGTTACTACCCTGCCACAAAATCACAAATGACATTGTGTAAATTTTCCCCTCTCTTCCTTCTCAACCCGTCTGCAGCCTTTGACACGATTGACCATCCTCCAATGCTTCACCACTGTTGTCCAGCTGGGTGGGCCTGCTCTCAAATGATTTCATTCCTTTCCATCCAATCATAGCCAGAGAATCATTCTCACGGTTTCTCTCCTGCTTCCACATAAATTTCCTATGGGGGTCTCACAAAGTTCTATCTTTAGTCTATCCTGTTTCTCATCTACATGCTGCCTCTCAGCAACATCATCCGAAAGCATAGCATTAGTTTTCACCTCTACACTGACAAATCCCAGTTCTAACTCACCATGACTACTACTAATAATCATCTTTATTATTGGCTTACATTAACACCGCAATGAAGTTACTGTGAAAAGCCCCTAGTCGCCACACTCCGGCGCCTGTTTGGGTACACAAAGGCAGAATTCAGAGTGTCCAATTCACCAAACAAGCAAGTTTTTCTGGACTTGTGGGAGGAAACCAGTGCACCCGGAGGAAACCCACGCGGACACGGGGAGAATGTGCAGACTCCGCACAGACAGTGACCCAAGTGGGAATCGAACCTGGGACCCTGGTGCTGTGAAGTAACAGTGCTAACCACTGTGCTACCGCACCACCAGCAAAGTAAAGCAAAGCAAAGTGAGTGTTGGTTCTCTGCAGTGTGACTCTGGGGAATTAATAATGGAAAATGAGATATCTGTGGATGAATTGAACAGATATCTTGCATCTGTCTTCAGTATAGAGGATACAAATAACATCCCTGAAATAAGTGTGCATCAAGAGGTGAAAGAGAAAGAGGAACTTAAAACAATTACGATCACCAGGAGGAAAGGCACGAAGAAAATTATTAGAAGTAAAAGCTGACAAGTCTCCAGGTCATAATGGACTTCACCCTAGAGTCTTAAAAGCAGTAGCTGCTGAGACAGTAAATGCAATGGTTTTTATTTTTCAAACTTCTCTAGAGCCTGGAAAGGTGTCAGAATAAAACTCTTCTGTTCAAGCTAGAAGAGGAACCAAAAGCAGAAAACTACAAGTCAATTAGGTTTAAATCTGTCATAGGGAAAATGCTGAAATCCATGAAGGAGGTTAGAACATACAGTGCAGGTGACCATTCGGCACATCTGCACCGACCCACTTAAGCCCTCACTTCCACCCTATCCCTGCAACCCAATAGCCCCTCCTAACGTTTTTATACACTAAGGGAAAGTTAGCATGGCCAACCCACCCAACCAGCACGTCTTTGTGGGAGGAAACCAGAGCACCAGGAGGAAACACACGCAGACACAGGGAGAACATGCAGACTCCACACAGAGTGACCCAGCGGGGAATTGAACCTGGGACCCTGTCGCTGTGAAGGCACAGTGCTAACCACTGTGCTACTGTACTGCCCCTAAACAACATCAAAGGGCCTATCCGGGATTTAACAAGTTTCTTCGTAAATCTCAATGCAATGAGGCAGAGTTAACATGGTTGTACAAAAAGAAAATTTATTAGAGTTCTTTGATAAAATAACAAGCAACCCAGAAAACTGCGGTTGTGGGTACTTAAGATTTCCAGAAGGCATTTGACAAGACGCAACACGAAAGGCTGTTAAACAAAGTAGGAGCTCATAGTACAGCAAGTAATAGGTTAGCATGGATAGAGGATTGGTTAATTAACAGAAAACTGAGTGTAGGCATAAATGAATCATATCCAGGTTGGCAAGATGTAATGGAGTGGTGAACCACAGGGATCAGTGCCGGGGCCTCAACTATTTACAACCTATATTAATGACTTGGATGATTGGACTGAATGTATTGTTACAGACAAAAGGTGGTTTAATTTAAATAGCCTACATTTCTCTTCTCACTACCCATTTGCAACAGGAAAGTGTTTTGTTTTGTTTTCCTCTTTATAGGCAGTGATACATTTCCCAACCCCTCGGTTTTGTGTGATGCAATTCTCTATTAATACCCCCACACCAAACTTGGTGTAGGATGAACTAAAAGGATTAGTTTATTTGTACACTCTCAAACGGGAGAGGGTAGCAATATAGGCTCTTTTTTCGTTTATACAATAAAGGAAGCAGAGAGAAAAAAAGGGCTTACAGAAGAAGGAATTACTATTCCACGCAAGTACAAAATCAAAGTCCAATGGTGTATTCTTCAAGAGGTTGGCAGGCTGAAGACTGATGGTAGATAACTCACTGTTCCAATAGAAATGACTTGGGTATAGGCAGGTGGAGATGAAGTACTCTTGGTGCTGGTACAGATGTTCAGAGGTTCCAGTAGAAACAGTGTAGATGGTGTCCAGGCATTCACCTTGATCGAGTTCTTGATGGAAGTTCACAAGACTGCTTGGCAGTTCTACAAAACAATATTACAGGTTCCTCTAGTTGGGGAGCAGTCATGTCACATGACTCCCAATTTCTCCACTTTGGCTTTGACAAAGGATGTATATTCCTTTGTCTGGATTGAGATTCTTAATACTTTAACTGTTAATTTTAAAGAGGTTTGCTCGGTCCTTTATTCTTGCAGATTAGGAGTCTCCATTGGCCTGGTTTAGGAAATGTAGTTGGTTTCTGCAGCTCACAAGGTTAGCAGCATGCCTTCAGAGACAATCAGGTGTCAGTTTCACCCACCACCAGAAGTTCCTTTTGTTTTCAATCCATAGCCAGCCATGGCTTCTGGCATTTTAAAGTTTTTGTCCAGTTTTTAAAATTTCATAAATTAGCCAGGAGACATATATATTGTATAGACATATAGTGCAGTCTTAGCTCCATTACAGCTTGTAACATCGCCTGACTTCACCCTTGTTGTGTTACTTGCTTTCTTCATGTAAAGTCACCAATCACACAGAACTTTGGTTAACTATAAATAGGTTCTTTTATTTAAAGTCTAGAACTAATACTTAAAATGTCCAGGTGTAACTGATTGATTTAACAAACGGATCCGCCCCATCCCCACTGCTGTTTTACACCCTGGTTCCTCGACACATGTACTCTAGCCGCATATTCTCTTAAAGTGATATTGCAACAGCTGCCTCACCTTCTCCTTATACATACTCTCCCCACACATCATCCTCTCCCTATACATACTCTCCCTACACATCTCTACCTCTTTTAAAACATTTAAAACTCTTTGATCAACTTTTGGTCATCTGACACAATGGGCGAAATTCTCCCAAAGGGAGACAAAGTGACGACGCCGGAGTGAAACCCGGAGTGTTTCACTCCGGCGTCGGAGGCCGCTCCTCACCCCCTATTCTCCCCCCCCCCCCCCAGGGGACTAGGAGCGGCGCGCGTCGGGCCTTGACGCTTGCGTAAAAGCAGCGCGGCCTGAATGACGCAGCCGGCGGCACCTAAGTGACGTCACGCACGCATGCGGAGGTTGGCCGGCGCCAACCCACGCATGCGCAGTTGCCGTCTTCCCCTCCGCTGCTCCGCAAGACATGGCGGATTGATCTTGCGGAGCGGCGGAGGGAAAAGAGGGCATCTTTCAGAGACGCCGGGCCGCCGATCAGTGGGCACCGATCGCAGGCCAGACCCCTCCTGAGCACATCCCTGGTGCTCGATCCTCCCTCCGCCCCCCACAGGCCCCACACGCAGCGGTCGCGCGATGTTCACGCCGGCAGCGGCCAGGTGTGGTTGGCGCCGGTGTGAACCGGTCGGATTCGGCAGGCCGCTCGGCCCATTTGGGCCGGAGAATCGCAGGTTGCCATTAGAAACGGTGAGCGGCGATTCTCCGAGCGGCCTGTCGCAAAACGCGACAAGCCGTTTTGGGGGGGGGGGGGGGGGGGTGGGAGAATCGCGTGGGGGTACCAGGGCGGCGTGGCGAGATTCGCCGGGCACTCCCGCGATTCTCCCACCCGCCGTGGGGTCGGAGAATCGCGCCCAATGGCTCCTTAGGTGGCTGGGTGTCATATTCTGTTATAATGCTCCAGTGGAGTATGCAACTGGAAGCTGACCATTTGGAAGGGCAAGCAAAACTAAAACTTTAGCTGGCCAAAAAGACCAGAGAAAATAGAGGCCAGAGAATTGTTCACTTTCTCAGCCCACTGTCTCCTCTGGCAAATGCGGTAGAGACTGACATGCCTGGAGATGCTGATCCCAGTTGACCACAATGGTACAAACTACTGTCTTACAAGATGGATGGTTACCCATTCCCGTGAAATGCCTTGAAATGTTTCACATGGTGAAACGCACTGCATAAATATACGTTGTTGCTATTGCCTCCAACTCTTAAAAATAAATTCCACTTGCCTCCCTCCTACCAAGGTGGCTAATCACCAATTGATTAGTCAGACAACCAACATACATCGATTTAAACTTCACTTGTCAACAGAAGATACTGGCACTCCTCCCTAGCAACGTAGTAACTTGTACAATTGACCAAAAATCCTGAATGCATTTCCACCAGCTTCCTGATTATATCATACAGCATATCTCATTAACGATGGTTTCACCAGTTAGAGGCACTGAATACCAGTAACACACCTCACTGCAATCTAATCAAGGTAATCTAAAGTCTTGATGTTCCTTTATCAGTTATATGGAAGGGTGCAGAATGGAACAGCTTTCAACATGGTATCCATCTTAATTGATAGCCACAAGCTGCACTAAGGTACCAATTGGTTTGTGGGGTTCATTTGGTTTAATATTGTAATTACAAGCTTGCTGGCTAATCCAACTTTGATGTTCATAACACATGTTTTGAGGATTAAGCAATAAAAAAGAAACCGCCATTAAAACATCTTGGATTTCTATAACAGTTCACCTGTAGAGTTGTTGGGAAAAATTGTGTTCACACAGCACTGCTTCAAGCTATGCTGCACAGACTTGCATGGAATCATCTGGGGCAGGCAGCATTGTGGGCCATAACCTACATGATGCTCTTCATTGATATTATTGAAGAAATTCATGCAAACCACACAGATAACTGCCTAGGCGGTGAGGAGCAGTGCTATGTGAGTTTTGTGTGTTTTGCTGGAGGTTTTTTTTACCCTTGTCTAATTTTGTTTGCTTTGGTCTCATCAACTACTGAACATATTAAGTGATGCTGAACACAGCAAAGATCTTTGGCCTGGAAACATACAGTAAGGAAAATTTGTAATTCCTTTAAAAGGTCTGTAGAGCTGTAATTGTTTTTAAGTGTTTGAAAGAGACTTTCAGAGTTTACATCAATTGTTTTTTTTATTCATTCATGGGATGTGGGTGTCACTGGCTTGGCCAGCATTTATTACCCATCCACAACTGCCCTTGAGAAGGTGGTGGTGAGCTGCCATCTTGAATCGCTGAAGTCCCTGTGGTGTAGGTTTATCCACAGTTCTGTTGGGAGGTAGTTCTAGAATTTTGACCTAGCGACAGTGAAGGAATAGCAATATATTTCCAAGTCAGGACGGTGAGTAGCTTGGAGAGGAATTTCCAGATGCTGACATTCCCATGTGTTTGCTGCCCTTGTGCCGTAAAAGGATCAACTGTAATTTTCTTGGATAATAAGAAAAATTGATCCATTTAACCTAGCGACCATTGACTTGGAAATAGTGTCAACAAGAAAGAAGCCACGTAGATGGCACACACAAAGGAGAACTAACAGCAGAGGAGCTAGAGGGTGATGGCACAGATGCAACCAGAAACAGAAAGAGGAACACAGAATTATTGTAAGGAGAAACACTCTCAAGAGGAAGTATTATTCGGATTAGCAGAAAAAGAGACAGGAGCTTCCACAAGTATTATCTGAGCTGGCTAAAAAGGTCCACAATCTGGAAATCTGCGAGAATAGCTTATAGAATTTACAGTGCAGAAGGAGGCCATTCGGCCCATCGAGTCTGCACCGGCTCTTGGAAAGAGCACCCTACCCAAGTTCAATACCTCCACCCTATCCCAATAACCCAGTAACTCCACCCAACACTAAGGGCAATTTTGGACACTAAGGGCAATTTATCATGGCCAATCCACCTAACCTGCACATCTTTGGACTGTGGGAGGAAACCCACGCACACACGGGGAGGATGTGCAGACTCCGCACAGCTTGGAGGTACCAGAGGTGGCAAAACTGTGAAGCAAGGTGTTTGTTATTGGTTAGTCAATTGGAAAGAAATTCTGGAAAGCTACACCGTAAGAGCTGTTGTAATCTGAAGAGGAGAAGGTTTGTAGAAGTGAGTCCGCAGCCGCCACGCCAGCATCCCAACTGCCAATAGGTGGTTAGTTCCACGTAGTCGGGAACTTGACCGGTCGGGAGCGGAGGATCGCTGGGCTGGCCTCGGTCAATGGACCCCCAGCCACGCGGCATACTCTGCGATCATGCCGATTCTCGGGTGCTGGAGAATCGCCGGACCGGAGTCGGGCCTAATTTCGCTTTGAAAGTGGATTCTCCGCCCCTGTGCCGAACGAGATTTCAGAGCGGGGAATCCAGCCCCTGACCTTTCCTGCATGAACAAAGAACAATATATTTTGGAAATTTGCAGTTATCCAGTGCCACATTTGTGCGGGGTATGATACGAATGCCTGCGATTGCATAAGGCATACCTTTTTTGTATCGACACCTTAAAGTGAAATTTATTTTTTTGTTTGAAATATTCATCCATAATTTGTGTTCATTCTGATTCATATTCAAATAAAAGCTAGAGTGGCACGGTGCTGCAGTGGTTAGCCCTGCTGCCTCATGGCGCTGAGGACCCGGGTTCGATCCCAGCCCTGGGTCCCTGTGGAGTTTGCACATTCTCCCCACCTCTGCGTGGGTCTCACCCTCACGACCCAAAGATGTGAAGGTAGGTAGATTGGCCATGCTAAATTGCCCCTTAATTGGGAAAAAAAGAATTGGGTATTTCAAATTTAAAAAAAAATAAAAGTCAAAGCTACAAAATGTGGAATCTTGTTGGTAATTTCTTTAGTTTGGAAGTCATTCAGTAAATTTGGTTTACTATTTCCCCATGGAGATCCTCATGCTATTAAATGATACTTGGGTATAGTTCACAAATACATAGAAGATGCGGCACAAACAAGCCATTCAGCCTAACTAGTCAATGCCAACATTTGTTGTTATTCATGTAAACACACAGGCCTAATCAAATTAATTGCCCCGGTATCCATATCCAAGTATCCACCTACTCAATCTAATCTTGAATGTTGACACAATTTCTTCCTGCACCAGTAACTCTGGAACTAAATTCAAAGTTCATAACTCCAGGCAAAGAGGTTGCTCTTCTTTTATGTCCAGAAATCCTCAGCAACTGGAAACGGCTTACTTCACTAATTTTAAATAATTATCTCATCAACCAATATGATAAAACTCCAATGTTGTTTTCTTTTATCTGTATTTCCTCAAGCATACATTTCAACTTCAGTAACTGAATTTGAATAAGTGGGAGCCAAAAATGGTGTGGAAGTTACAAAGCCCCTACTACTCCGCAAACAAGATCAACAGAAGTAGCAGTGTATAGATAGAATTGAAAGCCCTCCTGCTTTTGCAAACTTTATATGCACATTCCAGTCCATTATCCCTGAATTTTCACAATCTTGGGATCCTATTTGAACATAAATGGAGTTTCCAACGCCATATTCTCGCCCTCAAAGACCACAGCTTCCATCTGCATAAAGTCAGTTGCCTCCTCCTTTAACTCCATCCAATTAACGTTGAAATCACCATCCTTGCTTTTGCAACCACCAGACTCAAGTATTCCAATATTCTCCAAGCTGCTCTCCCGTCCTCCATCAACTGCAGCTCATTCAAAACTTGGCTGCCTACACCTTAATTTGCAAACTTCCTCGATAGCTTTTAGTTTCCAAATGCTTCAAAGTCAAATATTTCCATGCACGTATTTAAAACCTCCAAAGCGCAGCCTTCCCTAGCTCTGTAACTTCCTCATATTAGAAACTGCCATAAACTCTGTTCTTCTGATTCTAACATCTACTGCAATCCCTTTGTTTTTAGCCCAGGAAATCACTCCCACTGCCGTAATACATGATCCTTAAAGAAACAGTTTTACAAATGACAATTTTTTTCATTTCAAATCTTTAAAAAAGTTATAATTTGTAATTAAGGTAGATGGAATAGATATTGAGTAAAAGAGCATGATATTCCTATGTGTTGTGATTGCTAGGTTTTAAAATTAGAATGAACAAACAGCAAGTGTTGAAAAATATTTCTCGTTGCATATTGTGCTGTGGTGACTGACCCTTACTCTGCTGTGTTGCCTTTAAAGGAGCAATCACTACAGTGCAAACTGAGGCATAAAATGACAGTTCAATCATTAATTACAATATATAATTTTATGTTTTTAACATTAACCTACTGTAACAGCATGCCGGCATACCACAAATCAAAAATCCACCCCCCTCTTCTGTTACAGAAGAAAGCTATCCAAGTTGTTGCAGGCTATTTTGACAACATAGAACAGTACAGCACAGAACAGGCCCTTCGGCCCTCAATGTTGTGCCGAGCCATGATCACCCTACTCAAACCCACGTATCCACCCTATACCCGTAACCCAACAACCCCCCCCTTAATCTTACTTTTTAATTAGGACACTACGGGCAATTTAGCATGGCCAATCCACCTAACCCGCACATCTTTGGACTGTGGGAGGAAACCGGAGCACCCGGAGGAAACCCACGCACACAGGGGGAGGACGTGCAGACTCCACACAGACAGTGACCCAGCCGGGAATCGAACCTGGGACCCTGGAGCTGTGAAGCATTTATGCTAACCACCATGCTACCCTGCTGCCCCTTGGAAAATTGGATGTTTTCGACATGACTTTCCCAATACAATCCATACTGGCTCTCTCTGATCAGCTTATATTTGTTAAAATACCGTTGGAAGTTTTTTCACTCAGTCTTCTGAGTATCCTCGATTTGACTTCCAGTGATGAGACTCACTGGTGACCCCTTCATCTGTAAATAGCCACAAATCCCATCTCTCTGAATAGAAAATCAATTCTCCTCAGCATTCTATTTGGTGACTAACAAAACAGTCTTTTCCTCTGTTTTTTTTCACAGCACCAGCCTCTCTGGGCCTCTGAGTCTTGCGAGTCTATCCAGAAACATCAGTTTTTGAGTCAAGATGTGAAAACTGGCACTTGGTTTTCCAAAGGTTTTGGTCTGGGTTTCTTTACCCATGGCAACCAAATCATATGGGCCTACCACTGGGCAGAGTTTAGTATGATTCCACCATCCCCATTGACTTCATTGTATTCACTTTCAGACTTTGAAAGTTGCAGATACATTTTCTTTTACAAAAGACACTTTTTATATTTCAACGTAATTGCAATAGTTTGCTATCTTTGTTTAGACAAAACATTTCAACTGAATTCTGCCATTTACAACTCCCTCCCAGAAATTCCTGTTATGTACATCTAGTCAATCCAAATTAATAAGAGTAGTTCTGGTTGCCACACTATAGGAAGGATATGATTGCACTAGAAAGGGTGCAGAGGAGATTCACCAGGATGTTGCCTGGGCTGGTGTGTTTCAGCTACGAAGAGAGGCTACCTCGGCTTGGGTTGCTTTCCTTAGGGCAGAGAAGGCTGAGGGGGGAACTCAGCGAGGTGATACAGATAGGGTAGATAGGAAGAAACTTTTTCCCTTAGAGGGATCAATAAGCAGGGGACATAGATTTATGTTGAGGAGCAGGAGATTTAGAGGTGATTTGAGGAAAGCCTTCATCTCCCAGAAGGTGGTGGGAATCTGGAATTCACTGCCTGAAATGGTGGTAGAGGCGGGAACCCTCATAACATTTAAGAAGCATTTAGGTGAACTCTTGAAATGCCATAGCATACAATATAGACCAAGTGCTAGAAAATGGAATTAGAATAGATTGATGTTTGATAGCTGGCAGATATGATGGGCTGAAGGGTTTCTTTCTATGCTTTAAAACTCTACACCATGGGTGGCAAAACTGAACACCAACATAAAAATCAACGAGCAAACTCTGCACACACAGGTCAAGTATACAGATCCCTTTGTTCATTCAGCTTCCAAAAACAAATGTAAAAAGAGAGGAGAAAAAGAGATTCTGTTGTGACTTATTGTAGAGGCAAATTTAAAGCCCAGAGCACAAAGACATTGAGGAGCTACATTATCACTGAAACAAATGCATTACTCAGGCTAGCAGATGTCCTCACCACACATAGCATTTAACGCTGTAAGCAATAATTACATTTTTCTAACTTTTAAGGGAACAGTTTGGTGGTGAAGTCAATTTCAGATCTAAACCTTCGGTGCCAAAAGTTTAAGACAAAGTTCTATGAACAGATGTCACAGAAATGCAGAATTGTTACAGTACAGAAGATGGCCATTCAATTTAGGATTACCGTATCTGCATGTCAAAATAAACAAGTTAAGGTGACCACCAAAATATAGAGCTCTCTAACCCGACAAGTGAAAAAAAAGCAAACACAATTTGTTTCAAGACCGCAAGAAACTGTTGAACTGAATGCAACACCGTGTGAAATAAGATCCAAATCCTCTGTAGGTAAAGATGAAGTTCTCAAAAGGTTGTCAGTTGGCTTTCATGAACCTGGGTAACACTAGCTAGTCATAAGTAATTTTCCATCAACATCAGATTATAGATTATAATTGATAAATAAACTCTCAAAACAAACTTCGCAACAGACCTCAGTTCAGTAATACTGTAAATTGGCACAGATAACCGTATCTAAAATACCAAAGGCAGCGGTTGTTATTCTGGTACTGGTTGACCGTTTATTTTCTCTCAATGGTATTGGGGGGGGGGGGGGGGGGGGGGTGGCTTTGTGTTGTGAAAATGGTAAAAACGTGAATTTAAAAAAAATTAAGCTTTAGCAAAGGAAGGTTATCTGGATTCCAAAGAGAATTAAACATTTTCTTAGAGCAAAATAGTTTTCCAATAAATTAAACTCTAAAAGAGGAGCAAGGATTTATTTTATAGATTGTAAAGAGCAAAATGAATATAGATTTCTACAAAACTAGGGTCAAAAGATTACTTTGCAGAAATAAAAACAAGTGTTGGAAATCCTCAGCAGGTCTGACAGCATCTGCAGAGACACGGTTAACGTTTTGAATCGAACAGGATATTTTTTGAAACTGAAGAGATAGAAGAGGAAGAATAGACGAGTCATATTCAACTCAAAACATTAACTCTGTTCCTCTTGCCATCGATGTTGCCAGACCTGCTGAGCCTTCCAGCACTTATTTTCATTTCAAATCTCCAGTTTCTGCAATATTTTACTTTTCATTACTTACTTTACAATCTTGTTCTCAAACTGCTTGGCACTCCTCCACTTTCGAATGCAATTAAGACAGTAGGTATGACAGCAATTGGACAGGATTCCAAAACGTCGCTCACTTGCATTTGTTTTTTCATATATTACTTCCATGCAGATGCCGCATATGATATCCTTACTACGTTGAATGGCAAAAGATAGCTCCATGTCTTTTTCATGAGCCTCAATGCAAGCCTATGACAAAGAGCACAGTAGAAAGAATGAACTAATATTGCAATTAAATCAGTTGGATTTGCACATCTCAAATTTGCCAAGTTAATATTCAAACTAAAATACTTTAAATTGCAATAGAACAGAAAAAATGCATTATTCAAACATTTTTAGAAGACTCTCCCGAATAGAATAGTGATGAATTAAGTAAAACCACTTGGAATCAAATTTGTTTGATTGTCCCATTTGAAGGGTATCATAGCATGTGCTGCACCAAATGTATGGATCTTCATTCAACAAATTTTAAATCAAATTGTCTCCCTCAAGATTTGCAAACAAGCTCCTCCCTATTTCTTATATTCTGCAGTTGTCATATTGAATTAAAACCATGTTGTTTCACCAGAACTAGTTTAACAAGAATATTTATTCTGGGCAAAGCTCCAAACAGGTTGGTGTAACCAGGACTCCAGTGGAATTTAGTTTATTGGATCCATGTACTCTGTATATGGCCTCAAACCCACCAGGGATACACTCATGACTGATGTCAGAGATTGTGATGAAGGCTGTAATTTGAACTGTTAAAAGAACAGTCAAAGCAGAAGTTCTCTCTATTCTTGCCAAAAAGGACCAATATAAAAGAGTTGTGATCTGCAAGTTATGTATTTTTGATCGATATTAACTAGTCTGAGGAATCTGTTCACTGGAAAGGAAGCCATTGAAAGATAAGAAGTCTCAAAAAGCCTCATGTTCCTAGGTACCTTCTTTGAGGTTCGCAAGGAAAAAAAAAAAGAGATCTTCACACAGCTAGAACTTGCAGCATGGATACCGGTTCTCTCTCACACAGAAAAAAAAGGGAGGAAGTTCTGATGACTACTAAAATAAGGATAGCTGAACAATTGCTCAATTAGCAAGATGAAGTAGAACTATTGACAATAATTGAATGAACAGTTGGGGGTGTGAAGTGGAAAGATAATTCTTATTTTGACTACAAAATCCAATGATCTACAAATGAAATGAGTGACACCTGTGATGTGTGCGTGCAAAATAATCTTCTGGAAGGATTGCTCGCCATTTTAAATCAAATAACTGCTGAATATCTTAATTCGGTTAGGAACTGATCAAAGTGACAGAAGATCTGAGATTTCCCTACGGTTTAGGGGACCAAAAGGTAGACGGCATATTATATTTATTTCTTCATACATCTGCTAGAATCCTCTCAAGACACCAAAGTGCTTAGTTTACCCACCAAAGATCTCCCACCACAAGATTCTGTCAATGTTCCAAATTAAGTAAATTGCTGGACCACCCGAATTGTCCACATATAGTGGATATGATCCATCTACAATATTGCAAATTGTTCTGCCTTTCTTAAAGCATTGTCAAGCTTACTTTATTGTTCATACCATCCTCATGTCTACACTAAATGAATTTAAAAATTGGAAATTTAAAATATAACCATAATGTTTGACTTCCTTTAATTACACAGCAGCTGTTATCTACCAGAGTTATGCCTGAAGGAAGTTTTCAAATCCGGAAGCAAGATTTACTCACAAGGAATTGGATTTAATTCCAAGAATTAAACTGAGAAAATACTTTATAGGTAAGGGGATAAAACTAATTTTGCAAATTTCAAGGAACTAATATTTGATCACCTTGGCTGAAAGCTTTCTTTTTAATACAGTGAAAATATACAGACAATCAGCAAAAAGGGAGTATGTATAGAAAGCAGTGAGGTAAAGCATACGGGCCTTGGTATATATTGAACAATTAAGACAGTCAATTAGAAAAATGGTGAAGAAACGTTCTCAACCAAAGAATTATAATACAAAAAAAAAGGGAAAATAGAGAGTGTTGTATTGTATGACCTGCTTTGGCTCGAGATGGTAATAAAGGCTATTATGTTGAGATAAATCGGCTTTAATAGATTAAACCATACAAAGACACAAATGGCACAAATTTTCTTTATATATTTTTTAACATTCTTTAGTATAATTAGAAAGTACAGATATTTGATCACCTGTCCTGCACAAAGCTGCAACAGTTTCCAAAAATGAAAATTAAATGACTCAGTTATTACAGTCTGCACAACATAGATGTTTTTTTCCACAAGTTGTGGTCTGGAGGCAGGTGGTTGGTGTGTGGAGATAAAACTTAGAACTGCAGGCATGTCTGAGATAGGAAGCTTGAACTTAAATACAGCTTCTGTAATTCATGATCATATCCACTATATATGGACATATTCTATAAAAGCATATCAATAGCAAGTTTAAGTAAATCCTGAAATGGTTCAATGACGAATGCCAACATGAAGTATTAAGCATAAATAAGCAGCTGCAAAATGGCCACAAAATAAATTGTACAAATCTGAATTATGTGCTGCCATGGAATCATTTTACCTAACGACTACAATTTGAGAAAATGAAACAGCTTAAGGCTGACATAGATCAAGTAAACTTCAATTCTCTCAATTCTGCAACACCAATCTCATAAACCCAAATATTTTAAGCTCAACATAATAGCCTTCTTTTCAGTTCAGTTACTTGCCTTTATGTGGTCTGATCTCTGAGAAGCATCAATTGGATGAAGAACCTGCAAGCCACACATATCACACACATCTCCATGGAGGTACACACAGTTAACACCATATCGACATTCTCCACTTTCAGCGTATGGGCACATCTGCTTCTTCACACCTTCACCAGTCTGTGGGGCCTCAAAGTTTTCCTCTATTATTAAACCTTCCGTTCTTGTTTCATGGCAAATTGGAACAGCTGTAACGAGAATTTTAAAATGGTCCGATAACGAATTACCACATTCTACATTTGTATGTCAGAAATATAAAGTTCCAATTTTGACCATTACCCAGGCTACGTTATAAGACAGTTCAAAACAAAGTGTGGCAGAAATCAAATCTTAAAACGGCAATTTTAGAGAAAGCTGGGAGTTTTCATTCTGAAACATCACTGTCAAATTCAGTAAACGTTATTTATAGCTTCTCCTAATTAAAGGATTGCAATGAAAAAGGAGCCTATATGAGACCTGTCACATCAGTTTATCTGACTGGGGGAAAGAAAAAAAAGTTCGTTCAGGTAAATTATGCTGTGTCTGTACGATCAGGGAGTTCCATTATTAAGGATTAGAGTGCTGCACATTAATTCATGCACACCAATATAATGAGAAAAATTCAATCTTGACAAGAGGGACCCATTGTAAAAGTTGCTTGAGCAAGTCTTCAAATTTTAAAAAAAGCAAAAATGGTAGATCTTTAATTGGTCACTTGCAAAAATTTGAATGTTTCCGCTAAAGGAGAATATTGTATTAATAGACTACAGAATGGGGATGAGGTGGAGGCAATTAATACTTTAGAGTGTAGGTAGGCCCTTACTCCTTTGTATGCCACTGTTTTCTCTGTATGAAAAAGCTGGTGGTCTACCGATGGTTTAATCAATGCTCTCTTTCACATGCTTCCAATTTAGACTACCATGGGAAAGCACTTTCTAGAGGGAGATAAGAAGAGCAGGTCAACCTGTGCTACTCAAAACCTGGGCAGTTAACGGTCGACACTGAAAAAGGCCAATAGGAAATTTCCTAGCACTGTTCCCACATTTTGCATAAGAGAGGAAAGCAGGAACACAAGGAAGATAGGAGAAATTTTGATGCTGGATATTAAACCTTCCTATATAGAAGCAATGAGATCAGTAAACCAATAACAGGATAGTTAAAGTACAGCCGTTGTTTGTGTCAGAATGGTTTTAACGTTGAATTTTAATAAGCCATAAACTGCAGACATGAGTCCCATGTGTGCAATTGTACTGTATAAGCTTATTTCTCTGTGCCAACCTAAATGGGCTGTAGCGCAAAAGCAATGAATTTATTTCTAGTCACTAATTACCAAAGTACATGCAGATCAAGTATACACCAGGTAAAAAGGTAACAATTCACTCACATCTGGCATTGTACGAGTCAGATAGGTCTCACTCTCAAATCCTCTATGTACAGTACACAGCAGGCAAAAAGATGGGAATTCAATCAGGTATGGCGTGTATATTACTCCTTTCCACTTGTACCAGGGCTGGAAAATTTCAATCACAACTAGCCAGAGGCGAGTTACTGGTTTTACAACTCGGGGAAAGCTGGCAGATAACTCACTAATCCCTCATCTTCAATCCTTTATAATTTCTTGTTGGATCAGATCCTAAATAGCCTGCTGCAGCTCCTTCTGCCACCCAGACTAGTTCCTCATCTATACCAACACGGTGTAATATTTTCTGTGGATTCATTTCCTCTGTTTAAAGTTCAAGCAGAAATGTTTGAATGAAACATTATTTTAGGAGATAAAGAAGATTTTCAATGATTAAGTGCAGAGCCAAACATTTCTTCCAGAATGAACGAATGAATGAATGAATGCTGCAAAGTCAGCTTGCTGTAAAGCCACCACAGTAAAAATGCAAATAACTGAGAGCAGAACAACCTGCACTGGTGATGGAGCAGCTGATATTCAATTTACACAACATCATAAATGAAAACATAAGTTATCCCAATGTTGGCTTTACAAAGCGTGTAACCAGTAGTTTTACGATCCATTATAGCATTTGCTTCACTCATACAGCTCAGCAATTCTCCAAGGTTTCAAAGGATCTGCAATATTTCCTGCATCATTGTTTCCTGTGTCCGTCAGATTTTGTGAACTTAGGAGTGCTTTAAACAATATCCATACAAGCAGCATAGGTAGGATGTCGATTACATATTCTCATCTTCCTTATAAAAATCAACCATCTAACTGATTTTATTTCTTAAACTTTCTTAATTAAGAAATTTAGCTGTATTAAGGTGCTTTTAATATTTTAGGAAGGATCCAAGCTTATGTATCATAATTTCAAGAGCTAGTTTACAATCAAAGGAAAACAAAAACTTACCGTTTCATTGCTAAAAGTAAACTTCAATAACATTCCCAGTCATTTTGTCTCTACTGTTGGTTTATAACTAATACTTTGGCCCGACATAAAATATTGTGTTTATCTTTCAATATTTTAGATTGAAAACAACTAATTTACATAATCTACATCATAGAAAGTCGGAGCTAAATGCAATCCAGATGGTTATGAATGTTTTGGAGCCACCTCAACACGTTTTTGGACACACAGACAGGCAAGTTATCAAAATTCATTCCAAATCTGAGTTATAAGTTCCAAACTTGCACACCAACATTCATAATATAGTTGTTACATTCAGAAAACCAACATTTCATGGTTTACAACTGGAAATTAAAATAGAACACATGGAACTGGAGAGGTTTGAACAATGACTATTGAATGTAATCAGTGTATCGCGAGTAGGTTCATATATATTTTCTACTTAATGATAGCAGACTTCTCAAAGATTATTAAATCATGAAAGGTAAACCTTACTGTATAGTTGGATGTTAATTTCTTACCTCAAATGGCTCACATACAAGTTGCAAGTACACCATTTACCTTTGAGGTATAATGAGAAGTTGAATGGTTCCTCCAAAGAGCACTGTCGCTGTTACTGGACATCAGGATGGGGAATTCTTTGGGTAATCACATCCACTAATCACTATGAAGTCCTGTGCAGCTGCTCCAGGGTCATTATATTCTTATTGAAACATTTATTTGCTGAGGTAGCTAACAGTGTGCCTAAAGCTACTCTCCAAGTCCACTACTGTAACTGAACCATCCAGAGGTGCTTTACAGGGAACGGCAGCATCAGGAAAAACGTTTTTTTAAAATATAGTAACGTACTGTGTTTATTGAGTGCTAATTATGGTAAGAAAAGATGTCCCTTTAAGTTGACTCTGATTAATATTCCAGTCTTTTTCTTCTGAAAAACCAAAGGTATTTCACATGTTTCCACAAAGTGAGTTAATCAATTCCAAATCACAGTTGACAACTAATTTATGAGGGCTGAAATAACTCATGAGATTCTCATTGTGCGTTGTGTGATTAGTGCCATACCTACCCTAAACCTTCTTCAGTTAAATCCTTTCTTGCATATATGACTCATATCGACTGTTCAATATGTATTAATAGATGAACCTATCCACCCAGTTAATTCACTCCGATCCCCTAATACTTGGTACCTAACTATCCTTTGGTCCAATCAATAAATTTCACGTAACTATGTATGTCAGACTCCAGCAGAATTCTTCTAGTTTCTATTAACAAGCTACTTTTAACTTCCATATGATAATGTTGTCATTAAAGTGACAGTTAAGGTTTGATAAATGATTGCAGCCTATTCACAACCATCTGCCACTCTAATAAACAAAAAGATAAAACCTACAGTAAAAGGTTATGGGCCAGATATTGCAGAGATAATAATAATGAAACTATCAGCGTTAGCATTATTCCATTAAAATCAACAGCAACTTTGGGTGTCCACGAATGTGCAGAATAATGTGGAAATCCAGAAATCGTGCGTGATTCTGTGCTCCAAAAGAAGGTGCAATGGGAAAGCTATGAATTGATAAGAGCTTCCACTTATGCTGCCTGTCCCTCTTCAAAGACTTAAAGAAGGCACATCTTAATGAATGAGTATCTAGTGAACTAACTTCACATTTACAGCTATACACCCTCATTGGCCTTGAAAACTATTTTATGTTCATGAAATGTCTGACTTCTCCAAACTAAAATACTCCATATTAAATTATATATGCTTCAAAATATGTTTATACACTGTAATGGTAATTTAGTTATTTCAATCTAATCAATTCATTTTGGTATCTGAAAATTTAATTAAAAGTGAAATATATTAAATGCTTTTTAATTTGCTGCATGTGAATATCTCAATGCAATTGTTTGCTTACCTGTTTGCCGATGCACACCAAGACAGCCTGTTGACTTGGCAGAGATTTAAACTGCCATCGGAAAAGGGATAAACCATTTAACAGGGATCATGTGATCTTTGTGGGTTGCTTTCGTTAAGGTTAACGGAAAATGCACATACTTCACTGCTGACTGCAAAATACAGCCTATACTTCAGTTCAATTCTCACACTGCAAACTGGATTCAGTGGAGTTATAAAAATACCCAGCTTATTCCAAGAGTGCAGTCTGAGACTAGAGTTTCCTACAGCAAGCACAATCTTAGTTACACCGAAATATATATGATCTTAAAGTCGCATAAGCTCTTTGTGCACAGGTTGCACGTTCCTTTGCACGCAAACACCGAAGGAATTCTAGTTCTGGGTGTGGTGCACAATGCAGTTCAACCACTGCTGGATACAACTGCAACATTGTTGCCTTTAGTGGGACCACATTCTGTGTACCTGAGTCAATGTTGTGTCAAATTATTCCTGCCAAGATTAAGTTACTAGTCTCCAGTCCTCATTGAATCTCTGGTACCTAATGATATCCAGAACACTGAAACCAACTTTAAAAGGAAAGATGGTAACTGCATGCTCAATTGAGTATCCTTATGATTTTTGGCATTAACGTTTGATGATGCTGTGTATATTTTGGCTTTCTTGGGATTTATTCAAATACTTCAGTAAGTTCAAGAAAGTTGGTGAAAAGCAGGAAACCCAAAGTATCACCTCAATTTTGTCGTCATCACCTTGATCACAAGAACAGCCATCTCTGAACATTGCCTTATATATTGCCCAACACTCATTCCTAACCCTTCTGTATCACCCTAAATAAACGCTCTCCAATCTCTTTCAAGTTCGTAACTGTTTTGCCTTTAGCTCCACAGGAGATCTGCTCAAGCACTCCCTCAACTCTTGATGCCTTTTCCATCAGTAAGGCCCTTACTCTCTCCCACAACTGTCACTCCCCAACATCTCTAATTCAAGTCCAAGAAACTCAGATCAGGTGCTCACCCGTTTTAGTCATTCATAGCCAGAGTCAGTTGCATCACGCATCCAGCTCCATCTGGCCTCACTCTCCTCTGCTAAGACTGCCCATTATTTCAGAATAATTATGAATGAAAAGATGGCTCCAGCTTATTTTCTCTACCACTGTCTCTTTTAGCCTTGCTTCCCGAACTTAAAGTGCAAGGAGCTCATAGAATTATTCTGTCACTAATACAGAGACCACTGATTCAACTGCATCGTTCCTTTCTCTATTAAGTCAGACATCCCCCAAGGTACCCTTTTAGCTAGCTCTGAACCAATGTCTTTTGTCTACTGTTTTCTCCTGTTATGTCCTCTCCAAACTCATCTTATCGACGAGCTCCATCTCCTTGGCTCTTGATCTTATTCCCACTAAACGGCTGACCAACCAACTTCTCTTTCGGGCCTCCACATTAGTTGACATTGTAAACAGCTTCTTTTCCGCAACTATTTCCTACTGCCTTTTAAAACTACCATACACCTTCACAAAACACCCACCCTCAAATCCACTGTCCTTGAAAACTACAAACTCATTTGCAGCATTTAATTTCTTCCCAAAGTCATTAAATGGCTTTCTCCCAAATCTGTGCCGACCTTTCTCACCACTTCATGCTTGGACCGTTCTAATCAAGTTTCATCCCTGCCATAGTACCAAAATAGCTGTTATTCATGCCGCAAAATATATGTTCTGTAACTATGATGCACTCTCTCTCTCCTCAAACCGTTGGACCTCCCTGCAGCCTTTGACAGCCAATCACATAATTCTTCAATTAATCTCATTCATTGCCCAGCTGAGTGTGACTAACATCATTTGGCTTCACTTAGACCTAGACCATCTGTCAAAAAAAAACTTTGGCAATCTCGAGTTTCTCTTCACTCGATTAGCCTTGGAGTGTCCCAAGAATCTGTCAACCGTGTATCATATCCCACATCTGCACATGGGTCCTGAGTGACATTGTGTCAGCATCACATGTATACTGATGACATCCATACCTCAACCCACCGCTCTAGACCTCTCCAGTATCTCTACATTGTCAGCTTGCTTATATCTATTCCAATGCTATTCTGACTCACTTCCACCTTTCAAAACCTTGAGCTCATCAAAACTCAGCTGCCGTTAATATCAACCCCCACAAAGCTGCACTCACCAATCACTTATGACAATGACTCCTGATCTATCAATGCCTCCATTTTAAAATTTTAATCGTGTCCCAATTCCTCCATGGCATCACCCCCTCCCCTATGTCTGTAACTTCCTCAATTCATACAATGCTCAAGAGAACTCTGCATTCTGTCAACTATACCTTTCTTGTATAAGCTTAACTTCGTCCCATTGGCTATTCTTTCAGTCATTAGCATAAAGCTCTGGAATTTCCTCCTTACATCTCTGCCAGTCCCTACCTCTCCTCCTTTTAAGACTTTCCTAAAAACCTAGCTCTTTGTCCACTTTAGTTAAGCCTCCTGTTATGCACTTGTTGGGCTCAGTGTCAATCTTTAACCGATTTGTCATTTGATGATTCTGAGATGCATCGATATTAAAGGTGCAATGTATCGGAAAGTTGTTTTAAAATTATATTGTAACAATGGGAAGTTAATACTAAAATAATGAACTTGGACTCAAATACAATTGACAAATAAAAAGTCATGGGAGAGCCGGGGAAAGGATACTGCAACAGGAAACCTGCACTTGAGCAGAGTTAGATAGTGGAGGAAGCTTGGGGCCAATGTATATAGGAACTGGAGTAGCCCATTCAGTCCCAGAAGCCTGGTCCACCATTCAATTAGATCCCGATCGATCTGTGTTGGAAATACATTTATTCAATTTAACTCCAAATTCCCGGATAGCCTTATGCAACAAAAATTTCAGCTATAGCATTTTGTGGGAGGAGAAATCCAGATTTCTATTACACTTTGTGAGTAAATGTGCTTCCCGGTTTCCCTTCTAAGTGGCCTGGGTCAGGATTATAACCTCTTGATCTCGATTCTTCTTTCCCCACAACTAGCAGAAACAGTTTGCGTTTGCCCTATAGAGTCCTTTAAACATTTTAAGCATTTCATCCAAATCGTCCTCAATCTTCCATACAACAACCAGTCTCATAATTTAACCCTCTAAAGCCCCAGGTTGACATTAACAATTTTTTTTTGTTTAAATGGTCAATTGGGAGGGAGACATGAAAGGAAGGAAGGCTGTCCATTGGTTTAATCTGAAACCAAAGTTAAAAATCAGCTATGGCTGTCAATTTATTTTTGTACCAGCGAATAGTTAACTATTTTCCCTCTGCTTTGTATAAATGTTAAGAAAATCACAGTCCCTTTAAGCAATGCACAAAAGTTCAAAACTTGACAGAGCAAAATCAGAGGAAGCTTTAGTGGTTGTTCAGATGGTATTACACAAAAATGCATTCTGCATGTCATCTCAAAATCCCTAACAATTAATTAAAAACTGGTATTTTGGAACGCTGATGCAACTTCTTTTAGACCTTTAAGTCTAAAATGCACAAGAAGGTCCGAAGAAGAGGTTACCAATTGGAGCTAGAGTTTCTGCTTAGGTTAACAAATGTAATTTATGCTCTGTGAATTGTAAAATGTTGCATCACTTAATGTGTGCCATAGTTTACATATTTAAATAGCTTGAATTAAAAGTCAGGTGTGTGGGGGGGGGGGGGGAATAATAGATTTATTAAATTTGATCTGCAAAAATACCTTGAAATGAATAATGTATTTTATATTTAAAAAGTCATTGATGCTTGTCTAAACTTTTGAAGTTCAATTTATTTTATGGTGAAAGAAATATAATGCGTAAAAGTCAGAACATAGAACGATACAGCGCAGTACAGGCCCTTCGGCCCTCGATGTTGCACCGACATGGAAAAAACTAACGGCCATCTAACCTACACCATGCCCTTATCATCCATATGCTTATCCAATAAACTTTTAAATGCCCTCAATGTTGGCGAGTTCACTACTGTTGCAGGTAGGGCATTCCACGGCCTCACCACTCTTTGCGTAAAAAACCCACCTCTGACCTCTGTCCTATATCTATTACTCCTCAATTTAAGGCTATGTCCCCTCGTGCTAGCCACCTCCATCCGCGGGAGAAGGCTCTCGCTGTCCACCCTATCTAACCCTCTGATCATTTTGTATGCCTCTATTAGGTCACCTCTTAACCTTCTTCTCTCTAACGAAAACAACCTCAAGTCCATCAGCCTTTCCTCATAAGATTTTCCCTCCATACCAGGCAACATCCTGGTAAATCTCCTCTGCACCCGTTCCAAAGCTTCCACGTCCTTCCTATAATGAGGCGACCAGAACTGTACGCAATACTCCAAATGCGGCCGTACTAGAGTTTTGTACAACTGCAACATGACCTCATGGCTCCGGAACTCAATCCCTCTACCAATAAAGGCCATCACACCATAGGCCTTCTTCACAACCCTATCAACCTGGGTGGCAACTTTCAGGGATCTATGTACATGGACACCGAGATCCCTCTGCTCATCCACACTACCAAGAATTTTAACATTAGCCAAATATTCCTCATTCCTGTTATTCTTTCCAAAGTGAATCACCTCACACTTCTCCACATTAAACTCCATTTGCCACCTCTCAGCCCAGCTCTGCAGCTTATCTATGTCCCTCTGTAACCTGCAACATCCTTCCGCACTGTCTACAACTCCACCGACTTTAGTGTCGTCTGCAAATTTACTCACCCATCCTTCTGCGCCCTCCTCTAGGTCATTTATAAAAATGACAAACAGCAACGGCCCCAGAACAGATCCTTGTGGTACGCTGCTCGTAACTGAACTCCATTCTGAACATTTCCCATCAACCACCACTCTCTGTCTTCTTTCAACTAGCCAATTTCTGATCCACATCTCTAAATCACCCTCAATCCCCAGCCTCCGTATTTTCTGCAATATTAGTTTTTTGCCATCAAGGATAGTTAACCTCCTATGAAAGCTTTTTTTAAGCTCATACATGTAACCCCTCCCCCTGGGCCTTCCAACTAATGTTGTTAAAGGTCAGGGTAGGTGGCTGGCTTCTGGGATTACATTTTTTGATAAATTAGAGCTGCACATAACAGCTGCTCAACAGAAACTCAATTTAAATGATGCTTCTCCCTGCAAGGAGGTGTCAGACACTTGCTTGATCTTGTACATTCCATTACTGTGTTAAGTAACTCAGAGACACTGGGGATTGAAATTGTTCATCCCATTCCCTGACATGCTTCAAAATTCTAAGCTTAATGGTTAAGATTCAAAATGCCATGGATAAGCTTTATGAAATTTTCGTTTTAAAGCTCAACATGGCAAATTAAGGCAGAGGTGTATCTTTAGCATAAAAATAAATTGTATCGATCAATTAAATCTATTAGTGCTAAATACATACTCACATATCTGATCTGATAGCCCATTTCATCTCTAAAAATGCAATTGTATTTTTAAAAAATCTTTTAAATAATTCAACTGATTTAAGCAGCAACCACTGCAATATTCTTAGCTTTTTCCAAATCTGCTATAATGGTTCACTACAATGCAGTACAAATTTCCAAATGCAGAAATATAGACAGAAGAAATTAATTCAATAATTTATTACATGAAGCAAGACAATTATTGCAGACCTGTTAATTATCACATTTGCAGAGTAATTATGTTATGTTTATACTCAGGAAACAACTTTCTGGATTTTTCAAACTGTTATCCTTTTTCTAAAAAGCAACCCAATTTAACTTGAGTAATTATACATCCAGAAAGCTGGAATAGAGTTTTGGAAGCGAAAGCTGATCAGGTTAGACACAAAATATCTTTTGACACCTGACCAATTAATATTGTTGTAATATGATAGGTGAAACAAAAAAAATGTATATTTTTTTCTGCTGGTTAGGCAACCATAAACAATATGGGATCAGAGGTTGAGGTACAGCAAGAAATGTTACAAACAAATCTATTGATTTCTAATTAGGTTCATATACAATACAAAAAGTACTGGAAAAACTCAGCAGATCTGGCAGCATCTGAGGAGAGAGAAACAGAGTTAACATTTCAAATCTAACATGATTCTTCTTCAGAACTGAAGAGAGATAGGAACGTGATGGGTTAAAATCCACAGATGCTGCCAGACGGGAGCTTTTCCAGTATTTGCTTTCATTTCATATCGCCAGCATCCACAGTATTTTTTTTTAATATCATACACAATACATATGCTTATCTAAAAATATGCTAAATGATAGTACAATAATGCCACTATTCTTCTGTCATTATTGTACCTATTCTTTTTGTTTATGATACATAGGAAACCTAGAATAGAATTCTTTTTTGAACACGACTGTGAATAATTTGAAACATAAGTCAGTTTGAAAGCTTGTACAGCAAACTATGTCGTCTTGTCATCGGCTGTATATGGAATTAGTCAGCCCGTTGGTAACAATTGTTGAGACACACAAATAATGGCCTCCTTCTGTGTTGTAAATTTCTATGATTCCATTCCTCGCCCAACATCAGCCAGTGACTGAACTAAAGTTGTCTTCAAGGTATTCCAAGCCTTTCAGGTTAAGATCACAGATGTCTTGTCAGGTTTCGATCCAAGAACTAGGCAGTTCTATTTCAGCAAAAGGACCTATCAAGTCCATCATAGGTAGGAATTTGTTTATAATCCTACTCTATTATATCCTTCCTTCCCAACACTCTGCTATCAAAGGTACGCAAGAACATTGACTTATGAATCTGAAATACCTTGTATATGAAGTAAACTCCCAAGCTCAGGACATAAGATCGGAAACACCATGGCCCAATCACTTCAACCAGTAATGGCATGATTTGCCAAGTCTTTCATACACCATGCCAATTTAAACTCGAGTTTCCAAACGCGTGAGTTTCTGATCAGATATTTGTACAGCCCATCACCTCACTGTCTTAAGGATGTCCGCTGTACTACATTTTGGCACTTTACTGACCTGGACTAATGATAGTCACTTGGTCAGTCAGTGGTCACAAAAGTTAGAGTTTTCAGAAAAGAAATACAGCAATAGTGATTTGCTTCCTCCATTATTGTAGTGATCTTATCCAAACACCATCATATTGTTTGTTCAGACAAAGTCTTCCTTTGGCTTGACATTGAATAGTGAAGGAAAGCTCACTCAACCAATTCTTTTAGATTTCTGATGAACAGCCCAGACGTGTGCACGTTTTCCATCAAAACATTTTAAACCTAGTAAAAACCATGCATCTCTCTCCATCCTCTAATTTTAATTTAGGTGCTCGGGAAATAGAGTAATTCAAAGTGAAACCTTTTGGGAAATTTACGAAGAGTGGACTTATTGAAATATTAAAGCAAATAACCAGGGTGGCTGCAAGAAAGTCAACAGTAAATATTACCGCAGGCCCACATTCATCTACAAAGTAAGTTGGTATGACTGATCTCGCTTTTTTTGTATAAATGATTGCTTGCCTCAGTTCTGATACCTATACAAAACAGCTAAAGAACTACAAAAATATGTAGTTAATTCATCAAAATGCAGAAATGATTCTGAAATGCACAACTATTAATCACCATTTTATATGTTCTGATGTACATCTTTTCATGAGATGTCAGCTCATCAAAACACTTCTCCATGAGTAAATGATAAACAATAGGATATCCAGGGCCAATTACAATGCAGCAATAAAAATCAAATTATTGTTTTAATCAGTTCACACTAAGAATACAAGATCCTAATCGGAATCATAGATTTCAAATAAAGCTATAAACCAAAAAAATGGTATAAAAGTGGCCCCCAAAAACAGAGAACAATTTGTCTGAAAATGGTTCATTGTTGAATATACAATTGCAACTTAATGTGGTGTTTTAATTCAGTTTTTGACTTACTGCTTAGCAACTCTCCCAATAGTCCATGTCAATGGCATACAACTTGATACTGGATTAACTGTCATTATTGAAAAATTCAGATAGTAATTATATTAGATTGACCTTGCATCACAGTAACCCAAACAGTCTGCACCATATTCATAAATAAAAATTCTCCACATCCTCTGGACCCAGCTAAAATATTGTTTTTAGCGAGCAGATTAAACTTTGAACGGAACCTGTTTCGGCTATTGTCTGCTGTGTTGAAGTGATATAGCTGTATTTATACCACATTGAATAGAAACTAGGTTAGGAAATCCTGGACTACAACTTACTGTGGTTAATAAAATCCACACTGTGGATTATTACATAGTTTATTGCAGACTTACACTTCACAAAATAATGGTTATTCAAAATTGTAGCTTCATGTTAGCAAACTGGATTCAATCACAGAGAACAGATGATGTACAGAAGTATTTGGTTTTACAAGAAAAATAAAGAAAAATCTCAAACATGTATGGAACGATCTTTAACCCTTTCCCTGTATGCTTGGTTACAACTCCCCGATCCCACTTGCAAACATTCCTTTCCTCCTGTTAGTATCAAAATCATTTGTATCTGATAGGATCCCACATCCATTCAACTGAATTCTACCAAAACAGTAGTTAATCTGCAACTTGTGAGTGTTGAACTCATCCAAAATCACCTGCACCTGGCTACAAATGCCATTCCTTTCTACTGGTGGACTATGAGGAGAATGGTTTAAAAATTAAATGAAACCATGAGGAAAACATATTTTGAAGTAACTTTAGATTTTTTTTTAAAGTATTAAATGGAAGTATTTTGAATAATGTAAAGAAAAATTCAGAAAGATCACATGGCACCAGAGAACAAAAGGGATTCATTGAAAAACACATTCAGATTTGGTTGCTTTCTATAAGTTGGCTTTACTGCCACCTTAGGCAAGAGATTGCTGTCCTGATCAGTCAGCAGCGCAGACAGCAGGTCATAAACCATCTATAAGCTGATCTGCTTCACCCACCCGCTAGGCAATTGGGGGGGGGGGGGGGGGGGGAGAGAGAAAGAGACAGGGAAAGGGAGCACATAAAACTGAACTTGCAAAAATCAATTAAATGACAAAATATGATTGCATTTTTGTACAATTGTGACTGAGTTGACACATGACTTTTAATTCTTTAGGTTGAATCAAACACAACATACAAGTTATCTGAAAATGCTGATACATTATAATCTTAGTAGATATAACATTACTTTAAATTAGACAAAACAACAAACAGTAACATTTAGGTACAGCAAAATAAGATGTGCTACAGGAGCAAGTTCGAAAGCAAGGTAGGGATGCATTCCAGACCACAAAGTTGCATAGGGTTCAACTACTGCTGGAAGGCAAATAAATCCTGTGACTTACCAGACACAGAGAAATCAGTAACATAAAATAATTCAGAGAAGGGGCAAAGTGGGGTCAAGTGTGACCAAACAGCAATAGCACACTTGATTATAACCAATGGTGGCTTGATTGCAGTCTTCTAGTTCAATCCAGCTGTGTGTCCTTATTTACAGCTTGCTGCAATCCTGCTTGTGAATCAATGCTCCATATGTCAGCTGCTAAATATGTGTAACCAAAGGTGTTTGTGTGTTCGTGCATTCCATAATTTTGTCATTGTGAAAACTAATTAATTTTTAGTATCCTGTCTTGGCAAATTGAATGTAATAGTTCAAGAAGTTACAATTGGCCATTAAACTGAGAAGAGTAAATTCATTTTATTCTGACTCCTTAAAAGTCTTGCCAAAAAGTGAAAATGATCCTGCTCAGGCTTGCATAACCAGCAGTTAATTAAAAACAATAGTAGCAATGAAAAGGTTTAAAATATCAAAATATGTAGATTTAAATTTATTCTCATTTTGCAATATTTACATTTCAATAATGACTCACCTTTTAGATTTCATCAGTGATTCCTACAGTTAAGTCTCACTAAATGGTCTGAGGTTTGGTTGATGCTACCTCCCTCCCTCACTATTTAAAGTGGAATAATAGTTACGTTAAAATGGAAAAAGTACTTCAACTGCAAATATACTGCTCCCCTCATGTGTGCACACTCCATACAAGATTAGAATATATAGTCAAAATGAACAAAACTCTCTTAAATAAGTTTATTCATTGAAAATAACCACACTCATAACTTCATATTGGAATTCTAATTCTATACGGTCACATTGTCAAAGTTCACACTTCATAAAACCTAGCATGAAGATGACAGATGTTGCAGTAAATAACATTTATGGACATATAAGCTAAGACAATTATTTTTAATGTCAAAGATGTCATTTACACACGTACACACATGCACGCGCGCACATACATACACACACACACACACACACACACACACAAGATAATTGAGGCTATGAGTAACTACATATCCAGGTTACCAGTTTCAAAGTGGCATTTGAAGAAGTTAGCTAACTCTTGGTTGGGACAAGTGCTTAATATACAAAAAGACTCCCCAAAAATGAAGAGTGCACTTTTTAAAGAAAAAAATCTGCTCTGTCAAAATAATTTGATTATGTAAGAATTGTTGATATCACAATTCTATTAAAGATGTTTATAAAAATAACAAATTTTAGGGTAAAAAAAAAACACAATAGTGCTGAGGCAGCTCTGCCATCTTAAAACTAGGTCAACAATGGAAAGATGGAGCTGCAGTTTCCCCTCCAGGTTTCAACTGCAACACATGTTTACAACCAGGTTCACTTCAGTGCCTGACCATCCACAAGCAGTCACACAGGATCAGGCACTTGAGAATCATTTTGGGAGAAAGGAAATATTGTTTAATCCATTTATCATCTGACGAAGAACTTTTTTTTTAAAAGTTGTATTTAAACTGCTCATTAATGTTCTTTTACATTAATACGCCTGGACAAAAATTTAAGGTGGCTTTCAGAAGTTGGCGGATTTTGAATAAAGAAATCTCCCAACTCAGGAATTTGTTTTGATAGGATACATAACTGAAATTACTGTAAATAATAGCTTTTTAAGCTGCAACCATTTTTCTCAAGCACTTTCAATATAAAAGTTAGATAGAATTTTGGATGCACTGTTCTTAAATTATAGTCACTTTGGAAAGTTTTTTGTAATCCTTTTTATACTTGATTTTACAAGGCCTTGTTATCACAAACGTGGACCTAGATTTAGGGTCAATATATCCTCAATCTCAACAAAAAGACCAGGTGGCTTGGAAGAATAACTTACTAATATTAATATTAAGTTCCAGTCTACTGCATGACACCCCAGGAGGGACGAATTGTAAATGAGCTGTAGCTAAACTAATCTATCCCATATGTAGTGACTGGAGCAGATTTTGGTATGTTAACTATTTAGCACCAGAAATACAGCAACTCTATTAAATGGCAGAAGCTCCAAACAATTGCAGTATATCAGAGCCACTGAAGATTGGAAAAATTACATTTTAAAAATGGTCTGAATAAAAATCTTCCTTTCATCATTTGAGACATACGTAATTAAGAGCCACCTTATCCTTAAAGAAAAATCAGCTACTCCAGACTTTGCAGCATTCTCACAAAACAGTTGAATAAAGAAACGTCCTTTGGGGAACAGAACTAAAATGTTATATGATTTATCAGCCACTTTATACAAAGGACTATATGACACTCAATGGTAGCTAAAACATATATTCCATATATAGTACTTCTAAGGACATTGGTAAACATGTCTACTTCTAAGTCGGTTAAGTAAAATGTAGGCATGGTTCGTAAAAGCAGAAACAATATTCCTGTTTTCAACAAAAGCCCAATACACATTTATTCAGCACGACACCCAATAACATAGAGGTGGTGAAAGTGGCTGGTGTCCTTGTGCCTCCCTCATTCTTGATACTTCCGCAAACAAATATGCCAGAGTGTGTTGTTCCATTGGTTCTACTTAACACTGCCTTTTAACAAGGTAAAGCAGTTCTATGAACCGAAAAATTTCTGACATGCAGTGATTCCCTATCCTTGGTTATAGCATGTTGCACTCTGTATCATTATTGGAAGCTGTCATGGTTTCCGGTGTTGACTTCCTTTTGCATTCTTACAGAAAATCAATTAAAATATCCAACAATTCAGGGAAAGATACAAGGGAGTAAGCACTATTCTTAAAAGCATTTCTCCTTCCTCAAATAATTAAACATTGCTTAGAAACTTCCAGCAAAGATGGATTTTGGGAAGGGTTACGAGTTGTAGTTTAATCCGTGAAAGCTTCATGTCATCTTACACCCCAAGGTGTAGGGCACCATCTGCTTTGACTTTATATCAAAGTCACATTATTTTGCATAAATGTGATTCTTAGGAGGAATGAAAACAGCAGAACCAGTAAGGTGGTGGGGGTGGAGAGAGAAGAGAAAAAGCAGGCGGCGATTCCAGGAACATTGTAAAACTAGCTCCTCAAAATAAAACGTGTCTTACTAGCAAAGGAGGGGGCCAGCAGAAATATAGGGGCACGGAAACATAACTTACCTTCATAAATCTAACATAGATCAAATTGTGCTGTTTTAGTTTCAACATTGTAACCTCCATTTTCACAAAATTTGAGCAAGACATAAAACTAAAAGCTCTTTTAAAAAGGAAATCAAATCTGAATAATTTACTCATTTCTATACGTAGCCCTTGTTCATTTTGTCAGTAACAGATAGGGAACTGCTTGGTATAAGTTATTGTAAATAATTTTGAACATTGGAGGCTATATAAAGTAAACTGAAAAATACTACAGTAGATTGTTTTGTGATTGTTTTTTTGTTTATTTTGTTAAGTATCAAGCACGTAAACATGTCGAATCAGCTTACTTCGTCCACAGTATGGCTGTCCAGGTATAAACTCTGCTGCATTAACCCAGTCCTCCAGGTTTGAGCTTGTTGTTGCAGGGTTGGATTCCTCAATCACTGTTTTTGTGCTCATTTCACCATTTAATTTTGTAAGTGGAGTAAGTTTAGTAGCTGATGCGGTGGCAGAATCCTTCGGGATCAATGGCGTAGGACCACTCTGAACCTCTGACAATCCTTGGTTTGACGGCTTCACGTGGTCATACCTGTATATCAATTAGGGATGTTACAATTAATGCAACATCATAAACCTGTTACAACAACCTTTTTTCTTAGGAATATGAGTAAAAAGGACACTCATCCCCTCAAGCCAGCTCTACCATTCACTTTGATCATGACAGATTTAGACCTCAAATTGCTCTTGATGTAGATTCCTCACTACCCATCTACAATACAAAATTCCACTGATCAGAGTCTTAAAAACTTCAACTGACTTGGGAAATAGATCCATTACTGTTTGCGTGGCAAGTGTTTCCTGATTTCACTTCTAAATAGCCAAGTTCTAATTTTAAGATTATTCCTTCTTGCTCCGGTTTACCCCACTGGAGGAAATAATTGTATTGATCAAATTCAATATTTTTACCATTTTAAATACATTAATTAGTTAATCAATCAACCTTCTAAACTAGGGAAATGCAAATCAACTTGTCCTCATAATTTAACTCTTTAAGCCATGTTATACTTTTGCCAATTTTGTCCTGTATCCCTTCCAAAGCCTCCATCTTTCCCGAGGTTCAGTGCCCAGGACTGAATGCATTTAGACAATTAGGGCCTGCTGAACAAATTATTGTGTTTTCACTTTTGAATTCCAATAACTTTAAGATAACATTCCATTAGACATGGGCGGCACTGTGGTGCAGTGGTTAGTACTGCTGCCTAACGGCGCCGAGGACCCGGTTCAATCTCGGCCCCGGGTCAATGTCCGCGTCGGTCCCACCCCCACACCCCAAAAGATGTGCAGGGTAGGTGGATTGGCCACGTTAAATTTCCCCTTAATTAGAAAAATATGGGTACTCTGAATTTATATATTTTTTATATTTCTCAAATGCAAAGTCCATTAAACTCCATTTGCCAGTTTTGCCCACACTTAGTCTATGCCCCATTGTAACTTCCAGTTTTAATCCACACAATTTATTGTAGCTGCTAATTTAGTGTTACTGCAAACCTGGGTATACAACATGGAAACACTCTTTCCAAGTCATTATATAGTAAAAAGCTTCGAATGCAGTAAAGATCCCCAGGAAAAACTAATTGTTATGTCCTATGAATCACAGCATATTTTATGTATTTATACTCAGTCTTCTGCCTCCCAACCAATTATAAACCTCCAATACAAAGTTACCTCCAATTCTTTGCACTCCCATTTCTGCTAATACTCCTTTGTATGGAATCTGGACATCCATATACACAACATCAATAAATACTCCTTTATCTACCATTGCAGTAACAAAACTGTCAACCAGGTTTGTCAGACACGCCCATTCTTTTGGAAGTTCACATTGACTCTGATCAGATAATAGTGATTGAGCACTTGGACACCTGTCTCTGATGACGAGTAACATGTTCACAATTGATGTTAGACTGATAGATCTTCTATTAGCCGGTTTCTATCTTTCTTCCTAAATAATGCAATTTCCCAGACCCCAAAAAAACACAACTCTGGAATCTAGAAAACATGGAAAATTTCTGACTAATGCAACTGCAATTCCACTGCTCATTTTCTAATGCCCTGGAGTGGGAATCATCAGATCCTGGAGACTTATCCCAATTATTTAATCTGTATTCACTACCTTACTTTTCTTGATTTTTTTTCGGTTCCTTTCTAACACCAGTTATTTTGCCTTCTTCCTGTATGCATTTAACATGCGCATTTAAGTCTTCCTTTTCCAGTCAAATCTGAAACATTAACTGTTTCTCTCTCCCCAGATATTACCATACCTAATACAGACCTATTGAGCTCAATAGCTCAAAATTCCCAATCCTCTTTTTAGAACACAAAACTGCTTCCTGCTGTGGGCTGAATTGGGCGGCACGGTAGCACAATGGTTCGCACTGTTGCTTCAGAGCGCCAGGGTCCCGGGTTCGTTTCCCGCTTGGATTCCTGTGTGGAGTCTGCACGTTTTCCCCGTGTCTGCGTGGGTTTCCTCCGGGTGCTCCGGTTTCCTCCCACAAGTCTCGAAAGACGCGCTGATAGGCGAATTGGACATTCTGAATTCTCCCTCAGTGTACCTGAACAGGTGCTGGAGTGTGGTGACTAGGGGATTTTCACAGTAACTTCATTGCAGTGTTAATGTAAGCCTACTTGTGACAATAATAAAGGTTATTATTATTAGAGCAATATTGCAAGCACACAAAATTTCTCATTTTAAGGAAAAATGATTTGGAACTCTGCTGCGTATACAGTACTCGATTTACTCCTGAATCCTTCCCGAAGTATAAAGAAGCTGATTAAGTATCATCAGGAACCTGCACAATGTTTGCAAATGTGGTCTAGCCACAGATCTTGCCTAAAGCAACTGAACCTAATACAATTGGACATATTTTTGTATTAAAACAGGCTGCTTAGCTAAAAATTGTAGGTCCAAGACAAATACAACTAATATTGCAGCCTTCCAGGAATGTTTTGTAGCAGGTCACTGTTACTACTAGATTATCTCAAATGTTATTTTTATACTCAGGATCAACTTAGTATAAAAAGGGACTTCCGGTTGCGGCTTTGCCTGGGTAGGTTGCCCGTTCGGCAGCTCCAGCCGAAAACGGACTTTTGGGCCCTTTTAAGGAGCCCCAGCGGCAATTGGTTGACGATTCCCGGTGTGGGAAGATGGCAGTAAGGTCCCCCCAGCACTGTATGGAGTGGACCAGGAGCGGTGCGGTCAAAAAAGGGGCATCAGAGAAGAGAGGAGTGCGGGTGCAAAAAAGCAAGGTGGCGGCGGGCGGAGACCAGGCAGTGTGGGCTCAATGGTCGCGGGAGCAGCAAGAGTTTCTACGAAGCTGCTTTGCGGAATTGAAGGCAGAGATGTTGGCCCCTATAAAGGAGTCGATAGAAATGCTGGTAGAGACCCAGAGGATGCAGGGGACAGCGATTAAAGAGGTGCAGCAGAAGGCCTCTGATAACGAGGACGAGATCCTGGGCCTGGCAGTGAAGGTGGAGGCGCACGAGGCACTCCATAAAATGTGGCAGGAGAGATTTAAGGATCTGGAGAACCGGTCTAGAAGGACGAATTTGCGGATTCTGGGTCTCCCTGAAGGTGCAGAGGGGTCAGATGCTGGGCCGTATGTAGCCACGATGCTGGGCACGGGACCCTTCCCAAGGCCCTTGGAGCTGGATGGGGCACACAGAGTCCTGGCGAGGACACCGAGGGTGAATGAGCCGGCGAGAGCTGTGGTGGTGAGGTTTCACCGTTACACCAACAGGGAGTGCGCCTTGAGATGGGCGAAGAAGGAGCGGAGCAGCAGGTGGGAGAATGCTGAAATTTGCATTTACCAGGACTAGAGCGCAGAGCTGGCCAAGAAGAGGGCAGGATTCAATCGGGCCAAGGTGGTTCTCCACAGAAAGGGGGTGAAGTTTGGGCTGTTGCAGCCCACGCGACTGTGGGTCACATATCAGGACCACCAACACTATTTGATACGGCGGACGAGGCGTGGACCTTTATCAAAAATGAGAAGCTGGACTCAAATTAGTGGTCTGTAGCATGTTTTGGGGGATGTTGTGGAGTGAGAGGGTGATATTTGTGTTTCTTTTTTGTCTGTGCGGGCTCTGATCTGGGAGGGGTTGTTCCCCGCGTTCGGTGTGGGAAGGGGCCGGGAAGCCTGGGCACCTGGGGATGGGGGTGAAGTTGCAGGAGAATGGACCTGCGCCATAGAGGGCGGGGTCAGCCCGGACTGGGAGCGCGGGTTTTCTTTTCCCCCAGAAAGAGAGGGGGCGGGGCCGGACGGAGGGAGGCGGTATTGGATAGGAGTCCACATTGGTTTGCGGGGGGGAACTTGGGTTTTAAGAGGGAATTCTGCGGGGATCGGTGGCAGAGGCGAGAGCGACTGGGGTCAGCAGGAGTCAGCTGACTTACGGGAGTGCAATGGGGGGGGGGGGGGGGGGGGGAGTACGGGGGTCAAGCAATTGTTTGGCCGGGGGAGCGGTGGGGTACTGGGTTGCTGCTGTATTGACCGAGGGGGAGCTGGAGATAATAGGGGGAGTCGGGGCGGGGAGCCTGTGCCTGGGGGGCTGGAAGGAGGCGACATGTGCACATTTTGGCTGGCCCAAAAAAGGGGATGGCTAGTCGGCGGGGGAAGGGATGAGTAGGGCAGGTCTTTCACTCCGGGTTGGACACGAAGAACAGGGGGGGTAGCAATTTTGGTGAGCAAGCGGGTGACTTTCGAGGCGGTGGGCATTGTGGCGGATAAAGGGGCCGGTATGTGATGGTGAGTGGTAGGCTGCAGGGGGCCCGGGTGGTGCTGGTGAATGTATATGCCCCAAATTGGGACGATGGCAGGGTTCATGAAGCGGATGCTGGACCAATTGAGGTTTCCGAGGGTGGAGGAAGAGCAGGTAGAGGTCTTGGGGGCCCCGATTGGAATGAAGGAGCTGGTTAAGGGGTTGGGGAGTATGCAGGCGGGCAAGGTCCCGGGACCGGAAGGGTTCCCGATTGAATTTTATAGGAAGTTTTCGGAACTGTTGGCTCCGTTGCTGTTGAGAACTTTTAACAAGGCGAGGGAAAAGGAAGTCTTCCCCCGACGATGTCGAGAGCTCTGATCTCGCTTATTCTGAAGCGGGACAAAGACCTGCTGCAGTGTGGCTTGTGTAGGCTGATTTCACTTCTTAATGTGGAAACCAAGTTGTTGCCGAAGGTCCTGGCCACTAGGATTGAGGATTATGTCTCGGGATTTGTGAAGGGCAGGCAGTTGAATGCAAATGTGCGGAGGTTCTGAATGTGATCATGATGCCCTCGGAGGGGGGGGGGAATGCAAGGTGGTGGCGTCTATGGACACGGAGAAGGCCTTTCACCGGGTGGAGTGGGAGTACCTGTGGGAGGTGCTGGGTAGGTTTGGGTTTGGAGAGGGGTTCATAGGGTGGGTTAAATTGTTATACCAGGCCCCGGTGGCGAACGTATCGACCAACCGGTTGAGGTCAGAGTATTTTAGACTATATCGTGGAACGAGGCAGGGGTGCCCTCCGTCCCCCCTGCTGTTTGCTTTGGCGATTAAGCCATTGGCATGGTGCTGAGGGAGTCTAGAGGGGTTTGGTTCGGGGGGGGGGGGGGGGGGGGGGGGGAAGAGAGAACACCGCGTCTCACTATATGCGGATGGTTTGCTTTTATTTATTACAGACCCGGTGGAGGGGATGGGGGAGGTTATGCAGACCCTCAGGGAGTTTGGAGACTTCTCGGGGTATAAGCTTAATGTTGGGAAGAGCGAGCTCTTTGTGGTGCATGCGCAGGGCCAGGAAAAGGGGTTGGAGGAGCTGCCGCTCAAGATGATGGAGAGGAATTTTCAGTATTTGGGTATTCAGGTGGCCAAAAGTTGGGGGGGGGGTCTTGCATAGGTTCAATCTGGCGCGGCTGGTGGACCAGATGGAGGAGGACTTTAAGAGGTGAGACATGCTTCCGCTCTCCCTAGCGGGTAGGGTGCAGTCTGTCAGGATGACGGTCCTCCCTAGGTTTTTGTTTGTGTTTCAGTGCCTGCCCATCCTCATCCCCAAGGCCTTTTTCAAGCGTGTGAGCAAGAGTATCATGGGATAGACCCCGAGGGTCAAAAGACTGTTCTTGGAGCGCAGTCCCGGGGGCCTCGGTGGAGGATTTGAAGGGCAAATGGGAGGAGGATCTGGGTGAGGAGCTGGATGAGGGCCTGTCGGCTAACGCTCTGGGCAGAGTCAATTCCTCCTCATCTTGCACCAGGCTCAGCCTGATCCAGTTTAAAGTGTTACACAGGGCGCATATGACAGGGGCGACGATGAGTAAGTTTTTTGGGGTGGAGGACAGATGTGTGAGGTGTTCGGGGAGCCCAGCAAACCATGCCCATATGTTCTGGGCATGCCCGGCGCTTGCGGAGTTCTGGAAGGGCTTTGCAAAGGTTATGTCCAAGGTCTTGGACACTCGGGTAAAACCGAGTTGGGGGATACCGTTATTTGGGGTATCGGAGGATCAGGGAGTGCAGGAGTCGAAAGAGGCCGGAGATCTGTCCTTTGCCTCCTTGGTAGCCCGGAGAAGGCTCTTGCTATTGTGGAGGGACGCGAAGCTCCCAAGTGTGGAGGCTTGGAACGTTACGTGGAGGTCAACAGCAGCAGCAACCGGGGGGCATGTTGCCCTTTTCTCTTTGTATTATTTTCCTTTTTGGAGTGTTCTGTAAAACTTTTTGAAAAACTTTGAATAAATACATTTAGAAAAAAAGTAGTAATAAAAAGGATCAGGGATTTTTAAGCAGAAACAGGAAATGAGGACTGAACATAATCACAATTCTCAGCAAATAGTTGCTTTGAAAAAAATCCGAATGATAAATCTCCCATTTCAAACTTATGTTTATTCCTGCAGTGCCTTATGGATAGGGTTGAACGATACATGTAATTATGTTGCTTGAATGAGTAAGACAGTCAATTTAATCAAGGAAGAGTGGATGGCAGCAATCTTTAGGTAGTGCAGAGGACAGATTTCAATACAATTATGTTGTAAACAACAGCTTTGTGAGCAAGTGTCAGGTTAGTATAGTGGTTAGCACTGCTGCCTGACAGAGCCAGAGACCCAGGTTCAATTCGGCCTTGGGTGACCGTCTGTGTGAAGTTTTCACTTTCTGATTTGTCTGTGAGTTTCCTCTGGGTACTCCTGTTTTCCCCCCAGAGTCCAAAAAAGTGCAGATTAGATGGATTGGCCATATCAAATTGCTCCTTAGTGTCCAACGGTGTGCAATTTAGCTGGGGTTACAGGAATAGGGTGGTGGAGTGGGCCCAGGTAGGATGCTCTTTCAGAGGGTCCGCGCAGACTTGATGGGTCGAATGGCATCCTTCTGCACTGTAGGAATTCTATTATTTAAGCAAAGATTGAGTAATTATCAATGGACACCTTTGATAGACCAGCATCTCCATGCACAAGGAATTTCTTTGGGGAACACATTAGAAACATACATGCAAGTAATGCAAACTATGTATTTTAACCTGAATTTTCCTACATTACACTGTCAGCAATCTGCTATGATGTGGAGATGCCGGTGTTGGACTGGGGTGAGCACAGTAAGAAGTCTTACAACACCAGGTTAAAGTCCAACAGGTTTGTTTCAAACACGAGCTTTCGGAGCACTGGTCCTTCCTCATAATTCACCTGAGGAAGAAGCAGTGCTCCGAAAGCTAGTGTTTGAAACAAACCTGTTGGACTTTAACCTGGTGTTGTAAGACTTCTTACAGCAATCTGCTGGTATAGTTAGGGGTTTAAAGGAAATAGGCAGAAGTCCACTGTTGTGGAGGAATGGGAGGGGGGGGGGGGGGGGGGGGGGCGGAAATAGATGCTGAATTTTCTTCTCCTGCCCATGTACCTTTACAAAAATTATCTTTGCTCTTTCAGAGATCTTTGTATCAACTATGTCAACAGTATTTGGGCCCTTCTTCCTGTTTGAACAGATTTTCCTTTCTAATACTTGAGCTCGATGAATTTTGCTGTTTAACAGGATACAGGCATCAGTCCACCCAACATTTTTTTTCTGACACTTTGGAATCATGGTTGGCTTAGAACAACGGGTGGAAGTCCTGTCCTAAACCAATCCCCAAAGTCAATCTTCCCCGGTCACAAACTCGGGCTGTTCCGGGAAGAGAAAGTATAGCTATATAGCTAACTGGCAAGGCAAAGCTGCCAGCCTACATTGCACACATCATCATTAATGTGCAAAATAACCAGCAAGTTGAGAAGGGAAACAGTGTTTTGAGAATTTCCATTATTTGATGACTTTGCCTGATGCCCTCAAACTGCTCTTTTTCTTTTTATAGAACCTGCTGGATTTTCATATTACTTGTACATTAAACTGAAAAAGTTAGGGTTCATGTTTAATTTTAAACCAGTCAAAAGACAATCAAATGAATTATCGCGATAATGCTCTTGCCAAATATATATACTTTAAAAAGAACTGTTTATGCCATTTTATGGATACGCTACAAGAACGCTGTTACACAGAGAAAATAAGGTGAAAGAAAGAAAATTACTGAAAGCATTTTGAGTTTTTTGGGGGGAAACCAGTGATCAGAATGCAAAACTAGGGCAAATATACTTGCTGTAAAATAGCAGCCATTGTCCGGGATCACCGAGAACATCACAGAACCACCTCAAATGTGTACTAGGATAGTTAAGAGTTTTCAATTAAACATGCATCGAAGTACTGAACTTAAAAGATATATGCACCAATAGATGGTTAATGAGTGTGTATGGTGAATCAGATATGATAATGTACAACCTGCCATTTAATTTGCAGGACATCATCAATTCTACTGATTCAGTGATTGAAAAGGACAGCTTTTATTATTACATGGCGCTCTGGAGATTAAATGCTGAGGCTGCCCATTTTTTTGAGTAAACTTAAATCAGTGGCCTTGTTTACTGTAATATGTAATTTTACCCACCTCAATTTAACTTACCTTTTTTTAAATACCAGAATTAGAAAGAACAGATGTGGGAGTGTAGTGGTCATGGAACATCAACTGAGAGGTGAGGTGATCAGACGAGGTTCATGAGAGGGAGGCAGCTTTTTTCAAACAGTAGGAGGGTTTTGAACTTGGATATGGCACCGGCGGAAGGGAAGGAAACAGAGGTGGTTGTGCCATTGGACGCCGAGAAAGCGTTTGACCGGGTAGAATGGGGGTACTTGATGAAAATTCTAGAGCGGTTTGGGATTGGAACAAGATTTGTGAACTGGGTAAAGCTACTATATAAGGAGCCAAAGGCAAATGCCTGCACAAACATCAGCTCGAGATACTTTTCTCTCCACTGTGGGACGAGGCAGGATGTCCTATGCCCCCCCTGCTGTTTGCACTTGCGATTGAGCCTTTGGCCATTGCATTAAGAAGTCCGGGAGCATGGAAAGGAATAGTGCGGGGAGGGCGGGGGAATAGAGCATAGGATGTCCTTATATGCTGATGATGACTTGCTGTTGTATGTGTCGGAACCGAGTGTGTCGATAGGGGGAATATTGGAGCTACTGTGGGTATTTGGGTCTTTCTCGGGGTACAGGCTGTACCTAGACAAGAGTGAGTATTTTGTGGTGTCTCAGCCGGGGGTGGGGGGACTGCCATTCCCTAGGGCAGGGACTCACTTTAGGTAACTGGGGGTGCAGGTTGCCCAGGAGTGGGGGAGGCTTCGCAGGTACAACATCTCTAGTTTGGTGGGGAGAGTGAAAGCCAATCTGGCAAGGTGGGATGGTCACCCTCTGTCACTGGCAGGTCGGGTATAGGCGGTTAAAATGAATGTGTTGCCGCGATTTCTGTTTATTTTTCAATGCCTACCAATTTTCCTGCCATAGGCTTTTTTCAGGGAGATTGAGGGATGGATTACCTCGTTCATACGGGGAGGGAAGGTGGTCAGAGTGAGAAAGGTGCTGCTACAGAGGGGAAGGCAGGCAGGGGGTTTGGGTCTTCCAAACCTGATGTACTACTACTGGGCGGCAAATGTGGAGAAGGTGCAGAGCTGGGTCAGAGGGGTTGATTCCCAGTGGGTTAGAATGGAGGAGAGTTTGTGCAGGGGGTTGGGACTGAAAGCACTAGCAACAGCACCGCTCCCGTTAGAACATAGAACAGTACAGCACAGAACAGGCCCTTCGGCCCTCAATGTTGTGCCGAGCCATGATCACCCTACTCAAACCCACGTATCCACCCTATACCCGTAACCCAACAACCCCCCATCCTTAACCTTACTTTTTTTTTATTAGGACACTACGGGCAATTTAGCATGGCCAATCCACCTAACCCGCACATCTTTGGACTGTGGGAGGAAACCGGAGCACCCGGAGGAAACCCACGCACACAGGGGGAGGATGTGCAGACTCCACACAGACAGTGACCCAGCCGGGAATCGAACCTGGGACCCTGGAGCTGTGAAGCATTTATGCTAACCACCATGCTACCCCTAGCTTCGGGGAAATACTCGCAGTCCGGTAATAATAGCTTCATTGAAAATCTGGGCAGTTTCGCAAACACTTCGGGTTGGGGGCAGGATCAAGGGAAATGCCGATTCGGGGGAACCACATATTTGAGCCAGGGAAGTGGGATGGAAATTTCCGGAAATGGGAAGAGAAGGGGATCAAGACGCTAAAAGATTTGTTTCTTACGGGTCGGTTTGCAGGATTGAGGGAGCTGGAAGCGAAGTATAGGTTGGAGCAGGGAGAAATGTTTAGATACATGCAGGTTCGAGATTTTGCCAGAAAGGAGATACAGAGCTTCCTGGAGGAACCGGCCTCCACATTGCTGGAGGAGGTGCTGACGACATATGGACTGGAGAAGGGGGGGTAGTGTCAGCGGAGTACAGAGCTATTTTGTAAGAGGATAAGGCACCACTGGAAAGGATCAAAGCAAAGTGGGAGGAAGAGTTGGGAGAGGTTATAGAGGAGGGGTTCTGGTGTGAGGTGCTCCGGAGAGTAAATGCCTCCACCTCATGTGCGAGGTTGGGGCTGATACACCTGAAGGTGGTGTACAGAGCACACCTCACGAGGGCGAGGATGAGCCGATTCTTTGAAGGAGTAGAAGATGTGTGTGAGCGTTGCGGGGGGGGGGGGGGGGGGGGGGGGGGGCTAATCACATTCATATCACGTGTTGGTCCTGTCCAAAGCTAGATGATTACTGGAAGGAGGTTTTTAGGGTAATGTCCAAGATGGTGCATGTGAAACTGGACCCTGGTCACCAGGTGGCCATATTTGGGGTGTCGGACCAGCCAGGATTGGAAACAGGTGTGGAGGCAGATATCATAGCCTTCGCCTCGTTGATTGCCCAAAGGCGGATCCTGTTGGGATGAAGAGCAGCCTCTCCATCCTGTGTCCTGGTGTGGCAGGGGGACCTGTTGGAATTCTTGACTCTTGAAAAGATTAAGTTTGAACTGAGGGAAAGGACGGAGGGGTTCTACAAGTCATGGGCATTATTCATTGTGCACTTTCAAGAACTGGATAACATCGAACATCAGTTGGGGTGGGGGGGGGGGGGGGGGGGGGGAAGAGATGGGGGCTGTTTGTATTAAGGATGACTAGAGGCAATCCCCGATTCCTTTTTGTCATTTGTTTATACAAACATGCGGGCTAATGTTTGGGGGTTTGTGGAAGGATGTGATCGTTGTTATTGTTATGGGGATTGATATATTTGTTGCAGATCATTGTTTATTGTTGGAGGGTGTAAATTTGGGAGAAAATGTGAAAAAGGAAAGGAAAATGTGAAAATAAAAATATTTTTTTTAAAAATCTGAGGTAAGGAATTCAAATGCTGTGATGGGGATTGTGAAAATGATGCCAATAAATCTAGCAATTGACAAGCTGGCAGAAGAAAAAAAAAACTAAATCTGCTAGATTGTTGTAAAACTAAAGAGATTAATTTCAGGAACCTACAAACCCTTTGTACAGTACTTCCAAAGTGCCTTAGCTAGGCACTCAATTTAGCACGTTTCACAACTTCAGGACTTCCCAACATTCCCAATAAAGTACTTTTGAAATGTAATCACTACTGTAATCTAGGAAATGTAACTGCCAAGTTGTGCCCAAGCTCCCACAAGAGCAATGACAAGGCAATTTACAAGGTTCCCTTGCTAAACAACTAAACTTTTAACAACTGGACACTTTCATTAAAAATGGTCTTCAGATTGTGCAACATTACAAGCAAAATAACACACTGTGCATATGCATCTCAAAACCAGCAGTCTCGAGACAGGGAATGCTGAATGTTGCACTGAGCAATTTGGGTCAAGCTGGGTGTCAAGAGTCGTTTGAAATGTGGAAATAGACTGGCATGCAATTGATGAAAGTGATAACCAGTCAGGCGCCACGCCACGTCAATGCTAGGCCTAGTCGAATTGTCCAGGTTTAAAAAAAATTTTACTCACTTAAAATTGCTGCATGGCATATTCTAATAAAGTCCAGTTTTTGTACAGCTGGATTTGAGACATTATACTGTTTAACATTTCTCTCATAAAACATGAGCCACAAGAAATACACTAATTATACAAAGAATGGATATTCTATGAAGTTGTTCAGATTGAGATGTCATTTTACCCAGGCTTTGAATTTTTATCTCAGCATACAAAATATGTTAGGCAAGAGATACTAGATTGGAGGTAGATTCCCAGCATTCAGCAACAGGCCTTGGGGAAGGGGATACAAGTTTTGTTTTGCATGGTTATGGAAATACTTTTGCAATTTGACAAAACTGAAGGAAATTATCCTATAATTAACCAGAGTTACAATTGACACAGAGGTTTTGTACCAGAGGGCAACCATGGTGTCAATAATATGCCTTTTAAAATAAATAAATTTAGAGTACCCAATTATTTTTTCCAATTAAAGGGCAATTTAGTGTGGCCAATCCACCTGACCTGCACATCTTTGGGTTGTCGGGGTGAAACCCACGCAGACACAGGGAGAATGTGCAAACTCAAGTTTTTTTTTTAAAAGAGTGAGGTTTTCTACCTCAACTACCCACCGAGGCAGTGCATTCCAGTGCTGTGTAAATTTCTTTTTCCTCAAATCCCCTCTAAACCTCCTGCCTTTCACCTTAAAATGACACCCCCTTGTTCTTGATCCTTGAACCAAGAGGAACAGCTTTCTATCCACTCAGTCCATGCCCTCATAATCTTATACACTTCAATCAGGTCCCGTCAGCCTTCTCTGCTCCAAAGAAAACAACCCGAGCATATCCAGCCTCTCTTCATAACTAAAATACTGCATCCCAGGCAACATCCTGGTGAATCTCCTCTGCACCCCCTGTAGTGTGATCACATCCTTCCTATATTCTTAAATTCATCCTCATCTGGGATCATGACAAATTCTGGAGCCTGTCCAGCAATTTGAGAGTTCAGCACATTTCCTGCTCATCAGATTTCCTATTCATTGCCACCCCAGGGTCCCTTTCTAATGAGTGAGGAACTGATCCTGGGTTCTACGGTAGTAGCAACTTGAACAGAGCAATGTGACTGCTGTAGGGCAGATTGTGCTTGGGGATTCCAGCCAAAATGAAGTGGATTCATATCCTGCAGAACCTGTGCAGGACAACCTCCAACCCCGCTGCAGCTGGTAAAGTTCTGGGGCTGGGGAGGAGGCCATTAGCAGCTAATCAGTAGCTGACATACTGGTGCAATCAATTAGTCAACTCTGGGGAGGTTTGATTATGTGATACAGGATATATATTATTGGAATAACTATGAGACGGCAAAAGATGAGGCTGAAACATTTGCAACAATCCTCAGTCAGAAGTGCTAAGTGGATGATCCATCTCAGCCTCCTCCAGAGATCCCTAGAATCACAGATATCAGCGCTCAGCCAATTCAATTCACTCCACATGAGATCAAGAAACTGCTGAAGACACTGGTTACTATGGGCCCTGACAATATTCCGGCAATAGCTTTGAAGACTTGTAGCTCCAGAAATTGCTGCAGCCTTAGCCAAGCTGTTCTAGTGCAACTACAATACTAACATCTACCAGGCAATGTGGAAAATTCTGTACACAAACAGAAGAAATCCAACCCAGTCAATTACTGCACCATCAGTCTATTCTCAATTATCAGTAAAGTGATGAAATGGCAGTGCTATCAAGGGGCACGTACTCATCAATAACCTACTCAGATGCTCAGTTTAGATTCTGCCAGGGCCACACAGCTTCTGACCTCATTACAGCCTAGGCCCAAACAAGGACAACAGAGCCAAACTCAATAGATGATCTGACAGTGATTGTGCCCTTCAATCAAGGCTGAACTTGATTGAGTGTGGCATTAAGGAGCCCGACCGACCTTAACAATGGCTTAATGGACTAGTAATCCAAATAGGGGCGGGGGGGGGGGGGGGGGGGGGGGGGGGGGGAAGGAGGAGGAGATGGGTTCAAATCCCACAATGGCAAATGGTGGAATTTAAATTCTATTAATAAAGTCTGGAATTAAAAACTAGTCTCAGTTAGTGACCATGAAGCTCTTGTCGATTGTTGTTCACTCATGTCCTTACTTGGTCTGGCCTACTTGTGACTCCAGACACACACAATGACCGACCTTAACTGCCCTCTGAAATGACCTAGCAAGCCACTCACTTCAAAGTCAGTTAGGGATGGGAACTAATGCGGGTCTTGCCAGCGACTCGCACAGCCCAGAGGGAAAACTCTCCACTACTTGGGAGTCGTACATTTTTAAAAATAAATTTAGAGTACCCAATTCATGTTTTTCCAACTAAGGGGCAATTTAGTGTGGCCAATCCACCTAGCTTGCACATTTTTGGGTTGTGGGGGCGAAACCCACGCAAACACAGGGCGAATCTCCGGGCCCAGATGGGCTACATCCTAGAGTTCTAAAGGAGATAGCTGAAGAAATAGTGGAGGCGTTAGTTATGATCTTTCAAAAGTCACTGGAATCAGGGAAAGTCTCAGAGGATTGGAAAATCGCTGTTGTAACCCCCCTGTTCAAGAAGGGAACAAGAAAAAAGATGGAAAATTATAGGCCAATTAGCCTAACCTCGGTTGTTGGCAAAATTCTAGAATCCATCGTTAAGGATGAGATTTCTAAATTCTTGGAAGTGTAGGGTCGGATTAGGACAAGTCAGCATGGATTTAGTAAGGGGAGGTCGTGCCTGACAAACCTGTTAGAGTTCTTTGAAGAGATAATAAATAGGTTAGACCAAGGAGAGCCAATGGATGTTATCTATCTTGACTTCCAAAAGGTCTTTGACAAGGTGCCTCACGGGAGACTGCTGAGTAAAATAAGGGCCCATGGTATTCGAGGCAAGGTACTAACATGGATTGACGATTGGCTGTCAGACAGAAGGCAGAGAGTTGGGATAAAAGGTTCTTTTTCGGTATGGCAACCGGTGACAAGTGGTGTCCCGCAGGGTTCAGTGTTGGGGCCATAGCTGTTCTCTTTATATATTAACGATCTAGATGACGGGACTGGGGGCATTCTGGCCAAGTTTGCCGATGATACAAAGATAGGTGGAGGGGCAGGTAGTATTGAGGAGGTGGGGAGGCTGCAGAAAGATTTAGACAGTTTAGGAGAATGGTCCAAGAAGTGGCTGATGAAATTCAACGTGGGCAAGTGCGAGGTCTTGCACTTTGGAAAAAAGAATAGAGGCATGGACTATTTTCTAAACGGTGACAAAATTCATAATGTTAAAGTGCAAAGGGACTTGGGAGTCCTAGTTCAGGATTCTCTAAAGGTAAACTTGCAGGTTGAGTCCGTAATTAAGAAAGCAAATGTAATGTTGTCATTTATCTCAGTAAGAAGTCTTACAACACCAGGTTAAAGTCCAACAGGTTTGTTTCAAACACGAGCTTTCGGAGCACGGCTCCTTCTTCAGGTGAAGAAGGAGCCGTGCTCCGAAAGCTCGTGTTTGAAACAAACCTGTTGGACTTTAACCTGGTGTTGTAAGACTTCTTACTGTGCTCACCCCAGTCCAACGCCGGCATCTCCACATCATGGTCATTTATCTCAAGAGGCTTGGAATATAAAAGCAGGGATGTACTTCTGAGGCTTTATAAAGCACTAGTTAGGCCCCATTTAGAATACTGTGAGCAATTTTGGGCCCCACACCTCAGGAAGGACATACTGGCACTGGAGCGGGTCCAGCGGAGATTCACACGGATGATCCCAGGAATGGTAGGCCTAACATACGATGAACGTCTGAGGATCGTGGGATTATATTCATTGGAGTTTAGGAGGTTGAGGGGAGATCTAATAGAAACTTACAAGATAATGAATGGCTTGGATAGGATGGACGTAGGGAAGTTGTTTCCATTAGCAGGGGAGACTAGGACGCGGGGGCACAGCCTTAGAATAAAAGGGAGTCACTTTAGAACAGAGATGAGGAGAAATTTCTTCAGCCAGAGAGTGGTAGGTCTGTGGAATTCATTGTCACAAAGGGTGGTGGAGGCCGGGACGTTGAGTGTCTTTAAGACAGAAATTGATAAATTCTTGATTTCTCGAGGAATTAAGGGCTATGGGGAGAGAGCGGGTAAATGGAGTTGAAATCAACCATGGTTGAATGGTGGAGTGGACTCGATGGGCCGAATGGCCTTACTTCCGCTCCTATGTCTTATGGTCTTATGGTAATGTGCAAACTCCACACGGACAGTGATCCAGAGCTAGGATCGAACTAGGACCTCAGCGCCGTGAGGCCGCAGTGCTAACCCACTGCGCCACCGTGCTGCCCTGGGAGTCATACCTAGCAAAAAGGAAGATGGTTGTCTTAGTCCCAGGACATTGTTGCAGGAATTTCTCAGAATAATTTCTTAGGCACAACCATTTTCAGCTGCTTCATCATTGACCTTCCTTCCATGATAAAGTGTGATGTGAAAACGTTCACTGATGACTGCAGAATGTTCAGTGCCATTCACAGACCCTCAGATTCTGAAGCAGTCAGTGTTCATATGCAAGAAGACCTGGACAACATTCAGGCTTGGGCGAATAAGTGGCAAGTAATATTTGCATCACGCCAAACAAAGATCATTTCCAACGAAAGAGAATCCAACAATCTCCCCTTGTCATACAATGATATTACCAGTGCTGAATGCCATACTGGCAACATCCTAGATGTTACCATTGGCCAGAAACTGAACCAGACCAGCTATATAAATACTGTGGCTAGGTCAGAGGCTGGGAATTCTGTGGCAAATAACTGATCTCCTGACTTCCCAAAGCCTGTCCACCACCTACAAGGCAAAAACCAGTGTTGTGAAGGAACACTCTCTACTTACTTGGACAAGTGCAGCTCCAACACACAAGAAGCTCGACACCATCCAGGACAAAGCAGCCCGCTTGATTAGCACCATGTACAGGATGTACCTCAGCAACTCATCTAGGCTCCTTAGACCATCTTCCAAATCAGTGGCCTCAAATCTTGAAGAAATGAGCAGTTAAGAGAATACTACAACCTGTAAATTACCGTCCAAGCCTCACTCCAACCTGACTCAGAACTATACAGTTGTCCTGCAAAATTCTGGAACTCCCTTCTAAACAGCACTGTGGATGTACCTACAACATATGGACTCAAGAAGGCAGCTCACCATTACCTTTTCAAGGACCATTATGGATGACAAAGATACAAACATACGAAGTAGAAGCCCCTCAAGCCTGCTCCACCATTCAGTAAGATCATGGCTGATCTGGTGTGTTGAGTTCCACATTCCCGTCTACTCCCCATAACCCCTGATTCCATTGCCTAACAAGAATCTGTCTACCACTGCCTTAAAATCATTCAACAAACCAGTTTCCTCTACCTTCTGAGGCAGACAGTTCCATGTCACACAACCCTCAGAAAACATGTCTGCTCATCTCTGCCTGATAAGGGTGACCCCTAATTTTAAAACAGTGCCCCATTGCTCTGGACGCACCCACAAAAGGAAACCCCTTTTCACATACACCTTGTCTAGACCATTCAGAATCTTATATACTTCAATCATCACCCTTCACTTTTCTGAACTCAGTGGAAGCAAGCTCACCTTGTCCCAAACTACCCTCACAAAATGATCCACTAATTCCAGGTATCAATCAAGTAAATCTCTCCTGAATCATCTCCAACATATTTACAGCATCAGCTGCTATTCAAAAGGCCATCTCTGAGTGGATTGAGGGGCGAACGTTCTCGTGATCCCTCTTAAAACTCCAGTCTTCATCTGCCACCCTGAAGATTTCCTAATTTCCTTTTCCATCTTCCACGCATCACCCATTCCCCAATCTCCCATTTCCTACAATTCTAAACCCAGTGGTCTTAGCAACCCAGGCATAACCCTGAGCATTTTCATGGGGCCTGATTCTCTTCGCTAGTTTCGCTTACCTCCCATTCCCATACCCCACAGCCAGCAGTATCTGACTTTGGTGTCTTGCTTCAGCACATGGCAACAGAAGAAATTAGATTAAATCCCAGAGAAAGATAGTTTTGCTGTCACTATGTATGCTGGGTACAGGGACCTCCATTACATTAAAAATTCTTCTTTTCCTCCTACTGCCACTTTCCATTAGCTGTAAATTTGGGTGGCACTGTAGCACAGTGGTTAGCATCATTGCTTCACAGTGCCAGGGACCTGGGTTCAACTTCTGGCTTGGGTCACTGGCACCAGAGACCAGGGTTCAATTCCTAGCTTGGGTCATTGTCTGTGCAGAGTCTGCATATTCTCCCCATGTCTGCATGACTTTCCTCCGAGTGCTCAAGTTCCTCCCGGAGGTCCCGAAAGATGTGCTGTTAGGTGATTTGGACATCCTGAATTCTCCTTCGGTGTATCCAAACTGGTGCCATAAGGTGGTGACTTGGGGATTTTCACAGCATGGTCAGCGCCATTTCACAGCACAGGATCTGTTTTCACAGCACAGGATCCCCTGTGGTCGTTCCCCTCTATAACAAGTATACCGTTTTGGATACTGTTGCGGGGGACGACTTACCAAGGGTAAGCAATAGGGCACAGGTCTCTGGCACAGAGTCTGTCCCTGTTGCTCAGAAGGGAAGGGAGAAGAGGAACAGAGCACTTGTCATTGGGAACTCCATAGTTAGAGGAACAGACAGGAGGTTCTGTGGGAACGAAAGAGACTCACGGTTGGTGTGTTGCCTCCCAGGTGCCAGGGTTCGTGATGTCTCTCATCGTGTTTTTGGGATCCTTAAGGGGGAGGGGGAGCAGCCCCAAGTCGTGGTCCACATAGGTACCAACGACATAGGTAGGAAGAGAGATGGGGATTTGAGACAGAAATTCAGGGCGCTAGGGTGGAAGCTGAGAGCTAGAACAAACAGAGTTGTTATCTCTGGGTTGTTACCAGTGCCACGTGCTAGTGAAGTGAGAAATAAGGAGAGAGAGGAGTTGAACACATGGCTACAGGGATGGTGCAGGAGGGAGGGTTTTGGTTTCCTGGATAATTGGGGCTCATTCTGGGGTAGGTGGGACCTCTACAAACAGGATGGTCTTCACCTGAACCAGAGGGGTACCAATATCCTGGGGGGGGGGGGGGGGGGGGGGGGGGGCGTTTGAAGTGTGTCTACTTCAACGCCAGGAGCATCCGGAATAAGGTGGGTGAGCTTGCAGCATGGGTTGGTACCTGGGATCTCGATGTTGTGGCGATTTCGGAGACATGGGTAGAGCAGGGACAGGAATGGTTGTTGCAGGTTCCAGGATTTAGATGTTTCTGTAAGAACAGAGATGGTAAAAGAGGGGGGGTGTGGCATTGTTAATCAAGGGAAGTATTACGGCGGTAGAAAGGACGCTTGAGGACTCGTCTACTGAGGTAGTATGGGCCGAGGTTAGGAACAGTAGAGGAGAGGTCACCCTGTTGGGAGTTGTCTATAGACCTCCGAATAGTTCCAGAGATTAACTTTCCAAATATTGACTGGAAATACTATAGTTTGAGTACTATAGATGGGTCAGTTTTTGTGCAGTGTGTGCAGGAGGGTTTTCTGACACAGTATGTAGACAGGCCAACAAGGGGCGAGGCCACATTGGATTTGGTACTGGGTAATGAACCCGGCCAGGTGTTAGATTTAGATGTAGGTGAGCACTTTGGTGATAGTGATCACAACTCGGTTATGTTTACTTTAGCAATGGGCAGGGATAGGTATATACCGCAAGGCAAGAATTATAGCTGGGGGAAAGGCAATTATGATGCTATTCGGCAAGATTTAGGATGTATAGGATGGGGAAGGAAACTGCAGGGGATGGGTACAATCGAAATGTGGAGCTTTTTCAAGGAACAGCTACTGCGTGTCCTTGATAAGTATGTACCTGTCAGGCAGGGAGGAAGTTGTCGAGCAAGGGAACCGTGGTTTACTAAGGAAGTTGAAGCACTTGTCAAGAGGAAGAAGAAGGCTTATGTTAGGATGAGACATGAAGGCTCAGTTAGGGCACTTGAGAGTTACAAGTTAGCCAGGAAGGAGCTAAAGGGAGAGTTAAGAAGAGCGAGGAGAGGACACGAAAAGTCGTTGGCGGATAGGATCAAGGAAAACCCTACGGCTTTCTATAGGTATATCAGGAACAAAGAATGACTAGAGTAAGATTAGGGCCAATCAAGGATAGTAGTGGAAAGTTGTGTGTGGAATCAGAGGAGATAGGGGAAGCGTTAAATGGATATTTTTCGTCAGTGTTTACACTGGAGAAAGACAATGTTGTCGAGGAGAACACTCAGGTTCAGTCGACCAGGCTAGGTGGAATTGAGGTTCAAAAGGAGGAGGTGTTAGCAATTTTGGAAATATCAAAATAGATAAGTCCCCTGGGCCAGATGGGATTTATCCTAGGATTCTCTGGGAAGCCAGGGAGGAGATTGCAGAGCCTTTGTCCTTGATCTTTATGTCGTCTTTGTCGACAGGAATAGTGCTGGAAGACTGGAGGATATCAATTGCTGTCCCCTTGTTCAAGAAGGGGAGTAGAGACAACCCAGGTAATTATAGACCTGTGAGCCTTACTTCGATTGTGGGTAAAATGTTGGAAAAGGTTATAAGAGATAGGGTTTATAATCATCTTGAAAAGAACAAGTTGATTAGCGATAGTCAACACGGTTTTGTGAAGGGTAGGTCATGCCTCACAAACCTTAGAGTTTTTTGAGAAGGTGACCAAACAGGTGGATCAGGGTAAAGCTGTTGATGTGATGTATATGGATTTCAGTAAGGCGTTTGATAAGGTTCCCCACGGTAGGCTATTGCAGAAAATAAGGAAGTATGGAATTGAAGGTGATTTAGCGGTTTGGATCAGTAATTGGCTAGCTGAAAGAAGACAGAGGGTGGTGGTTGATGGCAAATGTTCATCCTGGAGTTCAGTTACTAGTGGTGTACCGCAAGGATCTGTTTTGGGGCCACTGCTGTTTGTCATTTATATAAATGACCTGGAAGAGGGTGTAGAAGGATGGGTTAGTAAATTTGCAGATGACACGAAGGTCGGTGGAGTTGTGGATAGTGCTGAAGGATGTTATAGGATACAGAGGGACATAGATAAGCTGCAGAGCTGGGCTGAGAGGTGGTAGATGGAGTTTAATGCGGAAAAGTGTGAGGTGGTTCACTTTGGAAGGAGTAACAGGAATGCAGAGTACTAGGCTAATGGCAAGATTCTTGGTAGTGTAGATGAACAGAGAGATCTCAGCATCCAGGTACATAAATCCCTGAAAGTTGCCACCCAGGTTAATAGGGCTGTTAAGAAGGCATATGGTGTGCTAGCCTTTATCAGCAGGGGGATTGAGTTTCGGAGCCACAAGGTCATGCTGCAGCTGAACATAACTCTGGTGCGGCCGCACCTGGAGTACTGCGGGCAGTTCTGGTCACCACATTATAGGAAAGATGTGGAAGCTTTGGAAAGGGTTCAGAGGAGATTTACTAGGATGTTGCCTGGTATGGAGGGAAGGTCTTACGAGGAAAGGCTCAGAGAATTGAGGTTGTTTTCGTTAGAGAGGAGAAGGCTGAGAGGTGACTTAATAGAGACATATAAGGTAGTCAGAGGGTTAGATAGGGTGGACAGTGAGAGTCTTTTTCCTCGGATTGTGATGACCAACACGAGGGGACATAGCTTTAAATTGAGGGGTGATAGATATAGGACAGATATCAGAGGCAGTTTCTTTACTCAGAGAGTAGTAGGGGTGTGGAACGCCCTGCCTGCAACAGTAGTAGACTCGCCAACTTTAAGGGCATTTAAGTGGTCACTGGATAGACATATGGATGAAAATGGAATAGTGTAGGTCAGATAGGCTTCAGATGGTTTCACAGGTCGGCGCAACATCGAGGGCCGAAGGGCCCGTACTGCGCTGTAGTGTTCTATGTTCTATGTTAATGTAGGCCTACTTGTGACACTAATAAAGATTATTATACAATGTTTTAAGTTGTAAACAGTCTTGGTACATTGTCGGTGGCAGTGATAGAAGTACCTGAAATCATTTTGCATCAATGTAAAGGCCATAGCGTAAATGCAGCCTGATATTCTACTTCACAATTTTCCTCGATGATTTTTCATAGCTACTTTTGTTTCTTTGCTGATTCATGGCAGTGTATTTCAATTTATCTTTGTTTTCATTATTACTTCTTTAGAATCTACAAATTTATTCTGAATTTTCTCTAATTACTATTTACTGTGTTCCTTCTTTGACAGTTTGCTCCCATATGTGTCTTCTCTTTTACCTTATTTTGCTCTTTGCTCGTTATTTTATCATTTCACTCACATTTAGCTCATCAATGGAAATGTTGAATCTATCGCTGCAGATAAAAAGACAATACAGCATACCATATACGATTCTACTGGCCCATTGATAACTTAGTGGTTCAACGAACACTCAATGAAACAAAAATGAAAATCACTTATTGTCACAAGTAAGATTCAAATGAAGTTACTGTGAAAAGCCCCTAGTCGCCACATTCCGGCGCCTGCTCGGGGAGGCTGGTACAGGAATTGAACCGTGCTGCTGGCCTGCCTTGGTCTGCTTTAAAAGCCAGCTATTTAGCCCAGTATGCTAAACCAGACCCTTGAAGTCTCAAGCAGAGGGTGTTCAAACTCATTTTGAAATAACAAGTCAATAACTAGAATGGGGAACAAAATGGAAAGCTCAACTTGTTGAAAAGGGAAGGGAGGTATTTGATAGTGACAAAGGCACTGGTTAGGATATGTAAGGTACAAGAGGCAATAGGACAGGTTGGGGAATCCATTGTGGCAGCTCTAAAATGGAAAACTGCATCTAATGATTTTCTCATTACTAACGAGGTCACTTTTTTGTGAACAGTTATTCAAGAGCTGCTGAAGTCCACTGTGCATGATTCAGGGTGTCATTTTTTCTGAGTGCTTGCTTTTCGGTGACCATGAAACTTAAACCATTAAGTCTCTTATGGCCATGATAGCCATTCTAGACACATCAAGCTCAATGAAATGGATACAAATTACTCTATAAATTAGATGGAACTGAAATTGAACAGAACTCAGATGGCTCGTGATCAATCATAACATAGCCAAATATTCTTTTAGCTACTCATATAATCAACATACATGTAAATACAATAAATTATCTGTACCATTATTCAACTTGAGAAAAACCACCAAGAATATTTTTCACAGAACGATTTATTCTATAAATGGCAGAATACAACTTGCTCAGCGCCTGTAAGCAATATTAACAATTCATGTTTTGAACTGGTGGCATGCTATGAGATTTTGCACAATTTTCATCCATGGTAAGTCTAGGAAGTTCATTACTGACACTCATACATACAGAGCACATGCCACAAAGACATGAACATTTCATATTGGCAATCCAAGGATCATTGGCAAATTCCACCATAAATCAATTGCTAGAAATTGATAAAAATGACCCATGGTCCCAGGTTCATAAAGTACATTAAGTATCCCAACAAAGAAAATTAAAAGTGGAGTCAGGAAAAGAAAAGGCCATACAATCCATTGATAATCATTTTTATATATTAAGCCTCCAAATATGGCTGGGCTTAACATTCCAAATATTCTAAAGTATGTTCTTTGATAACAAAATATTACAACAAACGGTTGTCAGATTTCAAATCTAAACCTTCATGTACAAGTTTTTAAAAAAAATATTTATCAAGTGTAATTGGTCACTTTAAATGTGATTAATGCAATCTGTCTTTTTTATAGCTAGATAGAATATGCATTATACTTTGGTATTAAAAGTACAGGTTTAATCCTCTATGTAAATATGTTGCAAGGCTAAAAAGAACACTTGAGCACAGGCTGTTTTCTTCTTGAAATTGATAACCCAAGACAAGCACTTGATAATGAAAACAGGCCAAGATTAGAGATCTAATGTTGTAATTTGATAGCATGGTTCCCGTATTGAAACCTTGATATTTAAACTTTTGAATTTTAATAGTTTTAAGAGGCATTCCTTAAAGCGTGATGTCACCTTGAGAGTTCTCTAGGTTTGTCAAAAAACAGAAAAATAGTTAAAGGCCTCATTGTAAAGGTGACATGCCACAAAAAGATTTGGCAGTATTCATTGTCAAAAATTTTTTGATTATCACACATCCAAGGAAATGCCAGTTAAATGCCCTGTAATCAAGTAAAATCTGCAGTATTGGTTTTCCAATATAATGTTATTTATAACAAATCAGATTTATAGTTTATACCTACATTATACAGTATTTATTCTTCAGTTTTCTCCAATCAATTCATTAAATCTAATACAATTTTTTTTTTAAATAGTTCTGTTCAGTCATAGGTAATGCCACCTGACCCACTCTACATACTTATTTGCAGAATCTGTTTTGGAGGTAGCAAGGGTTCGCTTATCTTTGACGATCTTTGGCACAGAGCACAAGAGAAATACCTCAGTAAATTATAAAAACATAAGGTATCATTTTTAAAACGAGAACAGATGCACGATGACACTATACCATTCTATGGCATAGTACGGAGCACCATCACATTTCACCATCAACCCCAGAAACACTTCCACCTTTAAAGGTTTCTGAAAAACTTTAATCTTGGTGGTCCTTACCTGCAGCGGTCTCCATAGGTACAGCACCCTTTCTGGAAGTATTTGCAAATCAGTGAAGGCTTGCTGGTTGTAAGATCGTGGGAATAGCGGCAGTTGTTTCCTTCTTTGCAAACGCCATGCATGAAGTACCTACAAGTAGAGTTTTATAGTTGGTATTAGTCGATACATTAGATGAGAGGTCACCAACCTGAAAGTTTAATTTTGTTCTCTCCCCACTGATGCTGCCAGACATGTTGAGTATTTCCACAACTTTCTGTCTTCATTAAAAAGTCTCATTTACTTCAGTAAATCAAACTTTATTTTCTGGTCACTTGTAAATTTTAGACTCCTCACTCGTCATCATTTGTTCCAACGGTACACTTGAAAGTGGAAGAATTACTATTAGGCTTTCAGTATTACTGAATGCGATGATAAAATATATATATTGAAGTCACACTATTTTAGATATCATCGACAGCACAAAGTCCTCTTGTGTTCTAGGGGAAGCTTTCAAAGTTAAACAATCTCAAAGTAAAGCTACAATATGTCACAATATATAAAAGAAGTCTGAAATAAAGTAACCACATACGAATCTTTAGTCATTTAAGCTAAAATGCCAATTTTATAAATGTTTCTAACTTTTAATTTTGTAAACATTGAACGACACCTTAAACAATAGGTATTGAATGACCAAGATTTTTTAACTCCAAAATTAAATCAGAGCACGGTGAAAGAGTTTTTCTTAATTGAACAGAAAAAAATTGGATTTAGATTTGTAAAAATACAGGTCTTCAAAGGTCGAGTACAGGTAGAAACAGGAGTACAAAAATAATTCAGGTTTTATACATAGGGGTATACTGTGTCTACATAATACATTGTTCATACCACAATTGTAGAATTGCTTCAGGTCCTCGGCACTTCTATTAGTTGAGAGTAGTGGGGGTTGGTTTAGCTCAGTGGGCTTGACAGCTGGTTTGTGATGCAGAACAAGGCCTTCAGTGCGGGTTCAATTCCTGTACCGGCTGAAATTATTTATGCAGGCCCACCTTCTCAACCTTGCTCCTCGTCCGGGGTGTGGCGATCCTCAGGTTAAACCACCACAAGTCAGCTCTCTGGCCATCTGGGACTATGGCAACTTTACCTAATCTAAAATTACACCGTGAAAGCAACATCATTCTGAACAAAAGCTCAAAGAATTGAACTTTTCACTGAAAAATGGTTAAGGGCAAATAGCTTTTTTAACCTAGTTACAAGTGGGCAAGGCCTTCACTTATCTGTGATCCATTAGCAAGTTGGACAAATTGATCATTGCCACCGTAAAGAGAAGTCAGAAGAGCTTATTTTCTGAATGAAAGTTATTAAACAAATGGCAAGTGAAACAACAGCTTAATTTAAAAAACAAGTTGAATAAGTAATTCAAAAAGGCTAATTTTTAAAAAGGGTTCAGAGAAGATGTTGGTGAATGGGATTGGGGCTAATCCTGAACCGTGGAGATGGGTTATAATTTCTGTAATTTTATAAAAGGTCTCAATTTAACATTTAATAGTTTCAAAACATACACATAATAAATATTCAGAAAAACAGAACATGTAAACTATTAGGCACAAAAAGGAAAACATGGCTCATCTCTGCAAAAATAACTGCCTTCATATTTCAGTTCCAATCCTCCCTGGTCAGGTTCTGTAATTCCTCAGCAAAATCTATGATCAAGATCCACTAGTCGTCAAATACTGATGCATTGAGCAGTCAGGTTATGTTAATTTAATTAACTATGCAGCCTTCAATGTTTTAAGGAATATTCAGACTTATGCAATTTGCACACATTGCTTTCAAAAGGACTGCCAAAAACAGAGTATCTGTGGTTTATCTGAACTGAATGAATTCTCCATACTACATCAACTTTAGATACAGCCCTTGAAATGTGTTCTTGTCGCTGCATGCTTAAAATCATCCATTCTTTCCACTGTGCTTCATGCATGTCAGAAAAAAGTGAGCCAGAACAATAATGCTGATAACAAGCTACATGCCTGGAAAGAAAATCAAACAATTAAAGTGCGTCACCCAGCTAGTACTATTAGCACAGCTACGACAGTATTAGTTGGACAGCCCAGTCGGTCAATTATATAGAATCATACAATTCCCTACAATGCAGGAAGAGGCCATTTGGCCCATTGAGTCTGCACCAACTCTTAGAAAGACCACCCTACCTAGGCCCAATCCTTCGCCCTATTCCCGTAACCCTATCATAAGGAGAAATTTAGCATGACCAATCCACACTTAACCTGCAGAACTTTGATCTGTGAACCACGCAGACACGGACAGAATGTGCAAACTCAACACAGACACCCGAGAATGATCGGATCCATCAGTGAGGCAAATTGCAACCTCATTTTCTGTGGCTTTTTTATAAGAAAATATTTTATCAAAGCATTCATAATTTTAACAATTTTAACCACCAGGCATCAAGGGAAACAAATCAAGATAAATAACACCCCCCAATAAGGCTTACAAACAGGACCTCCTTCCCCAGCCTCTCTTTCCACTGATCTTCCTAACCTTACTCAACTCCCCCACCCAAATGCCTCTCTTCTTCCCCCACCTCCACCGACAGCTTAATTTTTCTCAAGGTTGATGAGCGGCTGCCACCTCCTGGCAAACCGCTGCAGCAAGCCCCTCAAAGCAAAGTTGATTTTCTCGAGTCTGAGAAACCACGCCATGTCACTAACCCATAACACCCGATTTTGGGGGTTCCGAGTCCCTCCAACCTAGTTGTCTCTGGGCCATCAGGCAGGCAAAGACCAAAACATCGGCCTCTCACACCCAGTGTTCCCGGATCTCACGACACGCCAAAAATTGCCACCTCTGTACTCGGCACCACCCTCACCTTTAATATTTCTTTTTTTTTTGAATAAACAATTTTATTGAGGTAGTTTTTGGCTTTATAAACAGTTACAGACATCATCAGAAAGAAAGCAAAAAAGGCAAAAATGTGCAAACATCCACGTACTTTCAATACTTCCATCGTAACATATTGCACAAGCTCGATCCTCTCCCACCGGTACTACCCGCCATATTTTCCTTCCTACTCTACTCTACACCCCCCCCCCCCCCCCCCCCCCCCCCCCCCCCCCCCCCCCCCCCCCCCCCCCCCCCCCCCCCCCCCCCCCCCCCCCCCCCCCCCCCCCCCCCCCCCCCCCCCCCCCCCCCCCCCCCCCCCCCCCCCCTCACCCGCTGCTGACGCTCACTCTCCGCAAAGAAGTCAATAAATGGTTGCCACCTCCGGGCGAACCCCTGCACAGATCCCCTCAAGGCGAACTTAATTTTTTCCATACCCAGGAAACTCGCCATGTCCGCAAGCCACCACTCAGTCTTCGGGGGTTTTGAGTCCCTCCACGCCAATAGTATTCGTCGCCGGGCTATCAGGGAAGCAAAGGCCAAAACATCGGCCTCTTTCTCCCCCTGGACCCCCGGGTCTTCCGAAACCCCAAAAATTGCCACCCCTGGACTTATCACCACCCTTGTTTTAGCACCCGGGACATGACCCCCGCAAATCCCTCCCAGTACCCCCTCAGCTTAGAGCATGCCCAAAACATGTGAACGTGGTTCGCTGGTCCTCCCGCGCACCTAGCGCATTTGTCCTCTATCCCGAAGAATTTGCTCATCCGAGCCACCGTCATATGGGCCCGGTGAACAACCTTAAACTGAATCAGCCCGAGCCTAGCACATGTCGCGGTCGAATTTACCCTACTCAGGGCCTCTACCCACAGCCCATCCTCCATTTCCCCGCCTAGCTCCTCCTCCCATTTAAGTTTCAGTTCCTCTGTCTGGGACCCTTCCTCCCTCATGAGCACCTTATAAATACCCGAGACTCTACCCTCCCCTTCTTCCCTCCTAGAGACTATTCTGTCTAGGATCCCCATTGGCGGGAGGCGTGGGAAAGATGGGACCTGTCTATGAACAAAGTCCCGCAACTGTAGGTATCTAAAATCATTTCCCCTTACCAACCCAAATTTCTCCTCCAAGCGCCTCAAACTCGCAAAGCTCCCTTCCAGGAACATATCACCCACCCTCCCCACCGCCATACTCGGAACCCCCCATCCATACTCCCGGGGGCAAACCGATGGTTGTTACAGATTGGCGCCCAGACAGACGCCCCCATCTCCCCTACATGCCTCCTCCACTGGCCCCATATCCGCAGGGGCGCCACCACTACTGGGCTAGTGGTGTACTTGGCCAGCGGCAGCGGTAGAGGAGCCGTGACCAGGCTGCCAGGCTGGAGCCCCCTGCACGAAGCCTCCACCACCCACTCCCAAATAGACCCCGTACCCACCATCCACTTCCTTATCATAGCGATGTTGGCCGCCCAGTGATAATTAATCACACTCGGCAAAGCCAGCCCTCCCTCGCTGCGGTTCCTCTCCAACATTGCCTTCTTCACCCGCGGGGATTTTCCCGCCCAGACAAATGCTCATGATCATCCCGTTAACTCTTTTGAAGGAGGACTGTGGGATAAAGATCGGGAGGCACTGAAAAATAAACAGAAATCGAGGGAGGATTGTCATCTTTACAGTCTGCACCCTCCCTGCCAGCGACAACGGGAGTGCATCCCATCTCCGAAACTCTCCCTTCATTTGCTCCACCACCCTGGCCAAATTTAACTTATGCAGCCTGCCCCAGTCTCGTGCCACCTGGATTCCCAAATACCGGAAATTTTCCTCAACCAGCCTACACCTTTAATATTTCTGACACATGAGCAAACCCCTGCCAACAAACCCTCAGCCTCGGACATGCCCAAAACATAGGAACGTGGCTCGCAGGACACCCTGCACAGCACCCACACCTGTCCTGCACCACCTCAAAGAACCTGCTCATCCGGACCACAGTCATGTGCACCCTGTGGATCACCTTGAATTGCAGCAGGCCAAGGCTGGCACATGATGAGGATGCATTGACTCGCCTCAGGGCCTCCTCCCATAATCCGGCCTCCAATTCTCACCCAGCTCTTCTTCCCATTTTCGCTTCATCTCCCCTATCAGGGTTCCCTCCCACTCAGTTCCTTGTAGATCTCTGAAACCTTCCCCTTCCCCTCCCCCACTCCTACTCTTAACACATTCTTATCCTGTAGCCCCTGGGGCGGCAGGTACGGGAAGGTCGAAACTTGCCTCCGCGCAAAGTCTCTCAACTGCAGATACCGGACCCAATACCCACCTGGCAGCTCAAATTTCTCCTCCAACTCAGCCTGGTTGGGGGGAACCCCCCCGACCCTCCCACCCCACCGGTTCCCTGTCCCTCACTCCCCGATCAATCATAGCCCCTCTTGGGCCAGCCACCAGCTTGCGTCTCGCACCTCCTCAGGCCTGCCCATGGGCGCCCACCATCATGGATCCTCCTCCTACCACTTTTTAGAAGCCCCTCCCATGTCAGCAGTTCATCCCCCCCTCCTTCCGCTAAACCCCCAATACAACATCCAACCCCCATCGCCCCCACTAACCACCTGCTCACACCCACTGCGCTTCCACGAACTAGCCCACCCAGGGCAGCACGGTAGCATAATGCGGGCAGCATGGTAGCGTGGTGGTTAGCGTTGTGGCTTCACAGCGCCAGGATCCCAGGTTCGCTTCCCGGCTTGGGTCACTGTCTGTGCGGAGTCTGCATGTTCTCCCAGTGCCTGCGTGGGTTTCCTCCGAATGCTCCGGCTTCCTCTCTCAGTCCAAAGACGTGCGGGTTAGGTGGATTGGCAATGCTAAATTGCCTTTAGCGTCCAGAAGGGTTAGGATGGGTTATTGGGTTGGGGGATAGGGTGGAAGTGAGGGCTTAAGTGGGCCAGTGCAGACTCGATGGGCCGAATGGCCTCCTTCTGCACTGTATGTTCTATATTGTTAGAAAAAAGCAAACCCACTTGCTCAAAATGTGAGCACCGTTGGAGATTCACTGTATACAGTATTAAAAGTACCAAATACCATCTCAGTGCTGAAACAAGTTATCAGTTAATTTAAAGTTAACCTTCACATCGCAGGGTTACAGGTATAGGGTGGATACGTGGGTTTGAGTAGGGTGATCATGGCTCGGCACAACATTGAGGGCCGAAGGGCCTGTTCTGTGCTGTACTGTTCTATGTTCTATTGTCGCAACCCAACCCCAGAAACACAGCGCAAAAGCATCTCAACATCCTCCTTCCCCTGCCAGTATCCTGGCATCCTGAAGTACAGCTCCCAGCCTTCATAGGTCACCCACAAGCGCGTCGGGTACAGCATCACAAACTTCACCCCCTTCTTGTAGAGGGCCGCTTAACCTTATTAAAGCTCTTGGCCAGCTCTGCACCCAGGTCCTGATACACGCGGAGTTCATTGCCCTCCCACGTGCAGTGCCTCATCTGCCTGGCCCATCTCAAGATCCGTTCCTTGTCCAGGAATCGGTGCAATTGCACCACCATCGCCCTCGGCAGCTCATTCCCTGCGGCTTCATTTGTGTCCTGTGCGTTCGACCCACTTCTAGAGGTTGTGTGAATGCCCACTCTCCCAGCAGCTTCTCCAACATATTCCCCACATATGCCCCCATGATTCTCAGATTCTGCCTCCGCAACCGGTTCTCAAACTCCTCAGCTTTCTCTTGCAGCCGCCTCTGTTGATCCCACATCAACCCCATCTCTGCTGCCAGAGGCATGCTGCTCCTCGTGTTCCCCCCACCACCTCCTCCATCCTCTGGATCACCTGGCCCTGGGTCTCCAGCTTCATCTCCAAGCGGTGATCACTGCCTTATCGAGTCCACTGCCCTGGCCAGGTCCTCCAGATTCTCTTTTTGTTGCTGGGTGAACTTCCCATTGCTCAGTTGACCACTGAGCCAGCAGGGTCGCTTCCTTCCCCTCCGCCATCTCCACTGGTGTTGCAGGCACCACACCAGCTTTTCCTAACTGTTCTCCTCTTTTGCGGCCGCTTCTGGTTCTCGCCTCTCTCCTACCAGCACTCCTTTCCTCCACATATCCACCCTTTGTCTGGGGAAAAGGTCCAGAAAACAAACAAAAAAAAACGCCACGAGTGGGAGCCACCAAATGTGCGACTACTCACACCATGGCCACACCTGAAGTCATTTTCTGAAGCTTTTAAACATTTGTCCCGACCCATTCAGACCTCTGCCAGCGACTGCCCAATGCAGTCAGACCTCTGCCAGCGACTGCCCAATGCAGTCAGACCTCTGCCAGCGACTGCCCAATGCAGTCAGACCTCTGCCAGCGACTGCCCAATGCAGTCAGACCTCTGCCAGCGACTGCCCAATGCAGTCAGACCTCTGCCAGCGACTGCCCAATGCAGTCAGACCTCTGCCAGTGACTGCCCAATGCAGTCAGACCTCTGCCAGCGACTGCCCAATGCAGTCAGACCTTTGCCAGCAGGCCACAGCAACCATTCTCCTCAGCTGGCTGAGCAAAATGCTTCAATGGTAGATCAGCCAGTGGGAAAAAGCAATATTTTTTATGACAAATTGCGGCCTTGTTTCCAAAAACAGTCTTCCGATTTCTGGGCTCCAGCTTGGTCAAACAGCATGCCGACGATGGTAGGCCACAGCGACTGTTCTCCATAACGACTTTCTGGCCCGGTGAGTGGAGGGACCCAGTGCTTCTGTGGGAAGTTTCTCAACTTTCCATGCTGTTCAAGCATACAAAATTTATAAATCAAATATAAAAGATGGGCTGGCGTGGTATTGTAAAGTCAAAACCAACATCATAAATAGTGGCAATTTTTAAACATTGTAAGTGCCTTTCATCACAACTCGAACATTGAAGTCGAGGACTGCCTGTATTATTCAAATTGACTTTGTGAGATCATTTCCGTGGCAGTAATCTGTTTGTTACAAACATGTCTATCACCATGGATATTAAATAGTCTTAAGTGACATGAATATATAGCGGGAAGTATGGAGCTAATAATAACTCAGTCTATTGTGGTCCTGATTTAGCAAAGTGTATCAAATTATTCTGAGCCCAGGTCTCGTAGGCTGTGCAGGCTTGTCTACGGGAGGGAGCTGACTAAGATTTTGGACACTCCAAATAGCATTGGGAAAAACCTACATTCTAGTAAGGACATTAATACATTACAAATAGAAAAGAGCAAAAAAGATGACTGCACAAATAACGAAGGTCTAAGAACAACTTAACCAGAGCAGATTTTTTTTCCATTCATCCATAGGATGTGGGCATCGTCTGCTAGGCTAGCATTTATTACCCCACCCGAATTGACTTTGAGAAGTTGGTGGTGAGCTGGAGTCCATGTGCACCCACAGAGCTGTTGGGAGTGGTCCAGGGATTTGACCCAGCAATCGCAGGTCAGGTTGGTGAGTAGCTTGGAGGGGAACGTCCAGATGGTGGTGCTCCCATATGTCTGCTGCCCTTTGTTATGGGAGAGGTGTTTTCAGAACCCCAAAATGTATCATGGAGTCCAACCAACCCCCCCCCCTTAATGGATTGTTGCTTTTGAAGCACATGGCTTGTTCCCTAGGTGTGGTATTACAATTATGGACACGTGGTTTTTAAAACAAAACAATGTTTATTCCATGAACTCAACTTAAACCTTTTAAAATAAACATTGGATCTCTTAACACCCCTTACTTCAATGATAACCCCGAAAATAATACACTACCCAATCCTGCAAACTGTTCTTTTAAACCTCCAAAAGACTTCAATCCTTCAAAAATAGGAGCACAACAGGTTACATTCAATATATTTATAGTCTTTGGATTTGCAGAAATCACCAGACCAGCTCTTTTCCATCCTGCAGCTCTCTCAAACTAGCCAGGCACTTTTCAGCTGCTCTCTCAAACTGAAACTAAAAACTTCAAAATGGCTGAGCTAAAAGCCCAGCTCCACCCACACTCTGACCTCACTGCATTTCTTAAAGGTATATTGCTTAAACATCCATTTCTTAAAGGCGCTCTCACATGACACCGTGTCCTTCTAGATGGTAGCCGTTGTGGATTTGGAAGATACTGCCGAAGGAGCCTTGGTGATTTTCTATAGTACATCTTATAGGTGAGACACACTGCTGCCACCATTAGTCAGTGGTGCAGGGAGCGAATACTTGTGGCTGGGGTACCAGTCAAGTGGTCTGCTTTGTCCTGGATGGTGTCAAGCATCCAGAGTGTTGTTGGATCTGCACTTATCCATATACGTTTCCTGATTCCATGCTCCTGATTTGTGCCTTGTAGATGGTTGTAGACAGGCTTTTGTAAGTGAAGAGGCAAATTACTCGCCGCAGGATTCTTCTTCGCCTCTTACCTGCTCTTGTAGCCACAATATTTATATGGCTAGTCCAATTCAGTTTGTGGTCAATGGTAACACTCAGAATGTTGATAGCAGGGATTTCAGCATTGGTAATGTCATTTATTGTCAAGAGGCGATGGTTAGATTCTCTCTTGTTGGATATGGTCATTGCCTGGCAGTTGTCTGGTGCAAATGTTACTTGCTGCTCGTCAGGTTAAGCCTGGGTACTGTCCAGATCGTGCCATATTTCAATATGAATTGCTTCAGTATCAGAAATTGTAAATAGTGTTGAACATTGTTCAATCATCAGCAAATATCCCTACCTTTGATCTTACATTGGAAGGAAGGTGATCTGAAGCAGCTCACAATGGTTGATTCCAATAGAAAAGATATTGAAGAGGGAAAGACATGACCCAGGTTTTTGCAAGTCACTCAGATTTCCGTCATACGCAGCAGGAGGTATGAACTTTTCAAACAATCTCAGTAGAAAATTGAAAACATCCAATTGCAGGCATTGTCTTTCCAAACATGGCTTCTATTTTAAGCTGTGCAACATAAGGTTATAAGTACTAGTAATTGCAGGCTTGTCAATCAATGGTGGTTTTGGGAGGAGAAACTTCAGGGATTGAAGAAAGAATATTGCAAACATATTAGAAAATATTAAAGCAACTGAGATCAAAGGAGACCATCTTCCTGCTAGGCTATTCAATGATATTACCAGTGGGAAGTTCCGGGTGGAACAGTGATTAGCACTGCTGCCTATGGCGTTGAGGACCTAGGTTCAATTCTGGTTTGGGTCAGTGTGTGTGGAATTTGCACATTCTCCCAGTGTCTGCGTGGGTTTCACCCCCACAACCCAAAGATGATGCAGGTAAGGTGGATTGGCCACGCTAAATAGCCCAATTGGAAAAAAATAATTAGGTACTCTAAATTTATTTTTTAAAAACCAGTGGGAAGTACATTAATTTCAAAATTGCTTTACTGGAAACAGTAATTTATTTACAGGAGGATTATGTTGACCTGAAAGCTTGGGCGGGGGGTTGAGCATCAGGGTACAAAATTACATTAGTAATCTACGATGGCTTTTCTCAAAATACCTTAGAAGCTCTTACTGTCTGTTTTTATATTTCTGGCAAACTTTCTCTCGCATCCTATTTTTCCTTCCTTTTTTTTCCAGTCATGAGCAAAGAAAAAGAAGGGTGAAATTTGACTATGAGAGAAAGCCAGCTAGAAATTTAAAAACAGACAATAAAAGAGTTCCGACATGTATTTAAAAAGGAAGAATAAGTGGAGTGAAGAATGAGTTTGGGGTATTAATAGAAAATAAGGAAAAGCAAAACTGAACAAATATTTTCCATCGGCCTTAATTGTAAAGGATACAGCTAACGTCCCAGAAATAAGTGGGAATCATGAAAGGAAGGAGGAACTTGAAACAAATACAATCACCAGGGAAAGAATGCGAAGAAAACCATTACAATTTTAAAATGCCCAAATCCTGATAGGCTTAATCCTAGGGTTTTTAAAGTAGTAGCTGCAAATGTTTAAAGTAGCAGATGCAAATGTTTTAATTTCCCAAAATTTCCTAGATTCTGGAAAGGCCCCGTCAAGAGTGGAAAACATCAAATTGAACCTCTTTCAAGACAGGAGGGAGAAAGAAAGCAGGAAATTAGAGGCAGGTTAGCTTAATGTCTGCATTGGGAAAATGCTGGAATAGATTTTTGAGGTTATAGTGAGTGACCTAGAAATCTCAATGCAATCAGGCAGAGTCAACGTCATTTTGCCTGAGGGAAATCCTGTTTCACTCATCTGTTACAGATCTTTGAGGAAGTCACAGGCAACACAGATAAAGGGGAACCTGTAGATGTGGTGTACTTAGATTTCCAGGCGGCAGTTGACAAGGTGTCACATCACAGTTTACTACAGATAATAACAGCTTAAGTTGTAGGAGGTAACATATTAACATGAATAGAGAATTGGTTAGCTAACAGGAAGCAGAAAGTAGGCATAAATGCGTAATTTTCAGGTTGGCAAGTTGTAACGGGTGGAGCGTCAGAGATTGGTGCAGGGGCCTCAACTTTATTTACAATTTATATAAATTTCTTGGAAAAGACCAAATGTATAGTTGCTAAATTTACTAAGGAGACAAATATATGTAGGAAAGTAAGATGTGAAGTGGACATAGAGTCTGAAAGGGACATGGATAGATTAAGTGAACGTGCAAAACAATTGGCAAATTAAGTATAATGTGGGAAATGTGACTTTCTCCACTTTTACAGGAAGATTTTAAAAAAGCAGCATATTATTTCAATGGGGCCTTTTGCAGTACACTGAGGAAGAGGGATCTGGGAGACTTAGTATGCAGGTACACCAAGCAGTTGGAGTGGCAAATTACAGTTCTTTGAGGAAGTAGCAAGCAACATGGATAAAATGGAATCTGTGGCTGTGGTGTACTGCAGCGGTTCAAGGCGGCAGTTCTACACCACCTTCTCAAGGGCAAATAGGACGGGCAATAAATGATGGTCTAACTAGTGATGGCCACATCTTGCAAATTAATTTTAAAAATGGAATGTTGTTTATTGCAAAGGGAACAAAATATAAAAGTAGAGTTTTTGGCTACAGGTGCATAGAGTATTGCTGAGACGACATCTAAAACACAGTATATAGTTTTGGCTTCCTTATTCAAGAAAGAACTTAAATGCATCAGAAGCAGTTTAGTGAAGTTTCTCTCGGCTGACTCCTGGGGTGAGGAGGTTATCCTCTGAGGAAAGGTTGGACATTTGGACCTGTATCCATTGGAGCTGTGAAGAATGAGAGATGATCTTATTGAAACATACAAGCTCCTGAGGGGACTTGACAGAGTGGATGCTTCCTCTTGTGGAAGAGACTAGAACTAGGGGATACAGTTAAAGGGTCTCTCATTTTAAAACAGAGATTGGGAGAATTTATTTCTCTGAGCGTCATGAGTCTGTGGAACTCTCGTTCAAGGAGCAATGGAGGCAGACTCAGGATATTTTTACGGCGGAGTTATATGGACTATTGATTGACAAGGCAGTCAAAGGGTAAAATTAAAGTAAAGTCGCCATAATTCAAGATGACCACAGGCTGCTTTCCCCTTCGAGGGGGAAGAGCTGACCGGTGGTGATTTAACCTGAGGATCACCACACCTCAGATGAGGGGCAAGGTTGAGAAGGCAGATCTTCATGAATAACTTCAGCCGGTACGGGAATTGAACTTGTGCTGTTGACCTTATTCTGCATCACAAAATAACTGTCCCACCAACTGAGCCAAACCGACCTCAAAGGGCCTAAGGGTATGGAGGTAGGAAAGAAAACTGAGACCACAATCAAATCAGTCATGATCTTATTAAATGGCAGAGGAAGTTAAAGCGGCAAAATGACCTACATTTGCTCCTAGTTTTTAATGTTTGTATGTATGCTCTCCTACATTCACCAGGAACTGTTCCCCCGATACCATAGATGTTCTCTAACTAATCCTGTGCAACACTGCCTAGAAATTAATCTTCAAAAGAATTCTTAAAAGGCCTTAAAGGTAAAAATTAAAATTTTGCTAAATGCAAATGATTACATCAATCTGCAAATGAATCTCAAACAGGAACCAACCACAGACACATAAAAGCTAAACATGTGGCTACAAAATGCATAAAGGATAAGATACAAGTAACTTGAATAATTAAAAAAATATCAAAAGTAAAGTTTACAGAAACATGGCAACATTTCTCTTTTCAATTGGTCACAGTTGGAAAATCTAAACAGTCATTTTCAATGGGGATGAGATGATGATTTCCAAGGACATCTTCCTTTGTACGGGTGTGAGTCCAACTAGAGAAAAATTCCACCACCGCCCTTACCCCATCCAATACCTGATTCACATAGACTTCATATTTGCTGTGGCTCCTTGAAGCCATACTAGATTAAATGCTGCCTTGATATCAAGGATAGTTGCTCTCAAATTCAGCTCTTTTGTCCATGTTTAGGCCAAGGCTATAATGAAATCAGGAGCCAAGTGACCCTGGCAGAACCAAAAAGCAGCACCACTTGACAGAACCGTCAATAACCCCTTCCATCAGTTTGTGGATGGGGAAAGGACAGGGTGGAACCCTGGCACTCCCGCACCTTGGCACTGCCATCCTGACACTCCAACACTGTCACCTGGGCAGACTGGCACTGCCAATGTGTCCAGGTGGCAGGTTAGCAGTGCCAGGGGTAAGGCATGGTTGGGGGGGGGGGGGGGGGGGGGGGGGGGGGGAACACCTTGCCCATATGGTCAGGGCAGAAAGAAGGGGAGGTTTGAGGGCTCCAAAAATGTTTGGGGGGGGGGGGGGGTGGAAACAGGTGTGGCTGAAAGGGAGAGTCTAAAGATTTAGCAGCCTTAAAAAAAAAAGTGGCACAAGAGCAAAGTGGTTAGCACTGTTGCTTAACAGCTCCAGGGTCCCAGGTTCGAGTCCCGGTTTGGGTCACTGTCTGTGCGAAGTCTGCATGTTCTCCCCCTGTCTGAGTGGGCTTCCTCCAGATGCTCCGATTTCTTGCCACAGTCCAAAGATGTGCAGGTTAGGTGGATTGGCCATGCTAAAACTGCTCTGAGTGTGCAAAAGGTTCGGTGGGGATACGGGGTTACAGGTCGGGTTGAGGTGGTGGCTTAAGTAGGGTGCTCTTTCTAAGGGCTGGTGCAGACTCGATGGGCCAAATGGCCTCCTTCTGCACAGTAAATTCTATGACTCTATTTTGATGATTGGGACCAAATTGGATTTGTCCTGCTTTTGTGGACAGAACACAACGGGGCAATTTTCCAAATTTTCAGATAGGTACAGTGTTGTAGCTGTACTGAAATTGCTTTGGGTTTATACACTGAACTATTTACGCACTGAACTATGTTTCCATTTGTATATTTTATTGATATAAAACCATAAATGCCTTAATAAAATATTTTTTTTTAAAAAGAAACTGCTTTGGGCACAGTTAGTTCTGGAGCAGACGTCATCAGTACTATAGCTGGGATGTTGTCAGAAGCCACAGACTTTGTTCTATCCAGCATGTTTGCTAATATTTAACAATTTCATTCTCCAATAATTTTCTCACTGGGCAAGATTTTACAGCAAGCTACAAGTTCCCTCCCTAACTGCACGGTGGGTGTACCTACACCACAGGGGCTGCAGTGGTACAAGAAGGTAGCTCACCACCACCTCACAAGGGCAATTAAGAATGGGCAATAAATGCCAGCAACACCCACATCCTGCAAATGAATTTTTGAACAATTTAGTCCAACATAGAAAAGCAACATCTATGGAACATCCAAATGACAGATAAGTAAAATATAAACCGAGAATGGCAGTTTACTGTAGGCAGCAGTCTACAATGATATGAAGTATTAGAGGGAGTGCCATTGTTCCTCTGCCTTGAAGCAAAAGTAAACTACTTCACATATTTCACATGCAACTATCCAACAGGTTTGGAGATAAAGGCATCATCAGCCTATCAAGCGAGAATATTAAAACCCAAGAGTGAATTTGTCACATCGACATTCATCATCTTCCAACAGTATAGTGGAAAAGTGAACTGGTCACAGCTAATATAGGCTTCCAGTCTGCTTTAATCCTGAGATACAGCAATGTTCATTACTCCAGTAGGTGATCTAAGCCTCAGATTCGAGTGTATGGTTAATGGGCCCATATTTAATTACAGTATATTGTAGCATAACCAGGGGTTGTAACGTTTCAATAGACATGTAATCTAAACTGGATCACCACGATCTCAAATGCAATTCGGTATGAATGTTTTCTGGAATATCCAAACTGCATGTGTGTTGAACTACATTTCCCAGCTCTGGTTTCAGTGAATTTAACCTATTCATACCTACATTTAGCTTAATTTAACAAAAATGATATCAAAGTTCTCCTACAATAGTATAATCAGAAATCCAGAATGATACATTATTCCTGCCAGTCCTCCCTGTACAAAAGCAACTATATATACTCTTCATGGCTCCTAATAATATCTGTAACAACAGACAAAGTTTCAAATGGCTTAATTTGTCTTGTAAAGCAGCTAGGTTCGCTGGGTGGTGAAAAGTTGTAAAGTTACAAAGGACGTTTTGCAGCACAGAATAATGGTCACAGTGTGCTGCACCACAAAATTGGAAAACATTGACATAAGTTCACTAACTCACAGATGTAAGTTTCATCTGGTCAATCATATTAGCAACAGTAAATAAAAATTGGTACAATTTTAAAATAGGTTTCACCCTCAACTCATGTACCTGATCCAAACAGGACATGGACAAAAAGAGATAAAAGCTAAAGTGAATTGCGGCATATGCAGGACATCCCAAGTGGCAGCAAAGCCGAGACTGGCCCGCCGTGCCAGCAGAGTCCAGGCCACCCCGCCGTGCCAGCAGAGTCCAGGTCACCCCGCTGTGCCAGCAGGGCCAAGGCTGCCCCGCCGTGCCAGCATACAAGGAATTGTTTCCCTACAAATGTCTTCAGGAAAGGAGAGTGGTGATAAAGATGACAATTTGCAGTTTCCTGGCAAAGACTTTATGCTGCCATGTTCTTAATGATTACAAAGTAACAGTGGTGCTACCATTCCACAACATATAGTACAAACCCTTTCTGCAACAAGGTTTGAAAGAACATATTCAACAATCGAGTACAAATGACAACAAATTATTTCAAAAGTATGATCAAAAGTATTATGGCATCGACTCCAGCATGGTAGCACAAGTGGAGAGCACTGTGGCTTCACAGCGCCAGGGTCCCAGGTTCGATTCCCTGCTGGGTCACTGTCTGTGCGGAGTCTGCATGTTCTCCCCGGGTTCTCCAGTTTCCTCCCACAGTCCAAAGATGTGCAGGTTAGGTGGATTGGCCATGCTAAATTGCCCCTAGTGTCCAAAAAGGTTACGAGGGTTATTGGGTTGCGGGAATAGGGTGAAGTGAGGGCTTGGGTGGGTCAGTGCAGACCTGATGGGCCGAATGGCCTCCTTCTGCACTGTATGTTCTATGTTCCTTGCCTTGTTCCACCCTCTTCTCCGTCATCTTTAAAATTCTCACAGCATACTACCGTGAAATCTTATCCAGACATTTCACTTCCAGACGTTTCACTGCCTCCCTTACCAATGTCCTTTTATATGGAGGAACAACTCATGCCTGTGTCAAACTGCAGTTCAAGGAGGCAAGAATAGATCCCTGTAGGGGTAACAGTGTGAAGTAAAAAGAGAAGCCATTGATTTAGGTCCTTATGGTGTGATGGATAAAAGTAGAGCCAAAGGAGTTTCTTCTTAACCTCTTCAGTCCTCAGTGTTACAACAAGGTAAGGGGGAATTGAATGGCTCCCCTTGTTGTCCTCTTGTTATTTGACCACAACAGGTATTTTTTTGTTTGAGAAACTTGCTAATTAACTGAGTCCTGAACTGTTTATGCCCTGTGATTACAAAAGAAACAATAGAACTGAGTTTAACAAAGAGGTTAGCATTATTACACTTGAACCGTTTTAAGCAAAATAATAAAATATTACGGTAAAGGTTAAGTTACCATAACTCCAGATGACCGTAGGCATCCTTTGAGAGGGGAGAGTTCACTGGTGGTGATTTAACTCTTGAGGATCACCAAGCAAAGAGCAACTTTAAGCAAGGAGCAACGTTAAGAAGGCAGGGCCTTCATGAATAACCTCAGCCGGTACAGGAATTGAACCCACAATGCTGGCCCTGCACTGCATCACAAACTAGCTGTCTAGCCAAGTGAGCTAAACAGACTTTCACACACGCACACTTGAAGATCACATACACAAATATAGTTTACAAAGTGGGGAAGGACAAGTTGGCCAAATTAAACTTGATAGTTCTGATTTAAAGATGTAGACATACGGTTATTCTTCAGGAGCTGGTACTGCTGAGTTAGCTTCTCTAAGAAATCAGTCAGCAAACAGGGCTCAAAGCTTATCAGGTAGACTGGACTAAAAGAGGCAGGAGGGACCCCACTTTGGTCTTCTCCTTAAATTGCGTGCCCAAGGTTCTTCTGAGAAAACATGCTTAAAACATATAAGAGGTTGTCTTGTCACTCGACCTTCCTTCTCCAACTGCCAGGGAGATTTTAAAATGGCAATGTTTATGTTCCACAAAGGTAATCTGATTACCTCATGACTGGAAGCTAATTTAGAGGCCCATCGTCCAAGCAATTAGTGTTAATTGTTAGTCTCCAACAGTTGAATACTTCAGGCAATTGTCATAGATGGCTTGCTTATGAGTCAGAGGTGCGAATCCTTCACACTCACCTAAAGGCATGGGTTTGCAGACTGGCTGACTCCACTTCAAGGACAATTAGAGTTAGGGAATAAATGCTGACCTAGCCAGATCACATTAATTCGTTTAAAAACATGCAGAATGAATAGCAATGAAAATTGTGTTAGCCATGTTGGTATGTGCGTTCAAGTCACAGTAGTTTTTTCAAAAGGAAGTGTTTCAAAAGCACAATTCAGGTTTCTAGGTGATGGATTAAAATTATTATTTGTCACAAAGCACATCTTCATGGGCATCATGGTGGTGCACTGGTTAGTGCTGCTGCCTACGGCGCTGAGGACCTGGGTCACTGTCAGGAAACCGTCGGGCGCAGACAGAGAAACCCGCCCCCTGCCGTTGTTCACTTCAACTTTTATCCTTATCAATCACCATTGTCTCTCGAGTTGTGCCTCGACATCTTATCTTCTCGTGCTGCACCACAACATCATCCACAGATAGAGAGTCAGCTTCGACATTATACTGATGACACCACCTCCACTATCTCACAAATTTTCATTTCTAAAACTGTGTAAAGTCCCTCCTCTAAGACTGGTAGTTTAATATCAGTGGTGAATGTATCTTAACACCAGAAAGACCAGGTTAGGTGGATTGGCCATGATAAATTGCCCTTAGTGACCAAAAAGGTAAGGAGGGGTTATTGGGTTACGGGGATAGGGTGGAAGTGAGAGCTTAAGTGGGTCAGTGCAGACTCGATGGGCCGAACGGCCTCCTTCTGCACTGTATGTTCTATATTGTTAGAAAAAAGCAAACCCACTTGCTCAAAATGTGAGCACCGTTGGAGATTCACTGTATACAGTATTAAAAGTACCAAATACCATCTCAGTGCTGAAACAAGTTATCAGTTAATTTAAAGTTAACCTTCACATCGCCGTGCAGCAGGTGGTGGTGGCAAAATGAAATCTGTAAAACCACAACCACATTATTGGTTAAAAGTAGGGTCTGAACAGTGACTCATGATGATGAATGCCATGAGATCTCGGTTATATTTATGTAAATCTAGTATGTGCGCTATCAAGGATTGTACCTTTCGAGAATATAAGTGAAGTTTCTGCATGTGACTTGTTGCTGCTTAATATCATTAAGCCAAGAAATTAATATATCAAATTATAATGTCACAAACACAAATGAAAATTACAAGTCATTAACAAATATCAAAAAGTAAAAGGCACGCATACTGATGCAATTGTAAAAATAAACTTTGATTTTGTTTGAGTTCTTGCTGAGAGAAATAAGGCCTTTAAATGTCTTTTAACGTACACGAAAATGATTAAACTTAACTAAACCATAGTACTGTGTACTTCTGAAGGAGCAGCCTGTAAATACATACAGGTGGTCAGATATCAATTTTAGCTGAAGAAACTCAATCTGGAATGGTACAAGTTCTAAAATAGTGCATGTTCTACATCCAGAACCATTTACCATTGATTTTATGGCAATTTACAAAATCTTCTAGAACATGCATAATGGAAAATTACTGAAAATGGAAAAAACAGAACAAAATTATTTTCAGTACAGTGAACATAACTGCAATTTGTTCTTGGCTTGGATGTTCTATACAAATTAAAGTATGAACTCTTCAAACATATGGCATAATAAATCATGATTTAAAATTATAATCAACTGTAGAAAGCCATGTACAAACTGACAAGGATTACGAACAGGTCCTTATATTTTGTCAAAACCAAAAAGCTGCTGATTATGGAAACATCTCCTGCCTTTCACCCTATCACTTTTGTCCTTATCACTCACTTCCCTGTCACTATACTTACTTAAAACAGCTTTTTTTCCAGTTCTGATGAAGCTTCATCGACCGGAGGCTATTTCTCTCTCTATGGGCGCTGCCAGAATGTCAGATTTCTGCATATTATTTTACATATTATTCAAATATAGTTTCATTGAATCTCTTGCTTACCATATATGAAGGCTAGTCACTTTTGCAATTTGAATATAAGCAGCAGCAAAAGGCGGCACGGTACGGTGGCACTGCTGCCTCAGCTTCAGGGACCCGGGTTGAATTCCGCCCTCGGGTGACTGTGTGGAGTTTGTGCTTTCTCCCCGTGTATGCGTTGGTTTCCTCCGGTTGCCTTCCACAGTCCAAAGATGTGCAGGGTTAGGTGGATTGGCCATGATCAACTGTCCTTAGTGTCCAAAAGGTTAAGTGGGATTACTGGGTTATGGGGATAGGGTAGGGCCCTACCCCTAGATAGGATACCCTTTCAGAGGGTCGGTGCAGACTCGATGGGCTGAATGGTCTCCGTGTGATTCTATTCTATGAAATGTTATTCAAAAAGATTACAGATACAAAATAATCTTATGAAAAGGTTTGACGCTTTTAACTTGGATTTTGAATATTGTAAGCATTTTCAATCTGCATATTTACCTCATCAAACATTTAAACTCTGAATGACCTCAGGAGCTCTATATATAAAATTTAAACTTTGTGACCTTAAAAGGAATCCATCTCATCTTACCAGGAGACTAATACATTCTTTTAAAACAGCACAGTTTGACTTAGTGTGAGTAATGCCATGGGAGATAAATAGTTTTAAAATATTAAATTCCTGTCACCCTTTAGTAACTGCACATAATTGATAGTGAGGAGCATAGAGAGTGGCCACAAGTAGAAACTTTCAAGCTGGAATCAGTGATTTGCCATAGTTTATAACCTATTAGTAAATTGGTTGGAATATTATTCTCAAGTTATCTGAACTTCTGGAGAAAAACTATGATGATTAGCAGCTAGCCTGGTGCTTTACTCAAGTACTCAGTATGGGAATCTAGGTAATAGAAGCTGCATGTACAGTAACCTTCTCAGGTCCATCACAGATTAAATTTACCGTAAATATCAGACTCCAGGTTTTTGCATCTGTAACACTTTGAATTTGATGAATCCAATTGAACACAAGAAAAAAAACACAAAAATAAGTGTAACATTTCACCTCTCAAAATGTCCTGAAGCAGTTCAACCAGAATGAATTACACATTGCAATTGTGCATGGGTAATCACAGATACCATTTTGCAGAAAGCCGCTCAGAGGCGTACGAGTGTCGAAATAATCTGCTCGTGCTGTAACAGTAATTTTAACCAGAGCACGAGGAAACCAACTACTCTCCTTTCAATACTGCAATTGAAATCTTTAACAGATCAAGCAGATAGTGCCTCAGTTTAATGTCAATGCAATAAGGTCTTTATTATTTACTGCACTGAAACGTCAGCCTATTTGTGTACATAGATCATTCATTTTCTAATTCAGAGGCACATTGCTATCAAAAGAGCTAAACTGAAATGGACAGGTCATCTCACACCATTGTTCATGCTAAATCAAAAGGGTGTAATGCTGTAATATAGGGCAGGTGCTATACTATATAAAAGAGCACAAATCATTCCTCTGCTATAATGAAGTGGAGTCTCTTTAAAAAAAAGTAAAACTTAAATCAACAGAGGTTGAATAGATTTCAAGGTACATTGCTGTTTGATCAAGGAATTTTACAGACTGGAAAGTGGCTCAGCGTCATTTTTAAGTGTAATTTCTAGAGTATGTGAATCTCTGACCACGATGTTCATGGCATTCTAGATAAAAAGATGAATTAAAGATTGGAATCCTGCATGTAGGAAGAAAAACGGGTGAAAAAAGTACTTCATAAATGGCAGCGAATTAGCAAGGAATAAAAAAAACATTTTTTCTAATTTGTTCCTGGGATGTGTGTGTCACTGGCTAGGCAATCATTTATTGCCTGCCCACTCCTAACTATCTTTGAGAAAATGGTGGCGAGCTGCCTTCCTGCAATCCGTGATTTATGGGAACACCCAAGCCAATGTTTAGAATTTCAGGATTTAAATACACTAACAGTGAAGGAGCAGCGATATAGTTCCAAGTCAGGATGCTATGTGACTTGGTGGTGCTCCCATGCATCTGCTGCCCTTGCCTTTCGAGGTGGTAGAGGTAGCAGGTTTGGGAGGAGCTGCAGTGCACCTTGTAGATAGAATATAGAACAGTACAGCCCATGATGTTGTGCCGACCATTTATCCTAATCTACCTAACCTACACCCCTTCAATTTACTGATGTCCATGTGCCTGTCCAAGAGTCGCTTAAACGTCCTTAATGACTCTGACTCCACCACATCTGCTGGCAGTGCATTCCACGCACCCACCATTCTCTGTGTAAAGAACCTACTTCTGACATTTCCCCGCTACCTTCCTCTAATCACCTTAAAATTATGTCTCCTCGTGACATCCATTTCCACCCTGGGGAAATGCCTCTCATCACCTTGTACACCTCTATCAAGTCACATCTCTTCCTTCTTTGCTCCAGTGAGAATTCTTGTCCAACTAAACAGAGTAGCACAAGGTGACATGTGCTAAAGCCAGTAATAGAAAACATTAGGACTGATGCAAAGAGGTTTCCCATACATAAATGATCAGCACATGGAAAAAAACATTCACGTTGGATACTGGAGGGGAAACTCTGAAATCATTTGAGAACTAGATGCTGTGATGGAAAGACTGCTGAATATTCTTGTAAAAAGAATCAGTTTAATTTTTTTGATCTATAACTTTTGAAGAAACAACATTACATGAAATACATTTTAAAGTATTCAATTTTCTAGAGCAATATATTTCCAAGCTTAATCTAGATTTATTATTCCTAAATACATTTTTATTTTATGAGGTGGTGGTGTCATGGTATTGTCATTAGACGAGTAATCCAGAGACTCTGGTGTCCTGGGTTTGAATCCCACCAGGCAGGTGATGAAATTAGAATTCAGTAAAAAAACTGGAATTAAAAGTCTAACGATGACCATGAAACAGTTGTTGATTGTCGTAAAAACACATCTGGTTCACTAATGTCCTTCAGGGAAGGAAATCTGTCGTCCTTACCTGGTCTGGCCTACATGTGACTCCAGACCCCTCAGTGATAGGGTTGACTTTTAACTGCCCCCCGCCCCCCCTGCAATTGAAATGGCCTAGCAAGCCACTCAGTTCAAGGGCAATTAGGGATGGGCAACAAATGCTGGCCAGCCAGCGATGTCCACATCCCAAGAACGAATAAAAAGTAAATAAATAAAATGGCCAGGTCAGAATTAAAATTCAAATAATCTGTTATTACACCAGAGAAAGAAAATAGAGTCTGGGGAGAACTTCTGTTTTAAAATTCCAATTTGCTATTAAAATAAAGGCTGAACCATTACATAGAAAATAGGGGCAGGAGACCATTTGAGACTGCTTCGCCATTCATTGTGATCATGGCCGATTATCCAACTCAGCCTAATCTCACCTTCATAGAAACATAGAAAGCAAGATTTTAAAATGCATACAAAACCAGAACTCCCATTCTGTAAACTCACTCTCTCTGGTACTTCCCATTTCTATGACTATTAACTGATCCCAAACTTGATCCTGCATTCCGTTAAATCATAGCATATCTGGATCTATATTTGAATTGTCCATCGTGGTTCTATAAAATGTTAATAATGTGCTCAAGAGCTATGTGTTTCTCTGGACAAGCAGTTTTAACGCTGGCATTTATTCAACAATGTGGAAATTGTCCTCCGCACAAAAAGCAGTACAAATCCAAACTGGCCAATGACTGCTCCATCTGTCATGGACAGTGTCACGTATACGCAACAATAACAGGCGCACTGATGCTCAGTTTGAATTCCTGCAAGACAACTTGCTCAAGACCACAAGGCTCAAGAGCTTATCGCAGTCCTAGTCCAAACATGGACAAAATAGCTCAATTCCAAAAGTGAAGAGAGAGTGACTGACCTGATATCAAAGCAGCGTTTGACCAAACATAATTGAAGTTGATTGAGAACAAGAAGAAACTCTCCACAGGTTGAGACATACCGAGGACAAAGGAAGATGATTGTTGGTGGTCAATCATCTCAGCCCCAGGACATTGCTGCAGGAGTTTCTTCAGGCAATTTTCTAGATCCAACCATTTTCCATTGCTACATCAATGATCTCCTCACCGCAATATTTTCAACAGTTGGGACATCCTTGGATGATTGCAGTATTCTGCTCCATGCCCAGCTCCTCAAATAATGAGACAGTCCATACCCACCTGCAGCAAAACCTGATCAACATTCAAGCTTGCACAGCCTGCAAAGATAAGTGACAAAGACCACCCAAGTGACAGGAAATAACCATCTACAACAAAAGAGATTCTACATACCTCCCATAACATTCAATGGCATTGCCACTGCCGAATCACCTTCCGTCAACATACCGGTTAACATTGACAAGAAATTAAACTGGATCAGTTATTTAAATATTGTGTCTACAGGCAAGAACAGGCCAGAAGCTGGGTTTTCTGTGGCAAGTAAGTCATCTCCTTACTTTGGTCTTTCAAGGAATCAATGGATGTGGGGAGCCGACAAGAAAATGGAGACACGTCAAAGATCAGCCACACTCGTATTGAAGATGGACCATGTTGTCTATTCGTGCTCCTATTTCTTATACTCTTCAAAGCCTGTCCTCTATCCAGAAGGCACAGTCAAGAGTGTGATGGAATACTCTCCAATTCCTTGGTTGAGTGCAGCTCCAACACTCGAGAAGCTCAACACCATCCAGGACAAAGCAGCTGCTTGATCAGCAATCCATTCACCATATTAAATATTTGCTTTGTCCACCAGCTGCACAAGCCTCATCGCTTCTTCGACATTACCTTCCAAACCCACAACCTCTACCACCGAGAAGAACAAAGGCAGCAGATCGATGGCAACACCAACACTTGCAAGTTCTCTTCCAAGTCATATTAAATCCTGACTTGGGTCAAAATCCTGGAATTCTGTATCCAATATCACACAATGAGCTCCAGCTATTCAAGATGCTTCACGATCAATGGCAATTAGAAATGGGCAATAGTGTTGGACTTGCCAGTGATGCCAGAAGATTTCATATTTCCATTGTATTTTGTGTGAAAACATGCTTTCTGTCATCATCTTGGACAGCTGAGCTCTAATTCTAAGTTTATGTTGTTCTGGACTTCCCTCCAGACAAAATTGGAGAGGTCATCAGCTTTTGTGATCATCTCAAAGGCCTCAACCGCCCTTTATCCTTCTATATTTAAACAAACACACCCTCCTCTATCTGTCCTAATATCAGTAATTCAACCCTTTTATTTGCAGGTTAATTCTACAAAATCTGCATGCCATCCACTTCAAAATCAACATATCCATTGGAGATGCAGGGCCAGAACAGAATGCAGTACTCTAGATGGAATTTAACCAGAGCTCTGTACAGTGAAACATTTTCACTACTTTGTATTCCAGCCTATTTTACACTAATCCACTAGCTTTTAGTTATTTTGTAGTTGGACCCATAAATCCCCCACCTCATCCAGTATGTTGCTTCTTGCCATTTAAAAAATAACATTTCTTGGATCCAAATTGATTTTCTCAGATTTTCCTACAGAGCTCCACCTGCCAGTTTTATCCCCTCACAATGCAGCAAAGGTGCCTTATGACTCTACCTACATGATATTCACATTCCATCACCAAAGCTACAACATTAATTAATGCTAGATTATTGTGCCATTCTCCACTGTTGCTCCAAGTTACAACAGCCAAACTGAACAACCATATTGTACAAAATAATAAAAATATAGGTTTGCACTTTCTGGGTGGAGGTGCATGAAAAAACAAAGTTCAGCTTTGACCAATTTTCTCTCTGAAATCTGCAGTCAAACAGAAACTGGTGAGGTTTTATCCAGCTATTTAGTGAAAATATGCAAGTGTTCACGAACAATAGCTTATGTAGCGTTTAAAACATAAAGGCAGAATACATTTTGAAGCATTTAAATTATTACAAAAATTGAGAAAACTTCTCTCAGCAGTTTTTGATTGACAACATGACCTCAAAGTTTCTTAGCAACTTTTAAAGCACTTCACAAATCAACAAAAACACTCTTTCGAAAAAAAGTAAATTCCAGTAAGAGGCACAGGATTGTTTAAAGATCAGCTGTTACTCGGAACTCTTTAAAATTCCGAAATCAAGAGGGAGTTTAACCGATGCGTTTTAGAAAAAAAAAAATCAGTTACAAACCTTACCTAAAAAGCCATATGGGGACGGAGATCCCTAGCCCAACTGGGAACTGTTCCAATCGCTTTCTCTTATTGTCGCCACTCGCAATCTCTATTGATGATTAAACAGATCGCCCCTAATAGGCCTTTTATCGTTATGTCCCTGGCTGCAAGCGAGCGTACAAGAGCTGTATGGCATGTGTTAAATTATCTTTGTTGTTTACCTGCAAGTGACCTGTTTAGTCCAACCAACGCCGCCGCCAATGCCACCTCCTCCTGCTGCTGGTCCGGCTGCTGCCCCCGTCCCCATGGATGCCGCTGCCTCCGCCATTATCCACCACTGTCACCGCGCGGCTACAGCCGGGCCTCCCACCGGCCCCTGCGCCACCACTTCCGGGGAAAGGGCTCGGTCTCGAGCTTGCTGTGGAGATCGGGGCCGCGCTCGCCAATGCCGCGCCCGCGCACGCCGTCCCCAGCGCAAGAAAAAACAAACGCCACGTTTCGTCCTCGAATACGGATCGCTCTTTCCGGTCAGTGACTGGCCGCTCAACCCACCCCCCACCACGCGCTCAAGAGTGAGAGAGGTAAAAGATTTGTTTTTTTTTAAAGCCAAGTCCGTCCGAGTGAGTAAAAGAAGAAATACAGGGTGAAAATGGAAAATAAGCATAGAGGTCCAAGATCTCTATGGCAACCGTGACTCTGATTCGCTCCGAAAAGGTAATCGGTAATTTCCGGAGAAAAGGGCCCGTTGTCCTCGGTAACTTCCGGAGATTAGGAGCGCATGCGCGGCGGTGGGGGGGGGGGGGTGAGAGCGACGGAGATGGAGCGGGAGATTGGCCAGAGGGTGGCAGTGAAGATGTCACATCATCTCCTCAACTTCAACACACAGGAGACAACAGGTTGTAACGTAAATACGATGTCATTTATCATCACAACCCACACTATATACTGTACATAATGGCAGTTTCATTCATACATATTTTCTAGTCGCTGGTATATTTACTGAATAAAAAATCACCACAGATTAGGCAAGTCCAAATTCGAACACCATTTAACCGATCACGCAGTTCTCAGGCCAGAAGTTTCTCAGTCTGGATCAGAACTGTAATCTGTGAGAAAATAATCACTACAGGAAAGCATTTTATGGCTTCTATCAGTAAGTAGATTGTTTAATTCTTGGTGAGACCAAAGAGAACATGCTGTAAAATCTCAACAGGTCTGGCAGCATCTGCAGGGAGAGAAAAGACCTGACGTTTCGAGTCCAGATTACCCTTCTGGACTCCAAACGTTAAATCTTTTCTCTCCCTACAGATGCTGCCAGACCTGCTGAGATTTTCCAGCATTTTCTCTTTGGTTTCAGATTCCAGCATCCGCAGTAATTTGCTTTTAATTCTTGCTGAGAACCAGTTTGTTTCGCTTGATTTTAAAAGTATTATGTCTGATCCAAAGCCTGGAAAATAAACCATGGGGCGTGGCGCTTCTCTTACCGACCCCTTGTTCCCCATTCTTTTAAACCTTTTCATCAATCATGCATTTTCCCCTTATAAGATTCACTAATCAATTCACCAAAGAATTGCAGAAAAAGTAAATGGATAACATCAATTGTTGCCATCTGGTTACAAATATTCAAAATATATCAAGCATGGGCCATTAATATTAAGAATATGTACGTGTTTAATATTTTCATGCAATATAGCACATTGGGCTAAACAGTTGGCTTGTAATGCAGAACAAGGCAGCAGCGCGGGTTCAATTCCCAGCCTCCTCGAACAGGCGCCGGAATGTGGCGATTAGGGGCTTTTCACAGTAACTTCATTGAAGCCTACTTGTGACAGTAAGCGATTATTATTATTGTTAATTTCACAGAAAAATATCCCATTTTAGTTATTTATAACCGTGCAGACAATAAAACTGATTTCCGAAACTACTAAATAAGCACTTGTCTTAGGTGAATATGTTTTACATCAAAAAGCATCAAACACAATCACATATATTTTAGACCAGAATTCTCAATGGAATCTCCCCTTTTCCTTATGACTTTGCCCCCTCCCAGAAAGTCTTTGGCTACTTATCAGGCTTTGGATGGTTCTTTCACTCCCAGGGACCAAACCAAAGTGCCACAGCTCTCAAGAATGCACCTTAATTTCTCCTCAATGTTCCAGCTATGCTCCGAGGTATGAAGTTTAATGGGTATCCTTCCATTAGCTTTCAACTGTTGACAGAAATAATGCAGGTGAGTCTGAAGTAATAGAGTATGAAACCCAATTTCATCTGGAAAGAGTTAAGCCCTGCAGGCTGTATTTAACAGCATAGTTACCAAATCACCTAAGCTTCCCACAGCATAATGAATCCAATTAATATGTGCACATTAACCTTGTAAACCTTATTATCAGTGTTGTCATCTATTGTGCCTGTATTAGTTCAAGGTATGTGGGCTTTGTTGCGTAGGCCAGCATTTATTGCCCATCCCTAAGTATCATTCCGATGGTTGTGGTGAGCTGCCTTCCTGAACCGCTGAACCCACAGTTCTGCAAGGGAGGGAGTTCCAAGATTTTGAGCCAGCGACAGTGAAGGAACAACAATATATTTCCAGGTCAGGATAGTGGGTGGCTTGGAGGAGAGCTTCTAGGTGGTGCTGCTCCCATGTATCTCCTGCTCTTGCCCTAGATGGTAACGGTTGTGGGTTTGGAAAGTGCTCCCGAAGGAATCTTGATGAGTTCCAGCAGTGCATCTTGTAGATGTTATGCAAGGCTGCCACTGTTTGTTGGTGGTGGAGGGATTAAATGTTTGTGGAAGGGTAAAAATCAAGCGGCAAACTGCTTTGAGCTGGATGGTGTCATGCTTCTTGAATGTTTTAGAAGCTCCACTTATCCAATAAGAGGAGAGCATTCCAATACACCCGTGACTAGTGCTTTGTTGATTGTGGACAGCTTTTGAGGAGTCAGGAATTACCTGCCGCAAGCTTCTCAAAGGTCAACCCTCGGAAAGCCACGGGCACTCAGGTCTTGCGCGGTCAGCTGGCGGGGGTATTCGCAGACATCTTCAACCTCTCTTTACAACAATCTGAGGTCCCTATCCGCTTCAATAAGAGACCAACATCCCTGGACCAAAAAAAAGTCAAGCAGCGTGCCTTAATGACTATCGTCCAGTGGCTCTGACATCCATCATCATGAAGTGCTTTGAAAGGTTAGTCATGGCACAAATCAACTCCAGCCTCCAGGATTGCCTTGATCCACTACAGTTCGCCTACCGCTGCAACAGGTCCGCAGCAGAGGCCATCCCCATGGCCCTGCATTCTACCCTGGAACACCTAGATAACAAAGACACCTATGTCAGACTCCTATTTATCCACTAAAGCTCAGCCTTCAACACCATCATTCCCTCCAAACTCCGTGGCCTTGGCCTCGTCTCCTCCCTCTGGGACTGGATCCTGAACTTTCTAACCCACAGACCACAATCAGTAAGGACAGCAACAATACCTCTTCCACGATCATCCTCAACGCTGGTGTCCCACAAGGCTGTGTCCTCAGGTCCCCACTATACACTTTGTACTATAACTGTGTGGCCAAATTCCCCTCCAACTCGATTTTCAAATTTGCTGATGACACCACAGTAGTGGGTCGGATTTCAAACAATGACGAAGTACAGGAATGAGATAGAGAATCTGGTGAACTGGTGCGACGACAATAATCTCTCCCTCAATGTCAACAAAACGAAGGAGATTGTCATCGACTTCAGGAAGCGTAGTGGAGAACATACCCCAGTCTACATCAATGGGAATGAAATAGAAAGGGTCGAGAGCTTCAAGTTTTTAGGTGTCCAGATCACCAACAACCTGTCTTGGTCCCGTTCAGTTTCTAGTCAATGATAACTCCCTCCTGTCCCCCAGATATTGATAGTGGGGGATCTGGCAATGACAATGCCATCGAATGTCAGCGCAGTGGTTAAATTCTCACTTGTTATAGATGGTCATTGCCTGGCACTTGTATGGCACAAATGTTACTTTGCCTCTTGTCAGTCCAAGCCTGGATATTGTCCAGGTATTGCTGCATTTGGACATGGAATGTTTCAGTATCTGAGGGGACACAAATGGTGCTGAACATTGTTCAATCATCCACAACTATCCCCATTTCTGACCTTATGATGGAAGGAAGGTCAATGATGATGCAGCTGAAGATATTTGAGCCTAGGACACTACCCCGAAGAACTCCTGCAGCAAAGTCCAAGAGCTTAGATAAATGACCTCCAAAAATCACATGCATCCTCCGTGAACTGCTAAGTATTTCCAGCATTTTCTGTTTTGTAAAGCGAGTGATGTCAGATCATGGAACATAGATTTGTTGCTGCAGAAAGCCCACTGCACCTCATGAATACCCAGATTGTGATCTGCTTGATCTGTTCTGAAACCATCCCTTAGGATTATTGTTGTGGCAGACAAAATGAGGGAAGGTATCCTTGCTGTAAAAATGGGAGTTTGTATCATCATTATATCTTAAGTTTTGTAAGATATTATAGTTGTCCTTAGCTGGTGCATTAAAGAACTTTACACCTTAATTAGTGGATTTGTTACCTTTTTTTTAAGTTACTTTTTGCGGTTTTATGTTTTATTTTCTACTGGTTTTGGAGGAAATGAGCAGGATCTTCTCAAAGCTAACCATAGCTCCACTTTGTGCATTTCATCATGTTACTGTTCTCACATGATTTCCAATCTCCTCAGTCATAATTACACACTGCAGGGAACATTGAATTGCTCGCTAGCAGACAGGACCAAATTACACATTGATGCACCATCAATTACCACAAGACGAGAATGGTGGAACAATCCAGCCTTTATTGAGCAAGATGTTGTGCCTCCTGTAGCTGTAACCAGAATGGTTGTAGCGCCGGAGAGCACACACTTTTATACACCGCCTGCTGGGCAGAGCCAGCAGGCAGGGATTTAACATTGTACCTCAAATATACGAGCAGTGCCGTAATACATATAATATACCACTAGTGGTGTTCACCACATTCACCCCCTTTTAAAAAAGAGTCTGGCGGGGGTGGTGGAAACATTACAAATTAAGTCTGTCGGGGGCCTTGACCCTCCTCTGCGATCGCCTCAGTCCTGGTGGTGATGTGAGCGCCGACTTGGTCACCTGCGACTCCGGGAGCGCGTTATCCTCGCCTTCGTCACCCCTGAGTGGAACCAGTGGGAGGACGGATCCTGCTGGGGTGGGGGCTGCGGTGAAGTTTGCTGAAGGGAGGGTGAGTGGCGCAGGCGTGAATGAGGCAACCGGGGGGAGGGGGGGGGCGGTGTCAGGTTGGGGGTCGTGGGTGGGGACACAGCGGGTGCCAGGTCCCGGAGGGAGACTGTGTCCCAGGGTGTGCCACGTAGGCGTACTGCGGTTTGGCATGTAAGAGGTGGACTTTTTCGACCAAGGGGTCCGACTTATGGGTCCGCACATGCTTCCGCAGGAAGACGGGTCCTGGAACTGTGAGCCATGTTGGGAATGAGACCCCGGAGGTGGACCTCCTGGGAAAGGCAAACACACGTTCGTGAGGGGTCTCATTAGTCGCGGTGGAGAGGAGCAATCAGATGGAGTGGAGTGCGTCGGGGAGGACCTCCTGGAAGCGGGAGACCGGGAGATTTTTAGACAGCAGGGCCAGCAGGACGGCCTTCCAGACCGTCCCGTTCTCACTCTCCACCTGCCCGTTTCCCCGGGGGTTGTAGCTGGTCGTCCTGCTCGAGGCGATGCCCTTGCTGAACAGGAACTGACGCAGTTCATCGCTCATGAAAGAGGATCCCCGAACGCTGTGGATATAGGTGGGCAAACCGAACAGAGTGAAGATGCTGTGGAAGGCTTTGATTATCGTGGCAGAAGTCATATCGGGGCATGGGATGGTAAAAGGGAACCGGGAGTACTCATCAATCACATTCAGGAAGTATGTGTTGAGATCGATGGAGGGGAGGGGCCCTTTGAAGTCCACGCTGAGGCGTTCAAAGGGGCGGGAGGCCTTCACCAGGTCCGCTCTATCTGGCCGGTAGAAGTGCGGCTTGCACTCTGCGCAGACTTGGCAGTCTCTGGTGACGGTCCTGACCTCCTCAATAGAGTAGGGCATGTTGCGGGACTTGATAAAATGGGAGAACCGGGTGACCCCCGGGTGGCAGAGGTCATTGTGGAGAGCCCAGAGTTGGTCCACTTGTGCGCTGGCAGAGGTACCGCGGGATAGGGCATCAGGGGCCTCGTTGAGCTTCCCCGGTCGATACCAGATCTCATAATTATAGGTGGAGAGCTCAGTCCTCCACCTCAAGATCTTGTCATTTTTGCTCTTGCCCCGCTCTGTATTATTAAACATAAAGGCAACCAACCGTTGGTCAGTGAGGAGAGTGAATCTCCTGCCGGCCAGGTAAAGCCTTCAATGTCGCACAGCTTCCACAATGACTTGGGCCTGCTTTTTGACAGAGGAGTGCTGAATTTCAGAGGCATGGAAGGTGCGGGAAAAGAAGGCCACGGGCCTGCCCGCCTGGTTGAGGGTGGTGGCCAGAGCTACGTCCGATGCATCGCTCTCCACCTGAAAGGGGAGGGACTCGTCGACCGCATGCATTATGGCCTTGGCGATGTCCGCCTTGATGCGGTTGAAGGCCTGGCGGGCCTCAGCCATCAGGGGGAAAACTGTGGACTGAATGAGTGGGCGGGCCTTGTCCGCATAATTAGGGACCCACAGGGCGTAATAGGAGAAAAACCCCAGGCATAATATCGGCCTTGGGGCAGTAGGGGAGAGGGAGTTCCAGGAGGGGATGCATGCGTTCGGGTTCGGGCCCCAGGACTCCATTTTCCACTACATAGCAAGGATGGCTAAGCAGTTGGTGCGGAACACGCATTTCTCCTTATTGTATGAGATTAAGGAGTTTGGCGGTATGGAGGAATATTGGAGGTTTGTGTCGTAGTCCTGCTGATCGTGGCCGCAGATGGTGACGTTATCTAGATATGGGAAGATGGCCCGCAGTCCGTATCGGTCAACCATTCGGTCCATCTCTCACTGGAAGACTGAGACCCCCATTAGTGATGCCGAAAGAAACCATAAGGAAGTGATAAGGAAGTTTCCAACTTCTTCCATCGGGCAGGTGATTCAGAAGTCTGAGAACACGGACGAACAGACTCAAAAACAGCTTCTTCCCCACTGTCACCAGACTCCTAAATGACCCTCTTATGGACTGACCCATTAACACTACACCCGTGTCTGCTTCATCCGATGCCAATGCTTATGTAATACATTGTATATATTGTGGTGCCCTATTATGTATTCTCATGTATTTTCTTGAATTCTGTTTAATTCCCTTTTCTTCCCATGTACTGAATGATCTGTTGAGCTGCTTGCAGAAAAATACTTTTCACTGTACCTCGGTACACGTGACAATAAACAAATCCAATCCAATCCAATCCAATAGAGGCGGCCATCTGCTTTGAACGCAGTGTACTGGTGGTCCTTCGGGCGGATGGGGAGCTGGTGGGAGGCGAACTACAAGTCCACTGTGGAAAAGACTCGATACTGCGCAATCTGATTGACCATGTCAGATATGCATGGGAGGGAGTACGCATCGAGTGCGTGTACCGATTGATGGTCTGACTGTAGTCAATGGGCATCCTGTGCTTCTCCCCAGTCTTCACTACCATACTTGAGCTCTCCAGGGGCTGTTGCTGGCCTCAATGATCCCCTCCCACAGAAGCCGTTGGACCTCCGACCTAATGAAGGTCCTATCCTGGGCACTGTACCATCTGCTCCTAGTGGCGACGGGTTTGCAGTCCGGGGTGAGGTTTGCAAACAGGGAAGGTGGATCAACCTTGAGGGTCGTGAGGTCGCAGATGGTGAGGCGGGGTAGGGGTTCGCCAAATTTTAAAGTCAGGCTTTGGAGATGGCACTGAAAATCCAGGCCGAGTAACAGGGCAGCGCAGAGGTGGGGGAGGATGTAGAGCCAGAAGATGCTGAACTCTGCACCTTGGACGGTGAGGGTCGCGATACAGTAGCCCCGGATTTCAGCGGAATGGGATCCGGAGGCCAGGGAGATTTTCTGGGTGACGGGGTGTACCGTGAGGGAACAGCGCCTTACCGTAGTGGGGTGGATGAAGCTCTCTGTGCTCCCGGAGTCAAAGAGGCAGGTTGTCTCGTGCCCATTGATCTTCACCGTCGTCAGAGCTCCACCCATCTGATGACCCTGGTGTGGGAGGAGGTTGTCAGTGAGGTCAACACCTGTGGCACACAGAAAAGGTTTGACCTGCAGTGCAGGAAAAGGAAGAATGATCTCCATTAGGGGATATGAACCTTCTACTCATTCCATACTCATACTCTCTTAAGGGATGTCACAGGCTACCAGCTGATCAGATATTAGGGCTGAATGCCACTCTAAGATTCCCATCTCATGTTAGATCCTGCACAAATGGCTCCTTAATCTCTTATTGGAGAGGGCTCAGTACACACAGAGGGCATGCATACTTCCAAGCTGCTCTTTCATCTGTTGTGTTCACATTCAATCCAACTTTCTTAATGCAGGACATATTTGCCCATAATCAGTGTGAGAAGGTCAAGACCAGAGAGTGTAACTTGGCGCTAATGGCACTCTCATCCCATGAAGAGTAGGCTGAGAGCTGAGAACAGCAATCGTTTCTGTGCGGAAGGCGAGATCAGCTTCCTCCAACAATCCAGTGAGGTTCCATATAGAGAAAATTGGCAATAATTTCTCTGTATTCCAGCCACCAGCAAAAAAGGCAGAAGGAGTCAAGCCTCTAACCACCTTCAATGAGCATGCCAAGGAACCCTCAGATGATGGCATGTGACTGCATTCATTGCACCCTGCACCAACCAGGTACACACATCAAGGTGGCTTCCAGTTCGAGAGTAGTTCCAGAGTAGGTCTGGTGATTATCTCATGGACATGTGTCCACAGCAGGCGAAGGCATTGACAACTCAGGAGGACTGCTACGGACCAGACCTCTGCTGAGTCCACGTCTGATGTCAAGCCTCTGGAATTGGCCCCCAGAGCAACGTTGGAGATGCCGAAATAGGCGAGGGAACTTCAGGCAGAGTTGTCAGAGGGCATCACCAACCAGAGGGCATCACCAACCTGGAATGGAGCATGGAGGAGTCCATCCACATTCTGTATCATGTTGTGCTTTCGGCGTGTGAGCGCAACAAAGTCTTCACGGGAAGAGTGATGGCCGTCTTGAAAACAGTCCCATTGGTTTCTGCCGAATTTGTGCTTAGAGCTTCACACCATCGCTCGAGCCACGGGTGCTATCAAGCAGTGCTTTGCAAGAGGGGAATGGGCACCTTAACCTTCCTCCACATGCTGCTTCTCAAGGAGTCGGTGAGGGATTCTTGGGTACACAAAGGGCGGAGGAGCGCCAGCCAGATGCTCAAGGGACATCCACCCAGGACTCTCCAAAGAGTGTCCTGCTGCTTCAAATCCTCTCCTTAACTCCATTAATTCCAGCAGGTCAGATCAGGGAGGTTGCATCTTCCCTAGAGAAGGATAGCCTTCACAGGCTGGTGCCAACAGGCCTTTGTCCTTCAGAGGAAACCCGCTAAAGTCACCTCTGGCAACAGGGCATAGTAGTTAACAAACTACCTCCACTTCCGCAGATGTTGGTGCTGCACTTAGACAGCATGGTAGACTAAAAAAATTAAGAGATTTTGTAGCATTATGGTGGCAAGGATGTTCGTTCAGTGTGCATCCTCTTCATCATTATAAAATATCTTCATTTAACCCTCGCCAAGTCTCAGGTATTGAGTGGTTAATCAACGCAATGCAAGATGTCGTATTCCTTCAAGGGTACCCAATGATGCCCGTTGGTAGTTTCAAAATCAATGGCTGGAATTCTCAGTTTGGAAGACTTCTTCCGCCGGAGAACTGCAACCGATTTACGTTCCCCCAGGAGCACAAATCAGGAAGCAATTGCGTAAGGCGAGGAATACAAGGGATTCCCAAGGGAATCACGCTATTGGGCCGCCATTTCGAGCGGGCAGCCTAATAGCAAAATCCCGCAAAGCAACCCCCCACTCATGGATTACCTGAGTGCACTCCCCTTCCCCCAAGTATGGGGATGACCAGGGACCCCCATAACTGGGAGACCACCTCCAGGGATCCCTTGAATAGGGAGACCATCCAGGGATACCACACAGACACCCCTGCCCCCCCCTCCCCCTCCAGAAATGAGACCCCTGTCTGAAAGCTAGAGGGCAGTCCTGAAAAATTTACAACTGTAACACTTAGCTGGAGACACCATGTGTCAATTCCACAAAAGAGAACAGCTGTGTTTAAACCCCTTGGATCAATTAGCTGCAAGCCATTCATTCCTATCTAGTATTGGGCTGTGATTGACAGCTTCCACCGAACAGCTGCAGCCTTGATTCATTCATCTCCCTTCTTGGATGAGTGACACTGTGCTGAAACCCCAATGGTTACAAATATCAATCACATCAAAGAGTGGCAAGTGCATTGCAATCCACCCCCCCCCCCCCTCTTGTTGGGAGGTCCCTCTGGTTAGGGGTCTCTGTGGGGGCAGCTCCTTCAGTTAAGGGGTCTCTGTGGGAGGTTCCTTCAGTTAGAGGGTCCCGGGGGGGTGGGTCTCTATTACGAGGGTCTGTTGAGGGGTTCTCCCATTTTGAAGAGTGCGTGGGGGTGTCTGGTAGAGGAGGGTAGAGGGTAATGTCTGGAAGAGGGTGGTCAGTTAGTGCCTTATGGGGGTGGAGGGTGGCCCTCGGATGGACTTTGGGGGAAACTCCCTTAAGGGGTTACCCCCTTGGTCCACTGTGAAGACCACCACATCAGTCTCACACTTGGTGAGACCTGTTGTAATTCCGCCCCATGATTCCCGGCCATGGATCATTAAGAACCATTAGCATTCATTTACATTCTCCCGCTAGCATGCAGGTGTGAAAAGTGATCCCACCTGCCGATGCCCGGCACCAATCCCGATTCTCCATCCCGTCAGGAAACGTGCTTCGTGCATCCGGGACGGAGAATCTACCCAATGGTTTGAGTCTGACTATCGTTTTGTAGTCTGAATTAATATGTTTTGCATTTTGAGCTAAGTTGATAAAGGCCATTAAAACAAAATGTAAGCCTGCCTTATTGGAAATCAGCCTTAATTGTGAGACAATGAGAGAATAAGTAGTTAATTAATAGATGTGACGGCTGGTATGGCAATGTAATCTTGAACACAAAAATTATAAGTGTTCTAATTATATAATTAAATGAAAATCACTATTGTCACAAGTAGGCTTCAAATTAAATCACTGTGAAAAGCCCCCAGTCGCCACATTCCGGCACATGTTCAGGGAGGCTGGTACGGGAATTGAACCTGCGCTGCTGGCCTGCCATGGTCTGCTTTAAAAGCCAGCTATTTAGCGCTGTGCTGAACCAGCCCGTAGTTGATTATTAAGACAAATTCTTAAAATGCCATGAGAATTGTAAGATGCTCCCTTCCAGACAGCCAAAAAAGAACATGGGCGGAATTCTCCGCTCCCGGGAAAAATCGGGAGGGCCGTCGTGAACTCGGCCTCGGAGGCCGCTCCTCGCCCCCTATTCTCCCCTCCCGGCGGGGCTAGGAGCGGTACTCCGTAACTCTCGACCGTGGGGGCGTCGGGCCAAGAATGACGCGGCCGGCGTGCCTAATGACGTCAGCCGCGCATGCACAGGTTGGCCGGCTCCAACCCGCGCATGCGCGGCTGACGTCATGACGCTGACGGCACGAACCCGCGCATGCGCAGTGGCTGTCTTTCCCCTCAGCCGCCCCGCTCTTGCGGGGCGGCGGAGGGGAAATAGTGCGTCCGATTTGGACGCCGGCCCGATGATCGGTGGGCACTGATCGCGGGCCTGTCCCCTCCCGAGCACAGTCGTGGTGGTCTTTCCTTGCTAGGCCACCTACAAGCCCCAAACGGGCTTCTAACTCCCGTTTCACGACGGCAGCGACCAGGTGTGTTTGCCGCCGTCGTGAAACAGCCGCGAACGGCAGGCCGTTTGGCCCATCTGGGTCGGAGAATCGGCGTTCGCCGTGAAAAACGGCGAGCGCCGATTCTTCCGAGCGGCGGGGGGGCGTGAAATTTGTCGGGGGGCCCTCCCACGATTTTCCCACCCGGCGTGGGGAGCGGAGAATCGCGCCCCATGAATTTATCAAACCTTCCGTTAGGGGCTGGTTTAGCACACTGGGCTAAATCGCTGGGTTTCAAAGCAGACCAAGGCAGGCCAGCAGCACGGTTCAATTCCTGTACCAGCCTCCCCGAACAGGCGCCGGAATGTGGCGACTAGGGGCTTTTCACAGTAACTTCATTGAAGCCTACTTGTGACAATAAGCGATTTTCATTTTCATAACCTTGACTGAAGGAATGAACAGGCTCCTGTTCAAGATGTCCCATTATAGGTGACAGACAGTTTTATTGGTTGACACTGAGGCCAACTCAAGAGATATAGCTCAAGAGAAGGCCATTGTCTTAAAGTTAAGATAACGTACATAATTAGCTATAAACCAATGGGCTAACTCATTTCATTATTAACAAATTAAAGCTCAGTTGGCTATTTTCCAACAATTGGCTACGGTGGGCTTTCAACATCTTTAAGGTATTAAAAAAAGGGGTCTCGAGAAGCCGTGTGAGGGTGAGAGGTTTTTCTTAACATGTTATCCATGTTTTCGGAGCCTTCACTTCATGTCCTTGTCTGAGAAGAAATTGTTAAATTTTTTTAATGGAGCTTTCTCCTCTTCCTGTTAATTTTCTTTTTATATTTCTGACTTGTTACTTTTCTTAATAGTTAAAGAACTTTCAGAATCACATGGAACGTTAGAGGGCTGAATGGGCCAGTCAAGAGGGCCCGTGTGTTCACGCATTTGAAGAGATTGAAGGCGGACATGGCAATCCTATAAGAGACACCTGAGGTTTGCAGATCAGACTAGACTGAGGAAGGGGTGGGTCGGCAAGTATTTCATTTGAGGTTGGACTCTAAGACTAGGGGGGGGTCGCGATCCTGATCAAAAAGCGGGTGTCATTTGAGACAGGGAGTATATTTGCAGACTCAGGGGATGGGTATATCACGGTGAGCGGGAAGTTGGAGGGGATGGCGGTGGTGTTAGTAAATATTTACACACCAAATTGGGACGACGCGGAGTTTATGAGGCAGGTGTTCGGGAAGGTTCCGGACCTGGACTCGCATAAGCTGATTATGGGGGGCACACAACGATACGGTCATTGATCCGAGGTTGGATCGGTCAAGGACAGGGAGAGTGCCAGCCGCGGCGAAGGAACTAAAGGGGTTTATGGAGCAGATGGTTGGGGGGGGGGGGGGGGGGGGGGTGTAGACCCGTGGAGGTTTGAATGGCCAACAGCAGATGAGTTTTCTTTCTTTTCCCATGTGCACAAAGTATACTCCCAGATCAATTTTTTCATTCTGAACAGGGCTTTACTGGCGGGGGTGGTGGATACCGAGTATTCGGCGATTGCTATGTCGGACCATGCCCCACACTGGGCGGATTTACGGGTGAGCAAGGAGGGTAGTAGCGCCCGCAATGGAGATTGGATGTAGGACTGTTAGCGGATGAGGGGGTGTGTGGGCGGGTGAGGGAGGCCATCCAGAACTATTTAGAAAAAACGATACGGGGTGGAAGTCTCAGCAGCAACGGTGTGAGAAGCGCTGAAGGCAGTGGTTAGGGGGGAGCTAATTTCAGCCATAAGGAGAAGGTGGAGCGAGCAGAGATAGATAGGCTGGTTAGGGAAATACTCCAGATGGACAGGAGATATTCAGAGGCCCTGGAGGCAGGTTATTGAAGGAGCGGCAGAAGCTGCAGATGGAGTTTGGTCTGTTATCTACAGGGAAGGCGATGGAGCAGCTGAGGAAGGCGAGCGGGCGATATATGAGTATGGGGAGAAGGCCAGCAGGGCGCTTGCACATCAGCTAAGGAAAAGGGAGGTGGCCAGGGAGATAGGAAGAGTGAAGGACAGAGGAGAGAATACGCTTTGGACCCAGCAGGGTGAACGGGGTGTTAAGGAGTTTTATAGTTGGCTGTATGAGTCGGAACCACCAGCTGGGGTGGAGGGGATGAGGCAATTCTTGGAGGGTTTGGTGTTTCTGAAGGTGGAGGAAGGGTTGGTGGAGGGGTTGGGAGCCCCGATCGGGATTGCAAAAGTAGTAGAGGGATTGGAGGCCGTACAGTCGGCAAGGCCCCGGGCCTGGACAGATACCCTGTGGAATTTTATAGGAAGTTTTCTGGGATGCTGGGCCCGCTGCTGGTGAGGGCATTTAACAAGGCTAGGGAACGGGGTGTCCTTCCCCCAACAATGTCGCAGGCTTCAATATCATTGATCCTGAAGCAGGAGAAGGACCCAGAGCTCTGAGGGTCACACAGGCCAATCTCCCTACTGAGTGTTGATGCCAAACTGCTGCCGAAAATCTTGGCCTCAAGGAGAGAGGATTGTGTCCCGGAGGTGGTAGGGGAAGGCCAGATGGGGTTTGTTAAAGGCAGGCAGCTAACGGCTAACGTTAGAAGGCTCTTAAATGTGATCATGATGCACTCCGAGGGGAGAGAGATGGAGGTAGTGGTCACTATGGACGCGGAAAAGGCCTTCGACCGGGTGGAGTGGAATTATTTGTGGGAGGTGTTCGGATGGTTCAAGTTTGGGCAGGGCTTTATTGACTGGGTTTGGTTGCTGTACCAGGCACCGGTGGCGAGCGTACAGATAAATCGGCTGACGTCGGGATACTTTAAATTGCATCAGGAGACAAGGCAAGGATGTCCTCTCTCCCCACTGTTGTTTGCTTTGGCCATAGAGCCACTGGCTATGGTGCTAAGAGAATAAGAGCATCAAAAGGCTGGAAGGGGATAGTCGGGGGGGGGGGGGGGGGGGGGGGGGGGGTGGAACATAGGGTCTCGCTATACACAGACAACCTGCTCCTATATATTTCCCACCCGTTTGGGGGGTGGGGGAGATTATGCAGATCTTAGAAGAATTTGGCTGGTTTTCGGGGTACAAATTGAATATGGGTAAAAGTGAGGTGTTTGCAATCCAGACGAGGGGACCGGATAGGAGACTGCGGGAGCTGCCGTTCAGAGTGGTGGGAGGGAGTTTCCGTTATTTGGGAATTCAGGTGGCACGGGGATGGGAACAGCTACATAAGTTAAATTTGACCCGGCTACTTGAACAAATGAAGGAGGACTTCTGGAGGTGGGACATGTTCCCGCTGTCACTGGTGGGGAGGGTCGAGACCGTGAAAATGACGGTCCTCCTGAGATTTTTGTTTGTTTTCCAGTGCCTCCCTATTTTTGTACCAAAGGCCTTTTTTAAACGGGTGAATAGGGTGATCTCTGGTTTTGTGTGGGCGGGTAAAGCCCCGCGAGTAAAGAAAGTGCTGCTGGGACGGAGTCGAGGGGTAGGTGGGCCGGTACTGTCGAACTTTACTAACTACTACTGGGCGGCAAATATAGCCATGATCAGGAAGTGGGTAGTGGGGGGGGGTGTTGGTGTGGGAGCGAGTAGAGGTGTTATCGTGTAAGGGCACAAGTTTGGGGGCATTGGTAACAGCTCCTCTGCTGTTCTCACTGGCCCGGTACTCCACAAGCCCAGTGGTTGTGTCAGCCCTGAGAGTCTAGGACCAGTGGAGGAAGCATATGAGAGTGGAGGGAGCATCAGTGTGGGCTCCAATTTGTGATAATCACTGGTTTGTTCCAGGGAGGCTGGATGGGGATTTCGGAGATGGCAGAGAGCAGGGATTGATAGGATCGGAGATCTATTCATTGATTTGAGCTTTCCCTATTTGGAGGAGAAGTTCGAATTGCAGGGAAGGAATAGGGTTTCGATATCTGCAGATAAGGGATTTTGTGCAAAGGCAGGTTTTGACCTTTCCTCTCCTACTGCCACGGGGGATACAGGACAGGGTAGTTTCTAGAACGTGGGTGGGGGAGGGGAAGGTTTTGGATATCTACAAAGAGCTTATGGAGTGGGAGGAAACCCAGATAGATGAGCTAAAGGGTAAATGGGAAGATGAGGTGGCTGGGAGGTGGAGGCAGGCCTGTGGGCAGATGCTTTGAGCAGAGTCAACACATCCTCATCATGTGCCAGGCTCAGCCTGATACAATTCAAGGTGGTTCACCAGGCACACTTGTCGGTGACCCGGATGAGCAAGTTTTCCGAGATAGAGGACAAATGTGTGAGGTGTGCAGGAGGGCCAGCAAATCATGTCCATATGTTTTGGGCATGCCCGAAGCTCAGGGGATACTGGCAGGGATTTGCGGATGTCATGTTCATGGTAGTTAAAACAAGGGTGACAGGATAAGGTGATGTCAAAAATGGGGTTTGGGGAGAGAGGGTCTCAGAGATATAGAACGAGTTGATGGAGTGCTAAGGAGTCGCTATCGGGGAGGTGCAGAGGAAGTGGGAAGAGGAGCTGGGAGGAGAGTTGGAAGTCAAATTATGGGAAAGAAATTCATCCTCGCCTTGTGCCAGACTTAGCCTGATCCAGTTCAAGGTGGTTCATAGGGCCCACATGAGAGTAGCCCGGATGAGCAGGTTTTTTTGAGGAAGTGGAGGATAGGTGCGGACGCTGTGGGGTAAGTCTGGTGAATTATGTACATATGTTCTGGGCGTGTCCGAAGTTGACGGGATTCTGGCAGGGATTTGCGGATGTTATGTCAGAGGTCCTTGAAGGGAGGGTGACTCCGAGTCCAGAATTGGCAATATTTGGGGTATCGGAAGATCCGGGGGCCAAGGAGGGGAGGGAGGCCGATGTTCTGGCCTTCTCCTCCTTGGTGTCCCGGAGACGGATTTAGCTGGGATGGAGGGACTCGGAGCCCCCGAAGTCAGGAGTGTGGGTCAGCAATATGGCAGGGTTTCTCAGGCTGGAAAAGATTAAGTTCACCTTGAGAGGATCAATTCAGGGGTTCGCCGGAGATGACACTCCATTCATCGACGTCTTGAAGGAAAATTGAATGTCAGCAGTAAGAGGGGGGGGGGAGGAAAATGGGAGGCATGGTAGTGTAAAACCAGGACAGGGAACGTAGTGCATGAGTAATTAGGAAATAGAGCAGGCGTAGTAGGGGATGTTTTTAGTTTTTTTTGCGCGCACGGTTGTTTAAGGAAAGTTAGTGTTAAATTGTAAACTGAAAATTCCAAATGCTTCAAAAAAATATTTTCTGGGAAAAAAAACAAGGGTGGCGCTGAGTCCAGAGGTGGCGGTTTTTGGGGTGTCGGAAGATCCTGGAGTCCAGGGGGCAAGAGAGGCTGACGTTTTGGCCTTTGCCTCCTTGGTAGCCTGGAGACAGATATTCACGTGGAGGAACCGAAGCCCCTGAAATCAGAGGTTTGGGTTAGCGACATGGCTAACGTGAGAAAATTAAGTTCGCCCTGCGAGGAGCAACGTTAGGGTTCGTCCGGAGGTGGCAGTCGTTAATCGACTTCTTCGGGGAAAGCTAAACTGTCAGCAGAGGCAATAAAGGTTGGGGGGGCGGGGGAAGTTAGGCTGCTTTGTGTTTAGGGTAAGTGGGATTAGTGAGAGATGGAGAGATATTTTTTGCACTATGTTTATATTTGCACTTGTACTTTTTATTGTTATAAAATTATAAATGCCTTAATAAAATGTTTTTAAAAAAGTAAAATAAATAAACTTTCTGAATTCTGAACCTCTGCGAATTGTGCACATATTTGCTCCTCAATTCCCACTGACTATCTGGGGGTCTGTAATAAACACATAACAATGTGGCTGTCCCTTTTTTATTCCTTAACTCTACACACAAAGCTTCATTTGATGCCCCCTCCAAGATACCATCTCTCCTTACCGCAGTAACTGATTCCTTAACTAATCATGCAATGCCTCCTCTTTTAACCTCTCCTCTGTCTCACCTGAAGATTCTACATCCCGGGATGTTGAGCTGTCAATCCTGCCTCTCCCTCAATCATGTCTCCGTGATGGCTACTATATCACAATTCCACATCTCAAGCCTCGCCCTTAACCTGTGTTTAAATCTTTCAGATCCTTTAGGTACAAGCTATTCATAATTTCTTGTAGGAGGCTGTGATTGGCCACTTCCACAAAACAGCTGTGAGCCTCCTTCTTCATGGAGGAGTTACTCTATATGCTGTAACCACAATGTTCACAAAAATCAAGCACATCAAAGAGATTCTAATCACGTCCCATCACACGAATGATTTTGAAGTGCTGAGCTGGAAATTAACATTCTTTGATGTGGGGGGGGAAAGGTCTGGTCGGGGAGGGGTGGGCAGGTAGTGCATTGTGGAGGAGGAGGGTGGCCCTTAAGGAGTTAACCGGAAGTGGTGGGCCAAAGGGTTAACGTTTGGCAATACCTGTAGTGAATCCTGCTCATGTGATTCCCAGTCCAGAGGACCGGAGAATCATGCAGGCCTGGAGATTATGGTGCCCGACCCACTAAATGGACCCATTTGCATTCTTTACATTCTCCCAAATGCCCGATTCTCCACCGCATTGGGGACCCCCCTACCAGCGGCGACGGCTGAGAGTCCAACCCAAATCTTTAAAGTTACTCAGCTTCAAATCCAACTATTTTCCTTAAATCTCCCCAAACAATATCCCGTAGGCTTTAACACTATAAGCAAAATCTAGTTTAGCATAGTGGGCTAAACAGCTGGCTTGTAATGCAGAACAAGGCCAGCAGCACGGGTTCAATTCCCGTACTGGCCTCCCCGAACAGGCGCTGGAATGTGGCGACTAGGGGCTTTTCACAGTAACTTCATTGAAGCCTACGTGTGACAAAAAGCGATTATTATTATTGTATTATTAGTAGTAGTATTAGTTACCACACCAAGCCACTATATATTTTACGTTACTTCCGATACAGATAGAGACAACTGGCTTCTCAAAACAAGCTTTCTCCAGGCATAGCTGGTTGAGAGTGGACACAGCTTCCCACTACGTGAGCTGTAGTCTCATAACAGCTCCATTTTCTTAACTAACCTTCTTAGAAGTTACTCTTAATTACCTTCATTGCATGAGTTTACGTTTTAGAATATACATGTGAAATTCATCCCTTTCTTTCATTGTTACTAACTTGCCTTCGGTAAACATTTGCTAATCAGCAAAGCCCTAGTTTCATCAACCTCACCAATCTGTCTTTCTTCCAATTTCCATTTTGGCTTGCTTTTCATTTAAACTTGCAACCAACAGACCACATTTCCAATTACTGGATTTCATATTTTTCTCATTTTATCACAATGTCTCAACAATTTTAAAGTTAAGTTAACTTAATTTAAAATATTGAATGATGTTGTGCGTCAAGAGACCAATTTCATGGGTGGCACAGTGATTAGCAATGCTGCCTCACACCGCCGAGGTCCCTGGTTCGATCCCAACCCTGGGTCACTGTCCATGTGGAGTTTGCACATTCTCCCCGTGTCTGCACGGGTCTCATGCCCACAACCCAAAAGATATGCAGTGCGTGTGGATTTGCTATGCTAAAATTGCCCCTCAATTGGGAAAAAAAAAAATTGGATACTCTAAATTTACTTTTTAAAAAGAGACCAATTTCAAGGAGCCAAGAAGAAGAGAACCCAGAAGGATCCACAGAAAAGAAGACCGGGGTGTTGAATGTGTGTGTCGTGCCGTGCCTCAGTTAGTGGAATGTTAAGTATTAATCTGTTCCAAGGATTGTTCAATAAACGGGCCTGGTGGGGAGGGTGAAGGGTGCGATGGGATAGTCTCTCCTTGTCGCTGGCAGGCCGGGTGTATTCAGTAAAGATGAACATTCTGGCACGGTTCCTGTTTCTGTTCCAGTGTCTGCTGGTCTTTGTGCCAAAGTCATTCTTATGGGGGGGTGAATAGGCGGTTACGTCATTTGTGTGGGCAAGGAAGGTGGCCAGGATAAGGAAAGCGGTACTCCAAAGGGGCTGCAGTCGGGGGGGGGGGGGGGGGGGGGGGGGGTGGTTGGCCTTTCCAAACTTGTCATGCTATTACTGGGCATCGAATACAGAGCAGGTAGAGAGATGGAGGCTTTGTGGGTGAGGATAGAGGCGGGTTCTTGTAAAGGGTCAAGGTTTGGGCGCTGGCAATGGTGCTGCTACAGTTTGCCCCAGGGAAGTCCTGTGGTAGTAGCCACACTGAAGATCTGGAGGCAATTCTGACAACACTTTAAGTTGAAGACAGGCTCGAGGATGATGCCAATATGAGAGAACCCTGGGTATGAGCCAGGGAGGATGGATGCAAGGTTCCAGAGATGGAAGGAGAGAGGGGTGAAAAAGTTGAAGGATCTGTTTTTGGAGGGGTGGTTTGCAAGCTTGGAGGACTCGGGGGTGAAGTTTGGGCTTCAGCTAGAGGAGGGCTTAAGTTAAATGCAGGTACGGAACTTCACAAGAAAGGTCTTCCCAAATCTTCCGGTCGCAGTCTTCCTCTTTATAGGAGGTGCTATCAGTGGGGGGCTGGAGGGTGGGGTTATTTTGGCGATTTACAGTAGAATGGAGGAGGACAAGGTGTCCATGGAAGGGATTAAGGCCAAGTGAGAGAAGAAGTAAGGGATAGTGTTGGTGGAGGGGTTATGGTGCAAAGTGCTGCAAAGGTTTAATGCCTAAACCTCGTGCATGAGGCTGGGGTGAATTCAATTAAAAGTGGAGTGCATGGTGCACTTAATGAAGGCGAGGATGATCAGAGGTAGCCTTTACAAAGCGAAGCTCGTGACTTCCGGTGGCGGCTATGAAGGAGTAAGTCGCACATTTGGTGGCTCCCGCTCTGGTTGGACTTTTGAACCTTACCCCCGTTTTTCTCCCGGACTTGAATTGTAAAACGGATGTTAGTGGTAATTGTTTACTGAATTCCCACATGGAGAGAAGGACTAAAAGTGTTTGCAAGGGTAGAAACAAAAAGATAGAGAAGGCTTGGACTGTAGCTGCAACAGAAGACAGCATGGCGGAGGTTCGGACCTCTGGCTTGTCGACCCAGCAGTCTATGGAGCAGCTGATGAAAGTCATTCAGGAAGGCTTTGCTACGCAGAAAATGGACTGCTTGGACCCGATAAAAGAGTCGATTGAGCGGTTGGAGCATAGATTGGACGCCCAGGATCAGGCGATCCAGAAGGTGGGGAAGGCGCTGGCTGAGCAGGGGGAGCATCAGACTGCAATGGAGCTGGAGGTGGGGATGCTGAGGGACCAGCAGTAGATGGTTCTGGAGAAGGTGGAGGACCTAGAGAATAGGTCCCGCAGGCGGAACCTAAGAATTGTCGGGCTCCCGGAGGGGTCCGAAGGAACGGACGCTGGGGCATACATCGCAGACATGTTTGTGAAGCTGCTGGGGGATGGGGCATTCTCCCGGCCCTTGGAGGTGGATAGGGCTGACAGAGCACTCACAAGGAAGATGCGAATGGGAGACCCCCCCCGAGGGCAATGCTGGTGGGATTCCGCAGGTTCTCGGATAAGGAGCACATTCTACGGTGGGCCAAGCAGACACGGAGCTGTAAATGGGACAATAGCATCCTGCGGGTTTACCAGGACCTGAGTGTAGAGGAGAGCAGGCTTCAGCCAGATCAGGTCGATCTTTTTTAAGAAAAAGGTGAAGTTTGGACTGTTATACCCAGCCCGTCTCTGGGTCACACATGAGGATCAGCACTTCTACTTCGAGTCGCCTGAGGACGCGTTGGACTTTCCGAAAAAGAAAGGGCTGGTGATGGTTTGAGAACTTTTGAACTTGGCTGCAACGTTCATGTTTTTGATTTTTCTTTTTCTTTCTCTATTTTTGTAAAAAGTTTCTCGTTTTGCGTTTCATGGAAGATGTTTGTGATGCTGTTTGCATTGATTTGGACCAGCGGTAGAGCTGAGTGAGTTACGGTTTTCAATTGCATTGTTGGGGGATGGAGGTGTGCGTGTTTTGATCTTGGTGTTTATCTGTTGGGCAATTGTGTGGGGATTCTTTGATGTTGGAGTTTGTTTGTATGAGCGGGGGTAAGGGTGAGGAGGGAACAATAGGTGGGAGACTATCTGATGCCAGCGATGGGGGCCACCAAGCTAGCTGGGCGAGCTAGCTCTCGGAAGTGCAGTGGGGGATGTGCATATGTTTGGTTTAGTAAAGGGGTTTGGTACAGGGTGTTGTTACTAGGGGGGGAGGGGGGGGTGAATGTTCTGCTGATGAGGGAGGGACTTGGGCTGAGGGACAGAGAGGAGGTTGGGGGCGGGGACTGCCTGGGGATGGACCTGTGGTGGCGCGGAGCACGGGCTGGAGGCGGGCCTGAAAAAGTGATGGGTGATCGGCGGAGGGGTGGGGCAATGTGCCCCCCAACTAGGCTGATCACCTGGAATGTTCGAGGGTTAAATGGGCCGGTCAAAAGGGCACGTGTGTTAGTGCATCTTAGGGGATTGAAGGCAGACGTGGTAATGTTGCAGGAGACGCATCTCAGAGTAACGGACCAGGTTAGACTGAGGAAAGGCTGGATCAGTCAGGTCTTTCACTCAGGACTAGATTCAAAGACTAGAGGGGTCGCGATCCAGATCAATAAGCAGGTGGTGTTTGAGACTGGTAGAATAGTCTCGAACGTGGGAGGTCGGGACATTATGGTCAGTGGGAAGCTAGAGGGGTGCAGGTGGTATTATGTAAATGTGTATGCGCCAAATTGGGATGATGTGGATTTTATAAAGAGGATGCTGGGGAAGATACCAGGCCTGGACACGAACAGGTTAGACATGGGAGGGGACTTCAGCACAGGCTTGGACCGGTCAAGCTCGAAAACGGGCAGGGTGCCAGCAATGGCAAAGGAACTAAGAGGGTTCATGGAGCTGATGGGGGGGGGGGGGGGTGGATCCATGGAGATTTGAGCAGCCGAGGGTGAAGGAGTTCCCCTTCTCCTCACACATGCATAAAGTGTATTCCCGGATTTATTTATTTATTTTGAGCAGGACCTTGCTGGCTGGGGTACTCGGCGATTACAATCTCAGACCATGCTCCGCACTGGTTTGACCTGCAGGTTAGTAAAGACCGTAACCAGCGCCCGCACTGGAGGTTGGATGTGGGACTTTTGGTGGATGAAGGGGTGTGCGAGCAGCTGAGGAAATGTAATCAGAGCTACCTGCAGGTCAATGACACAGGGGAAATTTCAGTAACGGTGGTGTGGGAAGCACTGAACGTGGTGGTCAGGGGGGAGCTGATTTCGATCCGGGCTCATAGGGAGAAGGTGGACAGGGCAGAGACGGATCGACTGGTAAAGGAGATACTACAGATTGATAGAAGGTATGCGGAGACGCCAGAGGTTACAGGCGGAGTTTAGCTTGCTGACCACAGGGAGGGCAGTAGAGCAGCCGAGGGGGGCGATCTATGAACATGGAGAGAAGGCCAGCAGAATGCTTGCACAGCAGCTTAGGAAGAGGGAGGCAGCTAGGGAGATAGAGAAAGTAAAGGACAGAGATGGGAACCTGGTTGGTGATTCAATTGGGGTGAATAAGGCATTTAGGGGTTTCCTAGGCAGGCTGTACAGGTCAGAACCCCTTCGGGGGCCGGAGGGGATGAGGCACTTCTTGGAGGGGCTGAATTTCCCAAAGGTGGACGGGGAGGGTGTAGAAGGGCTGGGGGCCCCAATCGGGCTGGAAGAGATAGTGGAGGGTCTGAAGGCCATGCAGGCGGGTAAGGCCCGGGTCCGGACGGGTACCCAGTGAGGTTTTATAAAAGGTTCTCGGGGATATTGGGGCCGGTGTTGTTGAGGATGTTCAGTGAGGCAAGGGAAAGAGGGGTATTGCCCCTGGCGATGTCACAGGCAACCATTTCGCTGATTCTTAAGCGGGACAAGAACACGGAGCTGTGTGGGTCCTACAGGCCGATATCCCTGTTGAATGTAAATGCCAAGTTGCTGGCCAAAATCTTGTTCTCCAGGATCAAGGATTGTGTTCTGGATGTTATTGGGGAGGGTCAGACTGGGTTTGTTAAGGGAAGACAGTTGGTGGCCAATGTAAGACGGCTGTTAAATCTGATCATGATGCCCCCGGAAGGTAGGGAGGTGGAGATAGTGCTCGCAATGGATGCAAAAAAGGCTTTTGATCGGATAGAATGGGACTATCTGTGGGAGATGCTGGGACGGTTCGAATTCGGGAAGGGCTTTATTGACTTGGTCAGGTTTCTGTATCAGGCTCCTGTGGCAAGTGTACGGACAAATAGGACAACATCGGACTATTTTAGACTGCACCGAGGGAACGAGACAGGGATGCCCCATCTTCCCACTGTTGTTTGCGCTGGCTATAGAGCCGTTGGCATTTGCTCTGAGAGCCTCGAGGAGCTAGAGAGGACTGGTCCTAGGGTGGGGTGGAGCACAGAGTTTCTCTCTATGCGGATCACCTGCTTCTGTACGTTTTGGACCCAATAGAGGGGATGGAAGAAATCATGAGGACTCTAGGGGAATTTGTCCGGTTTTCGGAGTATAAGCTTAATATGGGAAAGAGCGAGATGTTTGTGGTCCAGGCGAGGGGACAGGAGAGGCGACTGGGAGAGCTGCCGTTTAGGTTAGTAGAGGAAAGCTTTAGGTACCTAGGCATCCAGGTGGCGCGGGAATGGGACCGGCTGCATAAATTGAATCTGGCCCGGCTGGTGGACCAAATGAAGGACGATTTTCGGAGATGGGACGCGCTTCTGTTGTCTCTGGCTGGAAGGTTGCAAACGGTGAAGATGACGATCTTCCCGAGATTCCCATTTGTATTTCAGTGTCTATCCATTTTTATTCTGCGGTCCTTTTTTAAGTGGGTCAACAGAGTGATCACGGGCTTTGTCTGGGCGGGCAAGACCCCGCAAGTAAGGAAGGTAATGCTTGAGCGGAGTTGGGGAGAGGGCGGGCTGACACTGCCAAATTTTAGCAACTATTACTGGGCAGCTAATATAGCCATAATCAGGAATTGGGTACGTATGGAGGCAGCTTCATGTAAAGGCACCAGTTTGGGGCGTTGGTAACTGCGCCTCTGCCATTTCCGCTGGCACTGTACTCCACCAACCCCGTGGTGGTGGCGGCCCTGAGAGTTTGGGGCCAGTGGAGGCAGCATGTGGGAGCATTGGGAGCATCGGTCCGGCCCCAATCTGTGATAATCACCGGTTTGCCCCGGGAAGTATGGATGGGGGGTTCCGGTTATGGCGGAGAGTGGGGATTGAGAGGATAGGGGATATGTTCATAGAGGGCAGCTTTCCGAGTATGATGGCGTTGGAGAAAAAGTTTGGGTTGGCGAGGAGAAACAAATTCAGGTATCTGCAGGTGCGGGACTTCCTTCATAAACAGGTGTCAACCTTCCCGCTCCTACCGCTAAGGGGGATTCAGGACAGGGTAGTTTCCAGAGGGTGGTAGGAGAAGGGAGCGTCTCGGACATTTATAAGGAGATTATGGTGTCAGAGGCGATGCAGACCGAGGAGCTGAAGCGCAAGTGGGAGGAGGAGCTGGTAAGTGAGATAGAGGATGGCCTATGGGCAGACGTGCTAATTAGAGTCAACATGTCCGCAACATGTGCCAGGCTCAGCCTGATACAATTTAAGGCTCACATGACAGTGGCCCAGATGAGCAGATTCTTTGGGGTGGAGGACAGGTGCACAAAATGTGTGGGAGGACCGGCGAACCATGTCTACATGTTTTGGACATGTCCAAAGCTTAGGGGATTTTGGCAGGAGTTTGCGGATGTCATGTCCACGGTGTTAAAAACAAAGATGGTGCTGAGTCCAGAGGTGGCGATTTTCGGGGTGTCAGAAGACTCGGGAATCCAAGAGGAGAAAGAGGCAGACGTTCTGGCCTTTGCTTCCCTGGTAGCCCAGAGACGGATACTATTAGCATGGAGGGACTCAAAGCCCCTGAAGTCGGAGACCTGGCTATCGGACATGGCTAGCTTTCTCTGTTTGGAGAAAATCAAGTTCGCCTGAGATGGTCACTGTTTCTTTAACTAAATTTAGAGTTCCCGATTATTTTTTTTCCAATTAAGGGGCAATTAAGCATGACCAATCCACCTAACCTGCACATCTTTGGGTTGTGGGGGTGAAACCCACGCAGACACGGGGAAAATGTGCAAACTCCACACGGACAGTGACCCAGGGCCGGGATGAGATGGTCACTGTTAGGGTTCACCGAGAGGTGGCAACCGTTCGTCAACTTCTTTGCGGGAAATTAATCGTCAGCAGACTGGGGGGGGGGGGGGGGGGGGGAGAGTAGGTTAGATTAGAGTAGGGGGTCAATAAGGGTGGGACCTGTACGAGAGGTAAATGGCTTTTGCACTATGTTTATGGTTTCATGTATATTGTTTATATTGTTGTTATTACTATACCAAAAATCCCTCAATAAAATGTTTATTAAAAAAATTAAGGAGGATGAGCCGGTTGTTTGAGGGGATGGAGGATAGCTGTGAGCCCATAGGAGGGGTCCAGCCACTCATGTCCATATGTTCTGGTCTTGTCCGAAGTTGGAGAAATTTGGGGCGTTGTTTTTCAGCACCATGTCTGAGGTTCTACACATGGATTTGGTGTCAGACCTGCCGGACTTGTAGATGGGTGCAGTGGCAGATGTTGTAGCCTTTACCTCGTTGACCACTCGCAGGCGGGTCCTGTTCGGGTGGAGGTCAGCCCCCTGTATCTCGGCGTGGCTGGGGGATCTAATGGAGTTCCTGTATTTGGAGAAGGTGAAATTTGTTCAGAGAGGGGCAGATGAAGATTCCACAAGAGGTAGGGTTTGTTTATCTTGCACTTTGGGATCTGATTTCTGTCAAGGGTGTGGGTGGTGTAGTTCGGAGATTGTGTTGGGTTGTGTTTATTTGTTGTTAAAATGTTGAAAATTTGAATAAAAATATTTTATAAAAGTAAACCTTAGTTTCATTCCCATTTTGTGATTGTCCTTTTTGCGATTATGGTTATTCCTTGGCGACTTCTGGTGGCGGCCATGGAGTGTGTGGTCGCACACAGGGACGCCCCTGCTTGAAGGTTTTGGCCCCTTTTACCCGAGGAACTTCGGAAAAATTATGCAGAGAGTGAAGGGGGATTAGTTCTCCCCCAGATGGGCATGTCTATGGGTTACCAAACTCAGCAGAAGACAGTGAGAGCCTTGGCTAAAGAGTTGGAGGAGGCTAGTGGCGCGGCACCAATGGTGGAGGGGGAAGGGTAGCCTTCGGCTGGAAAGCTACAAATGGAGCAGTTGATGAGCTTCATTAAGGACGAATTTCAGCAGCAGCGTGAGGAAATACAGAATGACCGGTCAAAGGCAGTGGCACCTCTTTGTGGGACCTTGGAATGGGTGAAGAGCCTGGAGTGCAAGGGTTGATGTTCCAGGAGGTGGAGAAGGTGGTGTCTAACCAGAGTGATCGGATTGTAACATTGGAGGTGGAGAATGGCGATCCTGGGGGAGCAAAGGCAAATAGGTCAAGGCAGCAAAATCTGCGGATTATGGGCCTTCTGGGGGGAGTGGAGGACGGGTGCAACGGGCTGTGTCGCAAGGATACTGGTCAGGTTGGTGGAAGAGAAGATGCTGAACAAGGCACCGGAGGTGGATTGGGCCCATAGATTCCTGAGGCAGAGGCCAATAGCGGGGGAGCTACCACGGGCGGTGATTGTGGGTATGCACAAGTTCCAGGACGAAAAGATTCTGAGGTGGGCAAGGGAAGTGACAGAATTGTGAGTGGGAAGGAAATCAATTCCGGATCTTGGGTCTGTCAAAACATTGGAACGGAGCTGCCCAGGAGACGGGTGGGGGTTCAACTCAAAGGCTATTGAGCTTGTTAAAAGATAATTGACTGCAACTTTCAATTGGCAACTTTATTTTCCTGTACATGGGAAAATGCTGTGGGTGATTTATGTCAGGCGTGCGGAGGTGACACAAGGGCAAGTGAAAAGGCCTCCAAACAGGGCGATAGCTGATGTCACTGCAGTCTGTGCTGAAGGTGGCAGTGTTTGGCTATTAGTAGACTCTATTTTCTTCCATTTTTATAGGCTGACATTACAAATAGGGAGAAAGAAAAAGGGGTGGTGGCCTGGGAAAGGATTATCCTGGAGGTTGAGGGCTTCAGCAAAGGAGCCAGAGATCATCGTCCCCTTGGGGATTGTGCATTCTGGAGGAGATACCTTCTGTGAGGAGGAAATTAGGAGGAGACAGAAGACACTAACCAAATAGAGACACGTGTCCTACGGTCCAGGTAGGTAGGACCTGTTGCTGCACAAGGGTCTGCGCAAGACATAACAGCCAGTCCATGGTTGAAAAAGACATTATCCTCTACAGAGTTTACAGACAAAGGATAAATGACCTTTAGCTCTCAAGGCACCACTATTTCACAGACTGCATCTCTTGAGAGAGCGTGGCCTCACATTGTAAATTACTGGCTGGGATGATCAGTTTAAATTGATTTCCATGCCGCTCTCAAGATGACTGTGGCCTGTAACTTCTATGCATTGAAGTCATTCCAGGAACAAACAGTCCCCCCACCCCCAATTCTTCACTGACAAGGTCAGCATTTGTTCCTCATCCATGATTGCCTTGAACTGAGTGGTTTGCTGGGCCATTTCAGACAGTAGTTAAGAGTCAAACACATTACTGTAGATATGAAGTCACATGTAGACAAGGTAAGGATGGCAGAGCACGGTAGCACAGTGGCTAGCACTGCTGCTTTACAACACCAGGTTTCCAAGTTCGATTCCCAGCATGGGTCACTGTCTGTGCGGTGTCTGCACATTCTCCCCATGTCTGTTTGGGTTTCCTCCGGGTACTCCGGTTTCCTCCCACATGTCCTGAAAGACATGCTTGTTAGGTGAATTGGACATTCTAAATTCTCCCTCAGTGTACCCGAACAGGTCCAGGAATGTGGTGACTGGGGGGTTTTCACAGTAACTTCAGTGTGACAATTGTCATGTGAGAGCACTTTTAAGAAATGGGTGTTCATAAATGGCTGTGTATATAAATATCTGTAGTGAGAGTACCTTTACGAAATGGGTGTTTATTACTGCAGTGATGTCAGAGAGGGGGTGGAGCTGGGCTGTCTGTCGGCTTTTTACTTTCGTTTTAGGCTGTTTCCTGCAGGGTGTGTTTTAGTTTAATTTTCAGTGTTGGAGCTGAAGCCAGACCAAGCAGGTGTACTGCTGTTCTCTCTGCCATCAAAAGACTATCTCTTGATCATTTAGTGAATTCAGAATTATAAATGTTCTCAGTAGTGAATGTAAACCTAATGTGCTTCTGTTAAAAGGTATTTTTTTTATCCTCTGGATGTTGTTTGGGAAGTTATCAAGGATTACTTAGTGTTGTATTCTTTGGGGGTTGTATTTGAATTGATGGTTGCTGAGATGTTCACTGTATGTTTTAAAAAGGTTAACTTGAGTTCATAGAATAAATATTGTTTTGCTTTAAAAATGACTTTTCCATTTCTGCAGTACCACACCTGTAGAGTGGGCCGTGTGCTCCCCATACCACAAATCTATTAAAAGTTGTGGGTCCCGGTAGCACAGTGGTTAGCATTGCTGCCTACGGCGCTGCCGACCCAGGTTCAAATCCTGGCCCTGGGTCACCGGCCGTGTGGAGTTTGAACATTCTCCCCGTGTCTGCGTGGGTTTCACCCCCACAGCCCAAAGATGTGCAGGGTAGGGGGATTGGCCATGCTAAATTGCCCCTTAATTGGAAAAAATAATTGGGTATTGTAAATTTTTTTTTTAAGTTGTGGGTCAGGTGAACTCATGATACACTTTGGGGTTCTCCGAACCCTAACCCATAACACAATAATAAAGATTATTATTATTTACTTCCCTAAAGGGGTAGTAGTGATGAGTTTATATAACAATCGATGATAGTTTTCAAGTTCACCATATGGACCAGCTTTGTATTCCAGATTTATTACTGTTGTGATTTGGACCCATGTCCCCAGTGCATTGGACTACGTCTCTGGATTACTCCATCTGGGACTGCACCATATCACGCTGCGACTGTGTCACCATCTTCTGAGTCCGAGCCACATACGGCATCTCCCACTGGGATTGGGCCATCTCCCTTTGTGTCTGCGCCTCGTCAGCCAGCGCCACTCCCGCTGTGAGTGGGCCACACTCAGGAGCTTCGCTGCAATATCCAGGTGGCTCTGGCACATGGCTGCCTGTGAGAGGGCAGCCCTCTCCTGGGACTCGGTCAGCACCTGCACAGATTGTCCTAGGTCTTGGACGTGCACCTAGGTGTCATGCACTGTCGGCACCACCTCCTGCTTCTGCACACGGTTGGATTCCTCCACCTCCATTACTGGATGCTCGTCAACAACTCCTCATATAGACCCTGGCTCTGCGACTGCATCTCCACTACAGATGGGACTGTCCATTCCAGAAGCCCAAACCCTGTCTGGACAGCAGCTAGTCCCTGGGGACAGCCCAACCTCCGACTGTCTGGCCCCTGGGACGTTCCTACCTCCTTTTGATGTACCGGAGCAGCTGTGTGGTTCTAACCAGACGGTGTCCCAGAAGCCTCTTCACTAAACTGCCCGACCAAGGTGAGTGTCCCTGGAATTGTGGAGGGTGTTGGGGACAGCTGTGATGGGAAATCAGTGTCAACATCGGAATCGGACTCCGGGGTGTCCTCGCTTTCAGGCATATGCATCAACTCCGTGTCGGTGTCGTCGCCGCTGCTTGGCACACGGCAGTGGGGGGGCGTTCTGGTTGTGGCACCGGCTATGTCTGGGGCGGAGGCCCAGATAAACTGTGCACTCCTCCCATCGTAACAATGCTAATATGTTACCCCTGCAGCATGAGATCTAATTTTGTGTAATAACCTTTGATATGGCACTTTGCAAATGCCTTCTGGAAATATGGGTAGACTACATTCACAGGTTTCCATTTATCTACATTGTTTGTTACTTTCTCAAAGAACTTAAATAAATTAGTCAAACCTATTTACCTATCACAGAATCATGTTGAGTATCCTTGATTGTTTGAGATTGTATGTGAGTGCCATGCTTTGACCTCCTTAATAAAAATTTCCAGCATTTCCCAATGACGGGTATTAATTGGTCTATATTTCCAGCTTTCTGTCTCCCTCCTTTCTTGAACAGGGGGTTCTATTTGGTATTTTCCAATCTGATAGGACCTTTCCAGAATCTAGGAAATCTTGGAAAATATGACTAATGTGTTTTACTATCACAGCAGCTACTTTTAAGACCCTTGGCTGAAGTCCTCCTGGGAACTTGTCAGCTTTTAGATTTAATAATTCTCTCAGTACTCATTCCCTGATGATTCTCATTGTTTCAAGTTCCTCCCTTCCTTGTATCTCTTGATGCCCACTTATTTCTGGGATGATATTTGTATCCACTACAGTGTAGCCAGATATAAAATATCTGTTCTGCCATTTCCTTTTTTTCCTTATTAATTCTCCAGACTCACTCTGTTGAGCACCAATGTTCACTTTACTTAATCTTTACAGTTTTACCTTTTTAAGTACGTGTAAAAACACTTACTGTCAGTTTTGATATTTCAAGATTTTTATTTTGGATATTTCTAGCGTTCACTCATACTCTAATTTCGCCTTTGTTATTTTTTCACCATGCTTTACTTGTTAAAAATATTTTGTCAAATCTTCTAACCCACCACTAATGTTCGAAGTATGCTTTTTCATTCAATTTGACGTTATCTTTAACTTCCTTAATTAGCCACGGATGGTACATCCTTCCCCTAGTCTTTTTTGCACCAAAATACATCTTTGTTGAGTGTTATAAAGTATCTCCTTAAATGTTTGCCACTGCATTTCGACTGATTTACCCCTTAACCCCTTAATTTCCCAGTTCACTTCAGCCACCTGTTTTCATACCCTTAATTTTTTTATTTTTTAAAAATAAATTTAGAGTACCCTATTAATTTTTTCCAATTAAGGGACAATTTAGAGTGGCCAATCCACCTAGCTTGCACATTTTTGGGTTGTGGGGGCGAAACCCACGCAAACACGGGGAGAACGTGCAAATTCCACACAGACAGTGACCCAGAGCCGGGATCGAACCTGGGACCTCAGCGCCGTGAGGCCGCAGTGCTAACCCACTGCGCCACTGTGCTGCCTATTTCATACCCTTAATGACTGCCCTTATTTGAGTTCAAAACACTAGTCTTGTTGCCTCCCTTTTCTCCCTTGAACTGAATATGAAATACAATCATGTTATGATCACTGCTATCTAGGGGTGTCTTTGCTATGAGGTCGTTAATTAATTATGTTTCCTTGACATTACCAGATATAGAATAGCCTACTCTCTGGTTAGTTTTAGCATGTGCTGCTGCAAGAAATTGTTCAGAGAACACTATGAACAAATCTTCCACGTTACCTTTGACAACCTGATTTTCCTGATCTATATGTGAATTCAAATCACCCATGACTATTGTCATATCTTTCTCACAATGCCCCATTATTTGTTCCTGTATACGAAAGGCGGCACGGTGGTGCAGTAGTTAGCACTGCTGCCTCACAATACCGAGGGCCCGGGTTCAATCCCGGGTTACTGTCCATGTGGAGTTTGCACATTCTCCTCGTGTCTGCATGTGTCTCACCCCCACAACCCAAAGATGCGCAGTGCAGGTGGATTGGCCATGTTAAATAGCCCCTTGACTGGAAACAATGAATTGGGTACTCTAAATTTATTTATATTTTGAATTCTTCGTGTACAGTCCATCCTACAATGTGGTTGCTGTAAGGAGGCCTATAAACTACAACCACAAGTGACTTCCTACCTTTACTATTTCTTATCTACACTCAGAGTAATTCCACATTTTGAACTTTAGAACTACGTAATCTCTCTATTGTAATGACATCCTGAATTAACAAAACCCTCCACCTTTTCCTAGCTTCTTGTCTTTCCAAAATGTCAGGTGTGCTTAAATGTTATTTCCTCCCTGTCAAGGGGTCTGACTGAGTTGCTGCTGGCACAATAATCCACAGAACAGAAAAATAAGCTCCCTGCTACTTTTCCAGTGCTTCAGTGTCTGCTCAAAATTCTGCCTTCTTCAAAAAGTGGTCACTAAACTTATATTTCTTGTGAAGTTGCCACCAACCCAATGCCAGTGTGCCTTTAAATGGGTTGTTGCTCACATCCTGACCCTGTTCCCGCCCAATGTCCTGCATTTTACGTCTGATTAAACATGAAGCCCCACTTGCTGGAGGGGAAGGGGCTGATATTGTGGCCTTCTCCTCTCTGATTGCCCAGTGATGGATACTTTTGAATTGGAGGTCGGCCACATCGCCAGCGGTTGCAGCTTGGTTGGGAGACTTGTACAAGTTTCTCAGGTTGGAGGAAATCAAATTTGCCATAAGAGGGCCGGAGGAGGACTTCAAGGTCAAGGTGTGGTGGAAGCGTTTCATAGCTGTATTTTTTTATAGAACATAGAACAGCACAGAACAGGCCCTTCGGCCCTCGATGTTGTGCCGAGCAATGATCACCCTACTCAAACCCACGTATCCACCCTATACCCATAACCCAACAACCCCCCCCTTAACCTTACTTTTAAGGACACTACAGGCAATTTAGCATGGCCAATCTACCTAACCCGCACATCTTTGGACTGTGGGAGGAAACCGGAGCACCCGGAGGAAACCCACGCACACACGGGGAGGACGTGCATTTATGGAGCTATTTGTTGGGGGGGGGGGTGTACAAACGTAAACTGTTGGATGTTAAGGTGGTGTTATGTTGCATATGTGAAATCTTTTTTAAAAAAACATGGAGCCCCTCTTCCTAGTACTAGGTCTTCTCTCTGGTGGTCAGTAATTGGCCGGCCAATTCTTAATTCACCATAGCCGAAACTTTGCTGTATTAGCCGACTAATAATAATACAAACGATTGGGCAGTGCCAACCCTCCCATGCTCCGATTTCTTTGTAAAAATACCTGTTGAATTTGTGGAATTTTATTCGCCCATATAAAATCCGATATTATTATATCCATTTAGTAGAAAATGTCTTTGGTAGAAATATCAGGACGATGTTCATTTTTGATCATTTGTACAAGCCCAGCTAATAAAATGGAAGGGTATTCCACCTTTTAAAATATTCTTTTACCCCCTCTACCAGGACTGTCAGATTCAATTTATATATTGTAGCCCAGTATTTAGCTATCTGAATACTTAAGTATTTGAATTTATTTTTGTTTAAATAAAAGGATACCTAAATTATTTCTCTCCCCAGGGTATTTTTTGGAAATATTTCACTTTTTGTTATATTCAATTTGTAGCCTGAGAAGGTTCAAAATGTTTTCAATATATTTATAATTTGAGAGGCCGATGTAGTGGTCTTTGCCTCCCTGATAGCCTGGAGACGTATTTTTCTGGGGTGGCGGGACTTGGAGCTGCCGAAAGTGGGGGTGTGGGTGTGCGACCTGGCAGAATTCCTAATGTTGGAAAAGGTTAAGTTTTCTATGCAGGGATTGGTACAGGTGTTTGCCAGGAGATGGAAACTGTTCATCAATTTCTTCAAGGAGAATTGAGGGGTCAGCAAGGGGGAAGGGGAGGTTGTTGGGGAAGGGGTAAGGGTGGTAAAATAGGGAAGGCAGAACATGGTGGGGGATTGGTCTCGGGTGGGTTGGAGGGTTATGGTTGTTTATTGGGTTGAGGAGTTGTTCTTCTGATATTCTGTGTATATTTGTAAAATGCCTCCAATAAAAATATTTTAAAATAATATTCATAATCTTATTCATACATTTCAATGGGTTAGATATATATATAATAGATCATCCACATATAGCGAAATGCTATATTGTGGGCAGCACACGTGGCTAGCACTGTGGTTTCACAGCGCCAGGGTCCCAGGTTCGATTCCCCGCTGGGTCACTGCCTGTGTGGAGTCTGTACGCTCTCCCCGTGTGTGCGTGGGTTTCCTCCAGGTGTTCTGGTTTCCTCCCAGTCCAAAGACTTGCAGGTTAGGTGGATTGACCATGCTAAATTGCCTTTCGTGTCCAAAAATGTTAGGAGGGGGGTTATTGGGTTGTGGGGATAGGGTAGAAGTGAGGGCTTAAGTGGGTCGGTGCAGACTCGATGGCCGAATGGCCTCCTTCTGCACTGTATGTTCTGTGTATCTATGTGTGCTACGTTCTCTATTCTCTCTAATAATACCGGAACATTCCCGAGAATGTTCCCGAGCCAGAGGTTCTATTATTAATGTGAACAGAAGTGGGGATAATGAAATACCCAGGCTAATCGAATTTGTCTTAACACTAGCTGCTTGTGGCCATTTCTAATAACCTAACCCTTGAGGAACCTGTCCCAAATCCAAACTTAGCCAAAATATCTAGAAAATAACTTCACTCAAATCCTATCAAAAGCTTTCTCTACATCAATAACCACCACAACCTCTGATATCTTATTCTTAGACAATGTCATAATGAAATTTAATAGGCATCTGATATTATTAGACAACTGCCTACCTTTCACAAAACCTGTCTGACCTTCCATTACCACATCTAGGACACACCCCTCGAGCCATAGTGCTAAAACGTTAGCCAGAATTTTTACATCTGTGTTCAATAAGGATATGGGTCTGTATGATCCACGTTCCACTGAGTCTTTTTCTATTCTGGGGATTAATGAAGTAGGCACCTGAGTAAGCGTGGTCAGTAATTCCCCCCATATCAAAGAATCAGAAAACTTTTTAAGCAGTGGTGGAAAGAGGAAGAAGTGGAATGGGTCAGGTGGAGGAAGCATCATGTAAGGGGGTAGTTTGATGGCTTTAGCTGCTGCCCCATCCCATTTACTCCGGGGAAGTTTACAGAAAGTCCAGTGTTGGACATCATCATTAAAAAACTGGAGCCAATTGAGAAAACATTTTGGCTTGGGAAACACGTCGGTGCTAGCCTCTATTTATGGAAACCACCGATTCACCATGGCATTTAAACAGTGGCATAAAGGGACATTGAGACAGGTAAAAGATTAATTCTTAGAAGGTAGATTTGTGAGCTTTGAAAAACTGAGGGAGAAACACAAAATGCAGAAGGAGGAGAAGTTTAAGTAGCTTAAATTGGTGAAAAAGGAGTTGTCCTCTTTCCCTCGAATACCAGATAACAACCTCTGATAAATTGCTCTTGCCAGATGAATAGGAAGATGGGAAAATTACTAACATTTATAGATGGCTGATAGACACAAAGGAAACACCAACTGAAGATATAAAACAAAAGTGGGAGGAAGAATATGGAAGATCTAGAATTGGAATGGGGACTATGGAGTGAAATTATGCACAGGGTCAATACTACATCTTCATGTGCTAGGACGAGCTTAATACAATTCAAGATAGTACATAGTGCCCATAGGCACAGGAAATAATGAGCAGATTCTTCACTGTGATAGAAGATAAATGAGAGGTGTAACCATGTCCACATGATAGGGGCTGGTTTAGCACAGGACTAAATAGCTGGCTTTTAAAGCAGGCCAAAGCCAGCAGCGCGGGTTCAATGCCCGTACCAGCCTCCTCAAACAGGCGCCGGAATGTGGCGACTAGGGGGTTTTCACAGTAACTTCATTTAAAGCCTATTAGTGACAATCAGCGATTTTCATTTAATTTCATGATCTAGTCATGTCCAGAATTAGTGGGGTTTTGGAGCTCGGTATTTAAAATATTATCAAGAATTGTGCAGGTGGATTGTGGCCGAAACGGGAGATAAGTATGTAATGGTCAACGGGAAGTTGGAGGGGATGCCGGTAGTCCTGGTAAACGATTATACCCTGAATTGGGATGACGTGGACTTTAAGAGGCAGGGATTGGGTTCCGGACCTGGATATGTATCAGCTGATCTGGGGGTGGGGTGGGGGGTGGAATTTCTGTACGGTCCTGGAGCGGGTCTGGACCTGTCGAACCCTAAGTTGTCAAGGGTGTCAACGGTGGTGATAGAGTTGAGGGTTGGAGCGCATGGGTGGAGAGAGGGGCAGCTATGGAGGTTTGGGAGGCGAGGACGAAGGAGTTTTCATACTTCTGACTTGTGCACTGGGTTGATTGTTTTTGTGATGGACAAGGCACTGCTGACGGGAATGGCCGACTCAGAGTATTCGCAATTGTGGTCTCGGACCATGTGCTGCATTGGGTGTATTTGCAGGTGGGACAGGGGGAGGCCCAGCAGCCGCAGTGGAGGTTAGATGTGGGGCTGTTGGCGGATGAGGGGGTGTGCTGGCAGGTGGGGACTGTCATCCAGGGTTACGTGGTGTTGAATAACACAGGGGAGGTCACAGCCACCATGATGTGGGAGGCACTCAAGGCGGTAGTCAAGGAGGAGTTTATTTCAATTCAGGCGCACAGAGAGAAAGTGGAGTGGGAGAAGAGGGCAAGGCTGGTAGATGAGATTCTGAGGGTGGACCAGTGGTACTCGATGGAGGAAAGGTTGTTAAGGGAGAGACAAAGGCTCCAGATGGAATTTGGATTAGTGTTCACAGGGAAGGCAGTGAAGCAATTGCGGAGTGCCAGAGGGGCAGTGTACGAGTGCGGTAAGAAGGCAAGTAGGATGCTGGCCCACCAGTTGAGGAAGCAGGCAGCAGCGGGAGAGATTGGTAGGGTGAGGAATGAGAGGGGTAAGATGATGACGTACCTGGAGGGGGCGAATGGAGTATTTGAGGCCTTTTATAGGAGGCTGTATCAGTCGGAGCCCCCGACGGGGGAAGAGGGGATGCAGCCATTCCTGGATGGGTTGGACATCCTCAAGGTGAAGGAAGAGCGGGTTCACTGCCTGGGGGCCCCGATTAGGCTGAGGGAAGTGATGGATGGCATGGGGGTGATGCAGGCAGAGAAGGCCCTGGGTCGGACAGGTTCCCAGTCGAGTTTTATAAAATGTTTTGTGCGGAGCTGGGTCCACTGCTGGTGAGGATGTATAATGAGGCAAAGGAGAGGGGGGTCTTCACCGACCCCCCCCCCCCCCCCCCCCCCCACACACACACACACACACACACACACACTGCAGCATCTTTCCATCTCCATAATTTTAAAGAAGGATAAGGACCCGGAGCAGTGTGAATCGTACTGCCTGATATCGCTGTTGAATGTCAATGCTAGGCTGTTGGCGGAGGTGCTTACGTCATGAATTGTGGACTGTCTGCTGGGGGTGGTAGAGGAGGACCAGACAGGATTTGTGAAGGGAAGGCAGTTGTCGGCTAATATGCAGAGGTTACTTGATTTGATCATGATACCCTTGGCAGGGCAAAAAGTGCAGGTGGTGATGGCGATAGACATGGAGAAGGCCTTGATCGGGTGGAATGGGCGTATTGGTTTGAAGTGCGGTTTTGGTCTGTGGATTGGGTCCAGCTGTTATACAAAGCGCCAGTGGCGAGTATTCGGACGAAGCAGATTAGTTTGGGATAGTTTGGGCTACATCGGGGGACAAAGCAGGGGTGCCGCTCTCCCTGTTGCTTTTCGCCATTGGCAATGGAATTTAGGCCTTGATGGATTGGAGAGGGATTGAGTGGGGAGGTGCCGAGCATAGGGTTTTGTTGTATGCGGATGATTTATTATATATCTCGGACCCAATGAGCAACATTGGAGGTTTATGGCGATTTTGGAGGAATTTGGCCAGTTTTACAGGATATAAATTGAACATGGGAAAGAGTGAGGTGTTCTCGATCAACGTAGAGGACAAGAAAGGAGATTAATGGAGTTGCCATTTAAGGTGGTGGGGGCGAGCTTTAGGTACTTAGGTATCCAGGAGCTAGGCCCAGCTACATAGATTGAATTTGGCCCAATTGGTGGAGGTAATGAAGGTGAATTGTAAGAGGTGGGATATACTGGGCGTGTGCAGACAGTGAAAATTATGGTGCTGCCCAGGTTTCTGTTCGTGTTCCAGAACCACCCTATCTTTATTCCTGAGTCTTTTTTTAGGAAGGTCAATGGGATAATTTCAGGGTTCATGTGGGTAGGGAATGCCCCACAGGTGAGGCGGATATTTTTGGGGCAGGGGGGTGGTAGGCTGGTGTTGCCGAATTTGATAAATTATTATTGGGCGGCGAATATTGCAACGGTGAGGAAATGGGCAGTGGAGGAGGTCAGTCTGGGGGCAGGTGGAGGGAATGTGTTTGAGGGCTCTATTGTTGGCACCTCTGCTATTCTTGCGGGCCAGGTACTCCGGAGGCCCAGTGGTGGTGTCGGGAGCGTTAACAGTGTGAGGGTAGTGCAGGCAACATTTTGGGCTGGAGGGCATGTCACTGTGGGTGCCGATTTGCGACTACCATAGGTTTTTGCCCGCAGGGTTGAATGAGAGGTTTCGGGAGTGACAGCAGGTGGGGATTTCAGGGACTTGTTAACAGGGGGTAAATTTGCGTTGCAAGAGGAGTTGGAGGAATTGTATGAGTTGCCCAAGGGGATTGGCTTTAGTTTCCTGTAGGTGCAGGATTTTGTTAGAAGGGTGGCGTCCGTCTCGGGGCCATATCCCCCCCCCCCCGCCGGGTGTTGCAGGATAAGTTGTTATCGTAGGATGAAATAGGGGAATTTCATAAGGAATTGATGGAGAGGAATGGCGCCCCGGCGGAGAATATTAAGTCCAAATGGGAGGAAGAGCTGGTTGGGGAGGTGTGGGCCAGATCGTGGGCAGAGACCTTGCGGAGGTTGAACATGTCCTCATCATGTGTACAGTTAAGCTTCATCCAGTTTAAAGTGGTACATAGGGCCTACACGACAGGTTGTTTGCGGAGGTGGAGGATAGGTGTGGCGCTGCATGTGGGGCCTGCAAATCCATCCACATGTTCTGAGCATGTCCAAGGGTGTGAGGAGGGTGTGTCGGAAGACCCGGGAGTCTGGGGGGGGAAGAGGCCAATGTATTGGCCTTTGCCTTCCTGATGGCCCGAAGATGATTTTGTTGGGTTAGCAGGACTCTAAGCCGCCAAAGGGGTTTGGTGAGCCACCTGGCAGAATTCCTGAGGTTGGAGATCAATTTTGCTCCAAGGAGGTAGTGGGGTTCACTCAGAGGTGGAAACCGTTCATTGATTTCTACACAGAGAATTAGTGTGTCAGCAAGGGGAGGTGTGGGGGGGCTTAGGGGATGCGGAAGGTGGGATGTGATGGGGTGTTGGTGTTAGGGGGTTTTAGGGATCTGTGGTTGTTTGTTGGGTTGATGTGTTCTTTTGGTATTCTGTGTATATATGTAAAAAGCCTTGATAAAAAATAATTGTGGAGGTCGAAATATCAGGACCACCAATCAAAGAGAAAAGTGCAGATGTTGTGGCCTTTGCCACATGGATTGTTTAGAACGAATTTTATCAGAATGGAAGTCAGAAGATCTGCCAAAAAATATCGATATAGTTAGGGGGTATTGTGGAATTCCTTAAACTTGGGAAAATTAAGTTTGCCCTTCGTTGCTCAGATTGGGAATTTTGGACAAGGTGGAAGCTGTTCTTGTCTTTATTTACAGATCTATTTGTTGCCAGCAGGTAAAGGGAGGGAGATAGGTGTGATGGGATAAAGGGGGAGGGAAAAAAGTAAAGGTTTAATGGAAATAAGAGAAAGAAATCTCAAATTAGGAGAATTGTATTTTGCTTACTCTTATTGATGATTGTTTGTAAGTTGTTATGGATATCCTTATTTGAATACAAATATATCTTTTTTAAATTCTTAATATATCATTCTGATACTGTGGGGGCAGGAGCGAGCGGCATGCACACTTCTCATTACACCTCCCTCATCCCATTGGAACCATAAAATCGGTCCAATGGATTACTGTTAGAGTTTCTATCCCCAATGGTAACAAGATTACACAGGCGTGTCTCTGAACAGAGGTTTTATTCTGACTCCACCATCCCCCTTTGCATAATTTTCTGTTTCACCTTGTTAAGGCAGACATTTTAAAACATAATTGTCTTGTAAAGTTCAGCCTTTGTGACAATCAGCATTTACTCATTCCTAAACCAGTGACATTTGTGCTAGCTCGGTTACTTTGTCAGCTGGATGGCAGCTATATACCTGAAGCCCCTATCTATGGTGAACTGGCCGCTGCGTCATGACCTACTGGGCATCATACCTCCAAGACAAGGACATTTGCAAGATATGAAGTTGGCCGATAGTAACATGGGAAACTGAAAAACAATTGCCAACAGCATTGACGTCTGGAGATTGACTGGTGAGGCATTAGAAGAGACAAGGAAAAACAAAGTTCAGCTAGCCAACAAGCGGTCCAGTGAAAACAGACCAGCATGCACACACCTTCTCAGCCCATTGTCTTCATCTGTAGAAAAAGCATCAGAGACTGCATTGCTAGAATGTGGATCCACACAGAGTTGACCACCATTATCTCGAAGGGAGGTTGCCAAGTTAGTTGGTTAGTTAGTCTCGGTATCAGGAATTAACAGGGAGAGGGTTAACTCAATTGTTTCGAGTATTCCAATGGAAAAGGATTTATTGCAAATTCTGGACACTGTACAAGCTTGAGGTCTTGAGTGTTCTGATTATATTATAAAGAGTGTCCACACAAAAATGGCAGCCTACTTTTTTCCCCAGAAAACACATTATGAAAACAAGGGGAGAAAGCTTGATTTGCAAAACTGAACAGCGAAATGGCCATTTACATTATCTTGCTTGCTCGTCATGAATAAGCATTGTGTGAAGAGTAATGTGCCAATCTGAAACCTGACAGAGGTACTTTCCTGCACCGATCTTAATTTTAAGGCGATTTGGCACAGTGGTTAGCACTGCTGCCTCACACCTCCAGGGACCCGGTTCAATTCCAGCCTCGGGTGACTGTGTGGCGATTGCACTTTCTCCCTGTATCTGCGTGGGTTTCCTCTGAGTGTTCCGGTTTCCTCCCACAGTTCAAAGATATGCAGGTTAGGTGGATTGGCCAAGCTAAATTGCCCCTTATTCTCCAAAAAGGCAGGTGGGGATACTAGCTATGGAGATAGTGTGCAGACGTGGGCTTAAATAGGGTGTTCTGTCTGAGGGCTGGGGCAGACTTGACGGGCCAAATGGCCTCCTTCTGCACTGTAAGTTCTATGATTACTTTCAGACCTTAGTTTGTTGCCCATACAGCTGTTAGGAGACAGCTGTCTGCACATCTCCCATTCTGTCCAAAGGGAAACCTCCAGCCGTTGCAATAGGAACTTATACCCCTTCTGAATTGAGGCACCGGTATGAGGAAAACATTCTCACCTCTTGATAACATAGCGCATTAGTCTGTTCTGAATGATTGCTTTTTAATATTGCATGACGATGAGCATCAGTTAACAGGCTGGTTCTGGATCCCAACACGTGAAAATTTCAGTATATTTTACTCCATTAATTTTAGCAAATTGAGTGCACCCCCCCTACTTACCCCATCACCAGCTACTGCCCCTTTCCTTTTCCACTGCTTGTTCCATCTCCGTCATTCTCTTTCACATCATGTTTTTGTATTCCTTCTCACTTTCATTTTCTCCTCTTCCTGTCCCTGTCCTGCCCTGTCCCCACCGCACCCTTCTTTAATAATAATAATAACCATCATAATTGCGAGCAGATCTCTATAACCCAAATTAAAGTAATTATCTCATTTAAATTGCAAGCGTCTTAGACTTGATTTAGTCTACATTGTGCAGTGCTATGGCTTTACGAATCAGTCTTTCATTCATCGGAGAGTTTGGTCTCAAAGCGTCTCGTTCCATTAATAGGCACCTGTTGGTGAAAGAAAAGTTTAAAAGTTAGCAGTATACAAAGCTTAGAGAAAATCAATACAGATTCAAATTCCACTTGCTTATATTATTCTATTTGAATGATCTGAAATTGCACAATGGAATAATAATGTACATGTACTTAGTGTAGTCATCTGAAAACATCAACACCATTGCTAAACTAATGGAAAATTTCAAATACGTGAAGTATTTGATTCCACTTCACCTCGCAGTTTCAGGAACCAGGGGCAGGATTCTGCCCTACCTGGCGGGGCGGGCCGTACCAGTGCCGAAGAGTGGCATGAACGACACAGGCGTCGGGCCGCCCAGAAGGTGCGGAATCCTCTGCACCATCAGGGGCTAGGCCGGCGCCAGTGGGGTTGGTGCCGTGCCAGCCGGAGCCGAAGGGCTTGGTGCTGCGCCGAAGGGCCTTCGCCGGCCGGCGCGAGTTGGCGCATGCACGGGAGCACCTGCGTGTGCTGCCGTCATCCCAGTGCATGCGCAGGGGAGGTTCTACTCCCCGCCGGCCATGGCGTACTGTTACACCGGCCAGCGCGGAGGGAAAGAGTGCTCCAAAGGCACAGGCCCGCCCGCGGATTGGTGCCCCCCCCCCCCCACCCGGGGCCAGATCCCCCTGCGCCCCCCCACCCCCAAGGACTCTGCAGGCCGCCCGCAGAGCTAGGTCTCGCCAGTACGAACCCGGCGTATTTTATGCCGGCGGGACCCTCCGAAAACGGGCGTCCACTCGGCCCATCGTGGGCTGGAGAATCGCCTTGGGGGGGGGGGGGGGGGGGGGTGCTGCCAACGGCCCCCGACCGGCGCGATTCCCGACCTGCCGAAAACTGGAGCATCGGGCAGCCGGCGTCGGGGCGGGAGGTCGGGATTCACACCGTCCCGCCCAGCGATTCTCCGGCCCAGCGGGCGGGTCGGAGAATCCAGCCCCAGGTGCTTCAACTCCTGCTTTTTTTCAAAATGGCGGGCATGATTCAATGGGAAAAATTCAAAGTCTGGGTTTTGGATGCGTTTGGCAGGGTATTTCGCAACACCCTCATTGGTGAGATCACGCCCAAATTCAACAGAACTTAGTGCCAAAAATTAGCCCCAAGATTCTCAACATTACTGCCTGCCTCGCTGTCTGATTCGCCTGGCTCGCCCCTCAGCTGCTCACCATGAACAAGGGAGTGCTCCCTCACCCACACTCCCATTCTATACACAAGCATGTCAGCGCGCAGACTTGCTCCTTGCTTTGGGGATGGTGACCTCACAAGGCTTCTCAATGCTATGGAAGAGAGATGAGCCACCCCGCTCTCCCAAGCGGGTTGGAGGACCAGCAGCAAAGTCAGCAATGCCACGTGGGCGGCAGTGGCAGTAGCTGTCAGTACGGGCAGCATGGCAAGAAGGACAGCCGTCCAATGTTGGAAGACGACAGTGAGTAGTGGTGGATGGAAAGTATTCCGTCTGGAGGTCGGTGACCAGTGGTGTCCCGCAAGGATCTGTTCTGGGACCTCTGCTCTTTGTGGTTTTTATAAATGACTTGGATGAGGAAGTGGAAGGGTAGGTTAGTAAGTTTGCCGATGACACGAAGATTGGTGGAGTTGTAGATAGTGTTGAGGGCTCTTGCAGGTTACAACAGGACATTGACAGGATGCAGAGTTGGGCTGAGAAGTGGCAGATGGAGTTCAACCTCGATAAATGTGAAGTGATTCATTTTGGAAGGTCGAATTTGAATGCTGAATACAGGGTTAAAGGCAGGATTCTTGGAAGTGTGGAGGAGCAGAGAGATCTTGGGGCCCCCTGTACATGGGTTGCCGCCTCCAGCCTTTGTTGGCCTTGCTGACGTCTCCGCTGTTTGCCCGCCTCAGCTGCCGCAAGCCACACAAAGGCAGCTTATGCGGGATCCACACCAGCAGACATTGTTACATCTTTAAGGAATTGGAGAAGGAGAGAGACTGGCAATTAGTTAGGACTTTCACCCCGGGACCCTCAACTCTTCCAAGCCTCCCCCCATCTTTACATGTCCTGCCTTCTCTCAGAGTGCCATCCCGAGCCTCTTGTGCTGGCAAACCTCACCTGGACACTCATCGCAGCCACATCAGGAGCTGGGAACATTAGGGAGACCGTGCTCAGATGCCTCCCCTGCAGTGCACTCGGGGCGGCACAGTGGCACAGTGGTTAGCATCGCAGCCTCACAGTGCTGCAACTCCGGGTCATTTTCCATGTGGAGCTTGCAGTTTCCCCGTGTTTGCATGGGTTACACCCTCACAACCCAAAAATGTGCAGGGGAGGTGGACTGGCCATGCTAAATTGCCCCTTAATTGGATAAGTAAAAACTGATTTCCCAGTGAGGAGTCGGGTAATTTCCGGGAGGCCACTGCATTCGACTTCAGTATCGTTAATAAGATTGAAATTAATGCAAATGAGGGTTAATGATATTCTCACCATTTCTGGATGTGATTCAGAGCTCGCAAGAGGGTGAGATGAATCGCAAAATGGTTCACACCCAGCAAGAATCGCGACTTTGGCCTTTCATGCTATTCACCTGGCACATCCGAATCCATGCGTCACTGAATTTCTGTAATTCTGCTGATTAAAGCTGATGTTCTCTTGTAGCCATTACATCACACACACATTGACCATTGCAGATGGTCAGTTTACCTATCTATCAGCAGCCCATGGAATAACAATTATTTTTCTAATCATAGCATGCTATTGAAGCTGAAAATGGATAATTAGGTTGAAGTACCAATGTGCTGAAGGTTATTATGCGGTCTTCCTTTCTTATGGTTGATGTAGATGGAAAACAACTATAATTTTATGCCAGAGTGTATTATTGTAATTGTGAATCGGGCTAGGAGCTATTCTACATTCCATGGTCAGATCTGGGTGAGCCCAGGCACACACAGAGTTTTTAATTTTCCATTGTGCTAATTTGTGCAGGTGCAGTTTAGCGTTGCCCAAGAGCTTTATGCAAGATAGAAGTTAGGGATCCTCTGCCTAGCATTTGTGACTTCTTGTGAATCCATTCAGCTTATTAAAACTTCATTAGGGTTGAAGTTGCAATGTGCCTCTAATTAATATATGGTACATGCATTTATTTTCTATTTTGTTAGAGTTTAAAAGCTCCCTTAACTCTGCCACGCCAGATTGAGCTGGCTCTCGGGATCTACCGTCCTTGCCGTGGAGACCAGGCCAGGCGCCACTTAGCACAAGTCCCCACAAACGGGGAATAGGTGGAGTGGCACTTGGGAGAATCTCCCATGCGCTCAGAGGCCCCTGGGTGGCTGGTATCTGGGCAGGGTAGCACCCTGGCACTGCTGTTACCACCCGGACACCTTGGCTCTGCCAGTTTGGCACCCTGGCAGTGTCACCTGGACACCCTGATAAAGCCACCCAAGTGCCAGCCTGCCACTGGCAGGGTGCCCAGGTGGCACTGCCAGGCTGGCAGGGGCATGACAGGGTGCCAGGCTGGCACTGCCAAGGTGTCCAGGTGGCATTTTTCCCATGCTGGGGATCGGGCCTGGGTTTCGCTGCCCTTATGAGGTGGGGTGTGGGGGGGCTCGAGCACCCCCCCCCCAACAGGTGAGTTGGGGCATTGGGAGGTCTGGGGGTCACATCGGGGGGTGTCAAGAGATTGGGGCACCATTTTCCCTGCACTGACGAACGGAACTCCTCAGTACCGGAAATGCGGCTGCGTGTGGCCTTGGCGGGGCTACTCTGCGGAGGCCTGCAAAAAAAGAGTGTCACCCGAACGGACTCTCTTTATTCTGGTTAGATCGCACTCTAAAACTATTAAAAAGGTACAAGGAAAAAGGATTTTTGAATGATAAAATCTACCCTTCTAATATTCAAGTACTGTATGGGGGAAAGGCTTTTCTGGCTGTGGGAGCAGTATTCTGATCTTGAAATAGTTTTGAGTTTCAAAATAACATGCACTGAAACGTCCACTTTTAATTAACATTTTCCAGAGGGGGAAATAAATGATGATGTGCATTTGACATTAGAATAGAAGCATGAAACACTTCTAAAATATCAAAAAAATGTTCTTCTGATCATAATAGGAATTTATGACATCCATAAATGTAAAATGAGCTTTTTCAAGCTGCTCATCAGTGATCTGAATTTGGTACGCCATTTCAACCCCAGCTGCACCTCAGTCAAAATCCAGGGGTTTTTACATGACTAATAGTGCAAAATGTCAAGTTGTCATCAGTTCAGTGATTTCTAATGATTTCACTGTGGTGGGAATCAACAGTGCATTCTATGGTGAAGTGTAAAATCACTGACAGCCGTTTAACAGTGCATGTGCAAATGTGAGAAGTCTCTATCAGTTACAGGAGAGCAATGACAGAACGTGTGACAGTTTTTTATTAATGACTACAGCAAAATCCAGGCCGTATATGCATCATAAAACAAGCTAAATGGAAGTGATAGGCATCCCTAATCCTAATTAACTATGTCAACAATAATTAACTATGTCAAGAACATAATTCCTGAGGCTAGATTTAATACTTAGAGGTAATAATTTTGCAGTACTATGCACCAGTAAGAGTCAAAAGGAGTACAAAATAAGCAATGGCCTGAGGAAACTTTAGATTGCACTGACATAGCCGTTTGCAGCATCCCCAATAAATATGACTGCCTTAATTGGGTTTGAAGTAAAGTCAGTAAATCTGAAATAAATGATTAATCCTAACTCAAGTCACAAGATTTGGTTCGGGGAAATAGTACAAAAGTTCAACTTGCTATCCACTTGCTTGTCCGATTCATGTTCAAACCTAAGTTAGACTAATGGGCTGAAAATCTCTTCTTTACTAGCCTCAAAAATGACATCATTTTGTTAGCCTTAATCAAGTTCTATGTGGGTACACTTTCACTGCACCAAACTGCATGAGATTGAGCAAGTATTGCCACCAATTTGACAAAATTTGACAAAAAAGGAATTTTCTCAGCCTATGAAATGGTTAAAACTGGAATAGGGCAGCACGTTAGCATTGTGGATAGCGCAATTGCTTCACAGCTCCAGGGTCCCAGGTTCAATTCCGGCTTGGGTCACTGTCTGTGCGGAGTCTGCACATCCTCCCCGTGTGTGCGTGGATTTCCTCCGGGTGCTCCGGTTTCCTCCCACAGTCCAAAGATGTGCAGGTTAGGTGGATTGGCCATGATAAATTGCCCTTGGTGTTGGGTGGGGTTACTGGGTTATGGGGATAGGGAGGAGGTGTGGACCTTGGGTAGGGTGCTCTTTCCAAGAGCCGGTGCAGACTCGATGGGCCGAATGGCCTCCTTCTGCACTGTAAATTCTATGATAAAAATACAGCGAGAAGTCTTCCATGAGGAATAAGTACACATTACTTTCACAGACACAGGGTTACTTTCCAGACAACAGTCCTTGAAAGCCATGCCTTTCCAGACAGCCAAGTGGGCTTAAATTGATAATATGACATCTGTTTTCATAAAAACATGTTGGGTGGAATTTTATAGCTTCTCCCGCAGTGGGGTTTTCCAATCCCATCGGAGTCAATGGACTTTTGAACGGCATGCACATTTTTCGACCCCGTTCTCATTGCGACAACACGGTAAAACTACACCCGTTGTTTTGATTCAAAAGAAAAACCATCAGAAGCAATTTTATAAACTTCTATCAGGTCGCCCCTCAGCCTCCATTTTTCTGGGAGAAAAAAGATTATTATCCTACAGAGGGAAATCAACTCCACAAGTGGCTCCATCAGTGAATACAAGTACATAGAGGGTGTCAAAGCTACCCAAGTCCACCACGCATGACCTAGATGGAGCCCATCTAGGTCGTATGAAATCCAGAAATGATATTGTCAAATCTAATAGTTTATCAACAGAACACATCAGGATAAATTTGTTGTCTAAAACTGTTAACTTGTCACCTCTGCAAATGAATGGTTTGAAAGCCTACGCAATCTTGTATAATGAGCCAACCCTGTGTTGTATTAAGTAGAGCTCTGCTGACATTGAGTTACTACTTATAGCTAAATTTTGCTGGAATTTACAAATGCTGAAATGGTCAGTTAATTGTATTTATTCAGGTGCTCCTCAAGGCTTAATTTAAAGGTGTATTAATCATGTTCTTATAGGAGGGTTGATAAATGTAAACTGCATTGACAAATCTGATTTTATTTTTGAGACCTTGGCAGGGAGCGATTTCACAAACTGACTCTGTAGTGTCTGCTGTCCCAGTTATGATTAGGTTGGGCAATTTATTTGATTCAAACTAGTTAGCTCAGACTTCAAATGAACTAACTTCAGGCATCTAAGAATTCCTACAAATTGAATCTCCAACTCTACTTTCAATATGTAGATATATAAGAGGTTAAAACTCTGAACAATATGTTTTGTGATTTATGGATTTACTGATCACTATTGTTCTAACGGCAGTGTAGCACAGCATTACCAGATTAAGATTGCCCACGCTATGGAAGCAACTTCAGTAGTAACTTTGAAAAGGGAATTGCATATAAACTTGATAGGGAAAAATGTTCATAGTTGTTGGGTTGGAGCAGGGGACTGGGACTAATTGGATAGCTCTTTCAAAGACCCAGCACAGGCATGATAGGCAGGAAGACTTTCTATTCTGCAAGATTCACATTCTCCCTGTGTCTGCGTGGGTTTCCTCCGGGTGCTCCGGTTCCTCCCACAGGTCCCGAAAGATGTGCTTGTTAGGTGAATTGGACATTCTGAATTCTCCCTCACTGTACCCAAACAGGTGCCGGAGTGTAGCAACTTGGGGATTTTTCACAGTAACTTCATTGCAGTGTTAATGTAAGCCTACTTGTGACAATAATAAAGATTATTATTATTATTCATTTTCCAAAATTTCTTAGACTCAGGAACAGTCCCATTAGATTGCAAGTTGCAAGCGTTACAGTGCTTTTCAAGAAAAGAGGGAGAAGGAAAACAGTGAACTGCAGGCCAGCTAGCCTAACATCAGTTGTTGGGAAAATGCCTGAATCTATTATTAAGAAAGTCTTAACGATGCACTTTGATAAGCATAGTAGATTAGAACGAGCAACATGGTTTTACTAAAAGGAAATCTTGATTGACAAATCCATTAAAGTTTTTTGAGGATGAAACTAAATGAAACTAGAAACTAGTAGAAAGGGGAATAAGGAGATGTAGTATACCTAGATTTCCAAAAGGCATTCGATAAGGTGCCATGTAGAAGGTTAATAGGCAGTATAAGGGCTCGTCAAGTTGGGAGTAATATTTTAACATGAATAGAGGTTTAGTTAATGGATAGAAAGCTAACAGTGAGCATAAAGGGGGCTTTTTCAAGTGGTCAGGCAGTGGAGTCCCACAAAGATCTGTGCTGGGGCCTCAGCTATTTCAAATCTATATTAATGACTTGGTTGAAGACACAGAGAGTAATTTTCAAAGTTTGACAAGCTAAGTGGGAAAGTAAACTGTGGGGAGAACAAAGAGTGGCTAAAGGTTAAGTGAATGGGCAACAAGATTGCAGATGGAGCACAATGTAAGGAAGTGTGAAGTTACTTACTTTGGTTGTAGAAGTAGAAAAACAGAATATATTTTAAAAGGCATGAAGCTTGTTAAGTACTGATATTCGGAGAAACTTGGGTGTGCTCGTAAAAGTAATGCAGAGAATTAGCATGTAGGTAAAGCAAGCAATTAGGATTGCAAATATGTGTTTGCCTTTATTACGAAGGGTTTGGAGTACAAAAATAACACAGTCTTGCTACAATTGTAATTTTCAAAGTTTGCCAATACTTTGGGAAGGATTGCAAATCTGTGTTTGCCTTTATTTAAGGCGCCGGTGGTGTGTGTGCAGATGAACTGAGTGTGTTTGGGTACTTTGGGCTACCCTGTGGGACGAGACAGGGATGCTAGCTTTCCCCATTGCTTTTTGCCTTGGCGATAGGGCCATTGGCAATGGCGCTCAGGGCGTCGAGTCATTGGAGAGGGATTGAGCACGGGGGATGTCGAGCATAGGGTTTTGCTGTACGTGAATGATCTGTTATTATATATCTTGGACCCTGCCTTCAGCTCACTGTCTGACCCTCCCTCACACACACACACACACTGCCTTCAGCTCACTGTCTGACCCTCCCTCCCTCACACACACACACACACACACACACACACTGCCTTCAGCTCACTGTCTGACCCTCCCTCACACACACACACACACACTGCCTTCAGCTCACTGTCTGACCCTCCCTCACACACACACACTGCCTTCTTATAAACTGACCCATACCGGATTATTTTTGAGGGTTTTGGGACCATCCCCCTCTCTCAGGCTCTGTTGAGGAGGGTGGGAATTTGGAGGCTGGGTCAGGAGGGAGGGCAGTAATCTGTCAGAGCTTGGTGATTATTATAATCATTTTTTCTGGGAGCAGTGAGTGAATCTTTCAAATCCTCCAGCAATGTGCACATTTGCCATGGAGAGCGGAGGTGAAAGCTCCCAGCATTACAGCCTGCTGGCGGTTCCAACCTCCTCGTGCACAGCCAGACCACAGAAACCAAGAAACACAGAGAGAGGCTGCCTTCAGCCCACACTCTGACCCTTCCTCACACACCCACACACACTGCCTTCAGCTCACTGTCTGACCCTCCCTCACACACACACACACACACACACACACACTGCCTTCAGCTCACTGTCTGACCCTCCCTCACACACACACACACACACACACACACACACACTGCCTTCAGCTCACTCACTGACCCTCCCTCACACACAAAAAAAAAAATATATATATATATATATATATATATCTTGCCGTTCAGGGTGGTGGGGACGGACTTTAGATACCTCGGTATTCAGGTGTTGTGAAGCTAGACCCAGCTGCATAGGTAGAGGGCAAAATAGGAGAGGGGGAGGTGTTGGATATTTACAAGGAAATGATGGAGAGCGTGGGCCCCCTGGTGGAGGAGGTTAAGAGCAATTGGGAGGAGGAGCTGGGGGCTGATACATGGGCTGAGGCCTTTCGGAGGGTGTCCTCGTTTTATGCAGTTTAAAGTAGTGCATAGGGCTTGCCTGACAGTGGTTAGGAGCAGGTTTTTTGATGGGGTGGAGGATAGATGTGGGTGGTGCGCGGGGGGGCCCCGGAGAATCATGTTCTGGGCGTGTACAAGGTTGAGGGGGTTCTGGCAGGGGTTCTCGAATGTCATATCCGACGTTCTGGGTGGCTCCTCAACTGGAGGTGGCGATATTTGGTGTGTCGGAAGACCCGGGAGTACAGGGGCACAGAGGGAGGTGGGCGGGGAGCTGTGTGGATATAGAGAGACCAATGTATTGGCCTTTGCCTCCCTGGTGGTCCGGAGGTGGATTTTGTTCTGTTGGCGGGATCGGAGCCGCCAAAGGCAGGGATTTGGATGAGCGACCTGACAGAATTCCTGCAATTGGAGAAAATCTAGTTCACTCTGCGGGGGTGAGTAGAAGGGTTCGCTCGGAGGTGGAAACATTCCTTGATTTCTTCAAGGAGGATTGAGGGGTCAGCTAAGCGTGGGTGGATGGGGGAGGGCTAGAACAGAAAAGGCAGCGGGACATGGATGGGGGTCAGCGTCAGGGAGGGGTTGGGGCCAGACAAAAAGTGCCCGGGTGCCAGGTTGCTGGGGATCGGTCCCGGGGATGCCCTTATGAGGTGGAGGGAGGGGGGGCTCAACGACCCCTGGACAAGTAAGTTGGGGGGGGAGGGTGGGGGGGGCTCTGGAGACCACCACGGGGGGGGGGGGGGGGGGGGGGGGGTTGAGAGATCCGGGGTGGCATTTAAAAATTGCGTCTAAATTTCAGGCCTTGGCACGGTGTTCCTCACCGAGGCCAGAATATAAGAATACTGTTTAATAGTGGGGTCAATCGCAACATTGCAGGTGCTGAGAAACACCCTGATAAACAAGGCCGAAATGAGACACTGTTTTCCCTCGTAAAATCGCACCCATTGGCTATGCTGCCCTGTGATACAAAATGGGTCAGTAAATATCAGAATGAACCATACCACAAAATTACCATTTGACATTGTAAATGTGCGTGATGCCACCTTCTCACTACCGTACTATTTTTCCAGCAGCACAAAAGGAGTCAGAACCCAATAAGCCCTCCACTACATGAAAAAATTGGCAGGTATACCCTGGTGACCTCCTAGCTGGCTCAGGATTTGGGCACTCCTTGACCAAGGAGAAACCCCCTCTCCAGTGGCAATGGCTGCTTCCACCAATTCCCACTGCCAGGGAATTGCCTAACTGACCTCAGCGCCTCTAGACTCCACTTAACTGGTTATGAGGGCACATGTCCATCGCTGCGTCCTCCTCCTCCTTGGCACTGCTAAACTGCTGACCCTCCGATGGGCTGACGGTTCTTGGGTGCAGGTAGCCATCCGTATAATAGGGACAACAATTACTAGGCCAACTAATTGACTGCCACTGACAAGATGCAACCCCATGGCCTGCTGGACCAAAGCAGACTTGCGCACTGCCCTCACCTCTCTCCCCCACCCCCACCCCTGTTTTTGTGCAAGACGCTGGGCCACCACCATTAAATCCAATCATTCAGCACATACCTGGCTAGTTTCTGGTGAGCTCTGCAGTCTGATTTTAAAGCAGCATGGATCAGCAACAGGTCAAAGATATCTCTCTGCAAGAAACAAAGTTGTTTTAATGGAATGGGAGCATATGGTCAAATAAATCCCAATACCACAGTTGTGTTCAAATTAGCTGATATAATAACATAACATGTTCAAAGTCCTAGGCTCGAATTTTCCCTGTGGGCTTCTTAACCCTGCCGTCAGGCTTGAATGGGAGTCAGAAGCTCCACACTGTGTGGGGGAAAAGACCACTCACTCAGTGTGATGATTTTCCCCCAAGTGACTGTGGTAAACCACTGTATTGCATTGTATTGTGTTGTCACATGCCTGGGCTTGTCCTGGCTGACTCCGCCGGTGGCTCCTCCCCTCGGGCTCATGTATAAAGGTGGCTCGTCTCTGCCTCCGATCCAGTTCGGCATCAGAGGCCAGGAGGCTTTCTGTTTAGTGTATTAAAGTTTCAGTTACGTTCATCACTCGTCGTGATGGCATATCAATTTAATACACTAAACTTCTCAGATGAACTCATCACTCAAGCCTGATCGCCTGGAGCTGGACCCACAGGCAGCCGACGCCATGGAAACATTCGAGCACTGGCTAAGCTGCTTCGAAGCGTACCTCGGATCCTTCACCGAAGACTTCTCAGACCTCCAAAAGAAACAGATCCTCCATGAGTCTTTCTTCTCATTAGGGACGCCCCCTCGTATGCAGACGCGATAATTTGCTACTGAAGGGACAATACGTGAAGTCTGTTAATGAGGTGTGTGCTAGGCACCTCCTTGCCACAAAGCGACAACGCCCTGGGGAATCACTAGCAGAATTCCTGCGTGCTTTGCGGGTACTCTGTCGGAACTGTGATTGCCAGGCAATATCGGCTACCCAGCACGCGGAGCTGCTGATCAGGGATGCTTATGTCGCGGGCATGAAATCAAACTATATCTGCCAGCGATTGCTAGAAGGGGGTGCACTCGCCCTCCCAGAGACAGTGCAACTCTCAAACTCGCTGGAGGTGGCCTCCCAGAACATGGAGGCCTACACTTCCGACCGCGTGGCATCATCCAACCCGGGTCCGACGCAAGCCTGTGCTACGCAGTGGCCCGCCAACAACGAAAACCCAAGGTGCTACTTTTGCAGCCAGGGTAATCATCCCAGACAAAGTTGCCCTGCACGGAACGCGGCTTGCAATGGGTGTGGGAGGAAGGGCCACTTCGCCAAAGTCTGCCAGGCCCGACCTCTCCCCAAAACCTCTAGGCCCAGCAGCGCTGCCTGCTGCCTGTCGGGGCCGCCCCCAGCTGACACGCCACCCGCCATGTGCGACCCGTGGCACCGCCATCTTCGCCGCCATCTTCAATTTTGGCCGCCACGTGCGACCCATGGGGGCCGCCATCTTTAACGCAATTTTGTTCTCCACCCGCCACGTGCTACATCTTGGACGCCATTGCCGTTGCCACCCACCACGCGCGACTCATGGGGGCCACCATCTTGGGACCACCCCGCAGCCTCCTGGGAGCCCGGCTCACCCGACAGCTGGCCGGCACTACCTCCGACCGGCCTACCAACTGCCTTCCGAAGCTCGCCTCCATCACGCTCAACCAGTCCCGGCCTCATCACCTCACAAAGTCTGAACCGTCTGGATCAACGGGCATGAGACGGCCTGCCCTTTCGACTCCGGGAGCACAGACAGCTTCATACACCCAGATACGGTAAGGTTCTGCTCCCTCCCAATTTTACCCGCGACCCAGAAAATCTCCCTGGCTTCCAGATCCCATGCAGTAGAAATCCGGGGTACTGTGTCGCGACCCTTACAGTACAAGGCTTCAAACTCTACATCTTTCCCCATGTCTACGCTGCCCTATTACTGGGGCTCGACGTCCAGTGCCACCTCCAAAGCCTTAGATTAAAGTTCAGTGGACCCCTGTTTCCCCCCCCCCCCCCCTCACCATCTCGCGACCCTTGAATGTCGCCCCACCCTCGCTCTTCACAAATCTCACCCCAGGCTGTAAGCCCATCGCTACTAGGAGCAGACGATACAGTGCCCGGGACAGGGACTTTTATCAGGTCAGAGGTCCAGCGATTCCTGCGAGAGGGGATCATTGAGGCTAGTACCAGCCCCTGGAGAGTCCAAGTGGTGGTCGTCAAGACTGGGGAGAAGCACCGGATGGTCATTGATTACAACCAGACCATCAACCGGGATACGCAGCTCGATGCGTACCCCCTCCCCCGCATATCTGACAGATTGCGCAGTATCGAGTCTTCTCCACAGTTGGCTTGAAGTCCGTGTACCACCAGCTCCCTATCCGCCCGGAGGACCGCCAATACGCTGCCTTCAAGGCAGATGGCCGCCTCTACCACTTCCTCAGGGTCCCCTTCGGCGTCACCAATGGGGTCTCAGTCTTACAAAGAGAAATGGATCGAATGGTTGACCAGTATGGGCTGCAGGCCTCGTTCCCGTACCTAGACAATGTCACCATCTATGGCCATGACCAGCAGGACCATGACGAAAACCTCCGGCGCTTCCTCCACACCGCTAAACTCCTGAACCTCACCTATAATAAGGAAAAATGCGTTTTCTGCACAACCCGCCTAGCCATCCTTGGCTACGTCGTGGAAAACGGAGTCCTAGGTCCTGACCCCGACCGCATGCGCCCCCTCCTGGAACTCCCCCACTGCCCCAAGGCCCTGAAGAGATGCCTGGGGTTCTTCTCGTACTATGCCCAGTGGGTCCCCAAATATGCGGACAAGGCCCGTCCACTTATCAAAGCCACCATTTTTCCTCTGACGGCTGAGGCCCGCCTGGCCTTCAACCGCACCAAGGCAGATATTGCCAAAGCTGCGATGCACGCTGTGGACGAGTCCATTCCATTCCAGGTAGAGAGCGATGCGTGGACTTTGCTCTGGCCGCTACCCTCAACCAGGCGGTCAGGCCTGTGGCTTTCTTCTTCTGTACCCTCCACGCCTCCGAAATCCGACACTCCTCCGTCGAAAAGGAAGCCCAAGCCATCGTAGAAGCTGTGTGACATTGGAGGCATTATCTAGCCGGCAGGTGATTCACTCTCCTCACTGACCAACGGTCGGTTGCCTCCAATTTCAATAACACACAGCGGGGTAAGATCAAGAATGACAAGATTCTGAGGTGGAGGATCGAGCTCTCCACCTACAACTACGATATCTTGTATCGACCTGGGAAGCTCAATGAGCCCCCAGATGCCCTATCCCGCGGTATATGTGCCAGCGCACATGTAGACCGGCTCAGGGCCCTCCACAATGACCTTTGTCACCCGGGGGTCACCCATTTTTTTTTACTTCATCAAGGCTCGCAGCCTGCCTTACTCCATCGAGGAAGTCAGGACTGTGACCAGGGACTGCCAGTCTGCGCGGAGTGCAAGCCGCACTTCTATCAGCCAGACAGAGTGCACCTGGTAAAGGCCTCTCATCCCTTTGAGCACCTCAGCATCAATTTCAAAGGGTCCCTCCCCTCCATGGATCATAACGTGTACTTCCTCAACATTGTTGACGAGTACTTGAGATTCTCCTTCGCCATCCCATGCCCTAACATAACCTCTGCCACCGTCATCAAGGCCCTGCACAGTCTTTTCACCTTGTTCAGGTTCCCCACCTACATCCATTGTGATCGGGGATCCTCCTTCATGAGCGACGAGTTGCGTCAGTTCCTGCTCAGCAAGGGCATCGCCTCCAGCAGGACAACCATCTACAACCCCCAGGGAAACGGACAGGTGGAGAGGGAGAACGCAATGGTCTGGAAGGCCGTCTACCTGGCCCTACGGTCTCCGCTGGCAGGAGGTCCTCTCCGATGCGCTCCACTCGCTCATGTGTACAGCCACCAATGAGACTCCTCACAAGTGTATGTTTGCCTTCCCCAGGAAGTCCACCTCCGGGGTCTTGCTCCCGTCCTGGCTGGCAGTCCCAGGGCCTCTCCTCCTCCGGAAGCATGCGAGGAGCGATAAATCAGACCCCCTCGTCGAGAAGGTCCTGCTCCTCCACACCAATCCACAATATGCCTACGTGGCACATCAGGACGGGCGACACGGCACAGTCTCTCTTCGGGATTTGGCACCTGCAGGTTCCCCAGCGACCATCACCACCACCGCCAACCCGACACTGTCTTCCCCCACCTACCTCAAGAACTGGCACCCGCAGGCCCACCGGCGACCATCACCACCACCTCCGCCCATACACCGCTCCCCCTCCACTGACTCAACAACTGGGTGAAGAAGAGGACAACATGCTCCCAGATGCGCAGGTCTTGACACTGGTGCCCACACCACAGCCGGGACTGAGGCGATCACGGTGGAAGGTCATGGCCCCCGACAGACTTGACCTTAAAGACCACTTCACCCCCGCTGGACTCTTTTTTTTAAACAGGGTGTGAAATGTGGTAAACCACTGTCTTGCATTGTATTGTGTTACATGCCTGGGCTTGTCCCAGCTGACTCTGCCTATGGCTCCTCTCCTTGGGCTCATGTATAAAGGTGGCTAGTCTCCACCTCCCATCCAGTTCGGGATCAGAGGCCAGGAGGCTTGCCGTTTAGTGTATTAAAGTCTCAGTTACGTTCATCACTCGTCGTATGTTTATTGATGGCATATCAGTGACCAATAAGGATCAGAGGGTGGGTTGACCATCCAATTAAAGTCAATGGCAGGCTTTCAAAATCGGAGAGCCAATCAGAAACCTTCCAGCTGGGACAATGCAAAGGAAGTTAAGTGAGGGAGAGGGCACTTCAAAATGGAGACACTCTCCAATTTTTCTTTGTGTAAATTAAAAATATTCTCCACTGTGGTGGATCCTCCTCTGCAGGGTGGTCTGTAGCTGCTGCTGCACCCAGGCAAGAAGGGTGGGCGTCTGAGCCTGCGTATTGGTTCCTCAGTCTGTTGCCAGACTGCTATCTCAAGGCAGAAAAATTGATAGCCGCCATCCACCGGATTCTGGAAGCTGACAGGAACGTTTCAGCTGGCCTCCCTTTAATTGGTCTTACGTAGCCTTTATCAAACGTGATTGGCTCCATGCTGCTTTTAGAAAATATTAATATTAATATTAAACTATTAAAGTAATTATTTTGATTCCATCTACTTTTCTTGCAGGAAAATTGGTTTTATGAGGCTAGATGTTGCAATAATGGGAGGTAACCCCTTTCAGCACAAACTCAAGTGTTCATGGCAGTTACTGGCCGTGTTTACAATCGTCTCGGAGATTGATGAGTGCTGGCTTTTGGTTATGCTTTATTGTCCATCAGGCAATTTGAAAACACACCAAACCAAACAGGTGAGTGATACAGTGACTCAACTGCATATGGTTTGTTTTCCCTTGGCCTACTCGCTCTTCAAAGATTTAATGGAAAGCAGGCTTTAATTGACTTGAGGTAGTCCTTCCAACTCTTTTGGAGAGAAGTTGCATCTCCTAGAGCTTCCAGCCAATCAAACGGATGCAACAATGAACCCACGCTTGAAGCTGACAGTTCCTAGCTAGGGCCTGGTGGGGAGCTGGGATATAGGCATGAGAGAAAAGTTACTTTTGGGGGTAATGGGGTGCTTCCAATGGGTATGGGAGACCTGAGGTGGGACCCCACCCCCTCCCCCACAACCCCCTCCCCCCATCCAGTCACGAGTCTGCAAAGCCTTCCTCACCACTAATAAAATTCCAGCATTGGCAGAAGGAGGTCCACAAGAATCAATTGTGAGGGGGGAAGGGAATATCTGGCAAGACAATCCTCCTACTCCTCGCTCGGGGTGCACGATGGCCCCCTGGGCTACTCCATGGGACAGGGGTACGAGCAGAGATAATCCCGGAGGCTCCCCCGCCACCTGGCGCTGCCAGTGCTAGAGGCCCGCTCTCGTCTCGGCCAGGTTGCGCCCATGGAGCCAGGGAGTGAACCACTTCCGACTGGGACTGCGCCACATTAAGATGCGACTGTGCCACCACCTTCTGGTTGTGTGCTGCATCAGCCAGTGACTGCGCAATGATCCTCTGGGACTGGGCCACCTCCCTCTATGTGCCACTTCGGCCAGCGCCTGGGCAATGCCGGTGACGTTCCCAGCCATGGCCCACTGTGACTGGGCCACGCTCAGGAGCACCGCTGAAATGTCCAGGTGGCTCTGGCATATGGCTGCCGGTGACAGGGCAGCCCTTCCCTGGGCCTCGGCCACCGCCTGCACAGTGCCCCAGGCCTCCAATATGTTGATCCATGACTGAAACCTTATTCCCCATGGCCTCGACTGTGGATGCCACACGTGCGGTGTTGGCTTGGGTGCCACGCATGATCGGCACCACCTCTTATTCTTTAATGCGGTTGCATTGCAGGTTCTGGATGCTCGCTGCAAACCCCTCATGCAGGTCCTGGCTCTGCAACTGCATCTCCACAATCGATAGGACGCTGTTCCAGAGGCCCGAAACCCATCTGGGTGGCAGCTCGTCCCTGGGGTCGGCTCATCCTCCGACAATCTGCCCCCTCAGGAGTTCCTACCTCCACCTGCTGTACCAGAGCATGTGTGAGGTGCGCACCAGATAGTGTCCCACCAGCCTCTTCACTAACATGTCCAACCGAGGTGGTGGTGGGTGTAGGAGACAGCTGTGATGGGAAATCTGTGTCATTGCCGGATTCGAGCTCCAGGGCGTCTCGGGAGCAGGCTGAGGGCTCCCGATGTTGTCGGTGTTGTCCACTGGTCGGCACCTGGGGTTCTGGCTGTGGTTGGGGTCGGGTACACCAGAAGGGCCCACCCCATCACCAGCAGCCCCTGCAAGACACAAGACAAGATGCTTGATTGTATCGTGGGCCCGGGGTGGGGAGGAGTGTGTTGGGGAGTAGGTTGTGTTGTAAAGGGGGGGTTGTTGGGGAGGGGGGGGGGGGGGGAGGGTGTAGGGGTGGTGGTGTGAGGGTGGTGTTGGGGAGAAGGGATTGATACACGTGACATGGGAAACCACAACTTAGCGGGGTCTGACTTCCTCGTCCAAGTCCAATCTCCACACTGGTGACTGCCTTTTTTCAGGCCATCGAACATGTCCAGGACACTCTGCTCTGCTGTGGTGAGGGGCTGCAAATCCCACAGTCCCCCTCCAATGTTCTCCCGCTCCCAGAGGTTAAGAGTGGGGCCTTCTCCTGCTGGGGGAAAAACAGGAACCGCATTGTTAGACGGTCCGATGGAAGCAGCCCAGGGGTTGGGTAGCTGGTGACTTCAGTGGCCAGGGCACCCGGCCATGTTGGCCAGTATGGGTGGCAGCATGTGGTGTAGGGTGGGGCTTCAGGCATCCTCCGGATGTGGGGGTGGGAAGTTATGGTTATATGGGACAGGGGGTGGTGCTGACTACTCACCTTGGCTGCCCTGAGGAGGTTGTGCTGGCAGGTCCGGACAGTGTTTCCCATGGTGCTGACCACTTCTGCCACCTGTGCCCAGGCCCAGCGAACGGCAGCGGCTGGCAGCCTCCTACCCATCCCGGGGTACAGGGTCACCCGCCTCTCCTTCACGGCATCCAGCAGAGTCTCCAGCTCATTGGTGAACCTCGGAACCACATGTCTTGCTGCCATCTTGTTGGCTGGGATGGTTTGTGTGGGGAGTGAAGTGTGTATACGCTGCTACAACTTGTCAGCCTCCCGTTTCTCATTAGAATCGGTCATGTTACATGTGGCACCGGTGCTAGCCCCTTAACGTCGCTGAATTGGCTCAGAATCGGCGGCAGTTTTTGTGTCATAGAAGTCCATGAATCCTGCTCCGACGTCAACACTTACTCTCAGGAACAGAGATCCGGCCGAGTGACTTTAGCTTTGACTATTTATGCTATTTTCCCTGATGTCGCCAATGCCCTGTTACATTATTACTCGCTATATTACTCCTATCCTGACTTGCTCTACCTTATTTTAACTATAAAATGTAAAGTGCATCTGACAAATTTTATATCATAGAATAATAAAATTTATGGTGCACTGGTCTTTGGAAAGATCACCCACTTAAGCCCACCCTATCCCTGTAACACAGGAACACCACCCAATGTTTTTTGGACATTAAGGGCAATTTAGCATGGCCAATCCACCTAACCTGCACATCTTTGGGTTGTGGCAGGAAAAGAGAGCACCCGGAGGAAACCCACGCAGACACGGGAGAACGTGCAGACTCCACACAGAGAGTGACCCAAGCTGGGAATCGAACCTGGGACCCTGGAGCTGTGAAGCAACTGTGCTACCGTGCTGCCCTAATTCTTTTAGTACATAATTTAGTACATAATCGTACATAATATTGACAAAGGAAATGCAGTGGATGCATGTAGATTTTCAATCATGGCTGAGCCAGGCTTGTTGATAAGATTAAGGCACGTGGTGCTGAAGGAGTGCATAGTGGTATGCATAGGGGGTTGGTTCAATCAGTTTGGTAGGGAATTCTCAACACACCATTTCACACAAAGAGTAAGACAAGTCTGTAATTCTCTCCCCTCCAAACAGCTCGGGTTATAGAACAACTGGAGCTCTCAGGACTGAGACTAATGCATTTTGTTATGTAAAAATATTAAGGAATTTGGAGCAAAGGCAGCAAAGTGATGTTGGGTACAAATCAGTTGTGAAACCATCAAAACACGGAGCAGGCTCGTGTGAATGATCCACTCCTGTGCCTATGTTGCTATCACTTGTACAATATATTTTCAGAGTCAATTTCTGTTGACATTTGATTCTGATTTCAGCTCATGTAGGTCATATTGAAAAGATGCTGCAGAATACCTGTGCATTACTGCCTCCAATGTTCTGAACCTGGTAACGGATTGGATTTAACAGATCCACAGTGCGACTATAATTTCCATTTGCAAACTCTGTTATTGCCTGACAGATGGGAAGTCCCAAATCTCGAGCAAGCTGGTGCTGATGGTTCTCACCAGGAGTTCTGAAAAATAAAATTAAAATCTAGAATCCAAGGTACATTACATTCTCTAAATGCCAATTTGCAATTTTTTCAGAAATGGATTTAAGCAGATTTCTTATTGACGAGCAGCGCTCAATGGAAAAACCACAATGACTTGACAAAAGATCTCACCAAAAGAAAGGAATTTGATTTCTATATTTTCTATGAACCAAATTGAGATCACGAGGACAAAATGCCTGTCACAGGATTTTCTTTGACTGTTTTTAACAAACAACCGCGGTAACACCCCAAGAACAATACCCCCCCAACTTCAAGAGCAACTTCAAACAAAAGGGGGAAAAAAAACCAAGAGAGCACCCAAACAACAAAAGGGGAAGAGATAGCACCCGCCACATCCCACAGACCCATGTTCACAGTTCTCCCTCCCCCCAGTCCAAACCCCCCCCCCCCCCCCTCCCGGGTTGCTGCTGCTGCCGGCCTATTTCCCTACCGTTCCGCCAGGAAGTCCAGGAAAGGCTGCCACCGCCTGAAAAACCCTTGTACCGATCCCCTCAGGGCAAATTTCACCCTCTCCAATTTAATGAACCCCGCCATATCATTGATCCAGGCCTCCACACTTGGGGGCCTCGCATCCTTCCATTGGAGCAAGATCCTCCGCCGGGCTACTAGGGACGCAAAGGCCAGAACACCGGCCTCTATCGCCTCCTGCACTCCCGGCTCCACTGCAACCCTAAAAATTGCGAGTTCCCAGCCTGGCTCGACCCTGGATCCCACCACCCTCGACGCCGTCCTTGCTACCCCCTTCCAAAACTCCCCCAGCGCTGGGCACGCCCAAAACATATGGGCGTGGTTCGCTGAGCTCCCCGAGCACCTAGCACACCTGTCCTCGCCCCCGAAAAACCTACTCATCCTCGACCCAGTCATGTGGGCCCTATGCAGCACCTTGAACTGTATGAGGCTAAGCCTCGCACAGGAAGAGGAGGAATTCACTCTCTCCCGGGCATCCGCCCACGTCCCCTCCTCAATCTCCTCACCCAGCTCCTCTTCCCATTTACCCTTCAGTTCCTCCACCGAGGCTTCATCTACCTCCTGCATTACCCGGCATATGTCCGAAATCCTCCCTCCTCCAACCCACACCCCCGAGAGCATGCAATCCCGCACCCCTCGTGGGGGCAGCAAGGGGAACCCCTCCACCTGCTGCCTGGCATGACACATACATTTCTAAACTTCACGATCGCTGCTGCATTGCTCCTTAATGGTACGTCAAATAGAAAGTAGTTCTTTATTTCTTAATTTGATCAAATGTTGCGAACTAAAGTTATTTGCCAATGTTATAAATAGACTACCACTCAAGTCCAGATACACTGTACTTACTCAATGAAATGAATATCACCTGTTGTCACAAGTAGGCTTCAACTGAAGTTACTGTGAAAAGCCCCTAGTCGCCACATTCCGGCGCCTGTTCGGCGAGGCTGGTACGGGAATTGAACCGTGCTGCTGGCTTGCCTGGGTCTGCTTTCAAAACCAGCGATTTAGCCCTGTGCTAAACCAGCCCCTAGTCCACCTGAGTAGCACAGTACAAATGTGTCGTTGGTTTTCTGTGGCCAAATCTGTTTGCCCGAATAGGGCATCTAACTGCAATGCAGCCTTTGTGTTCCACAGTAGCTCACTGCCGATTTTCTCCAGTAAAAGACTTTTCCAATCACCCTGAATTCTCTCATTATTTTTCCCCATTTCCCCTTCTCTCTTGAAGGCAGCCAGAAAGTTCCATTTGTGATTGGCATTCATCCCAACTGTTTGCCTGGATTGTTTTTTTGGCTGGAGACGTCTGTAAAACAGTTTAACACGGTCTTTATTTGATATCCAGATATTCAGATCCAAAATGTGTCACTGATACAGTTACTGGCCTAAAGGGATTATAACGCTGACTGCAACATGACTGTGATTGGTGAATTCAGCACAGACCTGTGACCTTCATATCAATATGGGTCAATAATATGAGTCAACATTATGCTTACCCAGTGAGCCATTAGGGGCCTCTTAAAAAAAATCAATATGTGTTTTATTTCATTATCCATCTTTAATTTAATAAACAACGGATGATCTGAGCCAGCACTCCAGGAATGTACTGCTGCTTTTTTAGCAGGTATGCAAATAGGAGGTATTGTAACACGACAAGGGTTACAAGGTTTTAAATTCCTAACTCAAAATAAAGGGAAAAATAGAAGGTAATTTTACTGATGTGTTTGATGCTGCAATGTATGTTATCTAATGAAGAGGTTCAACCACTTTTATGTCTGAACAGGAACCATTTATCTATGACTATATACAGACAATAGGCATCTTCAATCCTAACCATAGGCTATCTACATCCAGACATCTAACAGACAACTACTAATGTCATGTGGGACTGACTCCCCAGTCCAAATAATCTAATAATGCATCTCCCTCAAGCCTTTATCCAAATGTATTTACAGTAAGATGTATATACTGCTCCTTCTCTGCCCAAGTCTCTGATTTTAAAAGTTCAAATGGTCTGGAGGTTTCACAACTCTCCCTGATTACTTTCTCCAGAGGTTTGGAGAAGTGCTAGTCTCCACTCCTTTGGTCTGACTTGGTTCATCTGGAGCAGAAGTTGCAGTATTTGGAGTTTCATTCGTTTGAATTTCCATGTTTAGTTCATCTTTTACGCTACTTGTTGCCATACTTTTCCTTATTAGATGCCATGGGTTTATCCCTTTCAACAAAGAATACAGCATAGGAACAGGCCGTTCGGCCCTCCAAGCCTGCGCCAACCATGGTACCTGCCTAAATTAACACCGTCTGCACTTACGGAATCCATATCCTTCCATTCTCACCCCATTCACATATTTGTTTAGATGTCCGTTAAATGCCACTATCTTACCTGCACCCACCACTTCCCCAGGCAGCACGTTCCATATATTTACCACCCTCTGTGTAAAAAAACTTCCTTTGCACATCTATTCTAAACTTTTCCCCATGCATTTTAAACCTCTGTCCCCGAGTACTTGATTCTCCTACCTTAGGAAAGAGCATCTGACTATTTACTCTGTCCATGACGCTCATAATCTTGTGGACCTCTTTCAGGTCGCCTCACAACCTCCTTGTTCCAGTGAGAACAGACCGAGTTTATCTAACCTCTCCTCATAGCTAATGCTCTCCATACCAGGCAACATCCTAGTAACCGCTTCTGTACCTTCTCTAAAGCATCCACATCCTTCTGGTAGTGTGGCGACCAAAATTGTGCACAATATTCCAAATGAGGCCTAACAAAGATCTTGTACAGCTGCAATATGACTTGCCAATTTTTATATGCAATGCCCCGACCGATGAAGGCCAGCATGCCGTATGCCTTCTTTTTTTTTTAGTTAAAAATTCTTTACATCAAAGCTACTTTCAGCTTTTAAATAAAAGTTCACCTGGCCTAGAAATGGTTACACCAGAAAAGAATTGGTCCTTCCACATCAAGGAAGCAGAGGGAACACAGTACTTCTAAAATGATGTTGTCATTTCTATTTCTGCACCACATCCATTAATAAAATCTAAAATGGTTTCTGGACAATGTCTATGCTGGCTCCTGGTAGAACTTAAGCTACCTCTAACTCCCCTGCTTTTCCCCCAGAGACCAGCAATTTGTTTCTCTTCAGGCTTTAATCAGGTAGCACACAAAGATTTCTCTCATGCTGCCTTTCATTATTTTGCTAATCACATTAAATCCATGGCATCCTGGGCGGAATTCTCCCCACCCCCCACACCGGGTGGGAGAAACACCGGGGCGCCGAACGAGTCCGGCGTGTGGGCGGCCCGTGGGGGTGGGGTTCTTGCACCGGGGGGGGGGGGGGGGCTCAAAAGGGGTCTGGCCCACGATCGGTGCCCACCGATTGGTGGGCCGGCCTCTCTGAAGGAGGACCTCCTTTCCTCCGCCGACCCGCAAGATCCATCCGACATCTTCTTGCGGGGAGGATGGCAACCGCGCATGCGCGGGTTGGCGCCGGCCAACCTGCGCATGCACGGGTGACGTCATTTACGTGGCGCCAAGGCCCGGCGTGCATAAATGACGTGGCGCCGCTCCTAGCCCCCCGGGGGTGGGAGAATAGGGGGCCGGGAGCGGCCTCCGACGCCAGAGTGAAACACTCCGGTTTTCACTCCGGCGTCGGGACTTAGTCTCCAGATGGGAGAATTGCGCCCCCTGTCTTCTACCAATCTGACGTTTCTCATGTATGGTTATGCAAACCGATTTTGCCCATGTATTCCCCACTCGCGTAGCTAGAGTCCCATGTAAAGTAGTTCAATGCTTTTACAAATTCTGTTCCATAGAAATGATTGAAAAACAAGTCTAACCTGGCTGTATGCCTTCATAACCACGTTATCCACATGCGTTGCCACTTTAAGTGATCGGTGGACATGCATGCCCAGATCTCTCTGCCTGTCAGTACTCGCAAGGGTTGTCCCATTTATTGTATAATTCCTACATGAATTAGAACATAGAACATAGAACGTAGAACATTACAGCTCAGTACAGGCCCTTCGGCCCTCGATGTTGCGCCAACCTGTGAAACCCCTCTAAAGCCCATCTACACTATTCCCTTATTGTCCATATGTCTATCCAATGACCATTTGAATGCCCTTAGTGTTGGCGAGTCCACTACTGTTGCAGGCAGGGCATTCCACGCCCTTACAACTCTCTGAGTAAAGAACCTACCTCTGACATCTGTCCTATATCTATCTCCCCTCAATTTAAAGCTATGTCCCCTCATGCTGGACATCACCATCCGAGGAAAAAGGCTCTCAATGTCCACCCTATCTAATCCTCTGATCATCTTGTATGCCTCAATTAAGTCACCTCTTAACCTTCTTCTCTCTAACGAAAACAGCCGCAAGTCCTTCAGCCTTTCCTCATAAGATCTTCCCTCCATACCAGGCAACATCCTTGTAAATCTCCTCTGTACCCTTTCCAATGCTTCCACATCCTTCCTATAATGCGGCGACCAGAACTGCACACAATACTCCAAATGCGGCCGCACCAGAGTTTTGTACAACTGCAACATGACCTCATGGCTCCGAAACTCAATTCCTCGACCAATAAAAGCTAACACACTGTACGCCTTCTTAACAACCCTCTCAACCTGGGTGGAAACTTTCAGGGATCTATGGACATGGACACCGAGATCTCTCTGCTCGTCCACACTACCAAGAATCTTACCATTAGCCCAGTACTCTGTCTTCCTGTTATTCCTTCCAAAATGAATCACCTCACACTTTTCTGCATTAAACTCCATTTGCCACCTGTCAGCCCAGCTCTGCAGCTTATCTATGTCCCTCTGTAACTTGTAACATCCTTCTGCACTGTCCAGAACTCCACCTTTCAAAGTGCATTACCTCACACTTGTCCGGATTAAACTCCAGCTGCCATTTCTCCGCCCAAGACTCCAACCAGTTTATATCCTGCTGTATCCTCTGACAACCGTCTTCATTATCCGCAACAGCACCCGTTTTTGTGTCACCTGCGAACTTACTAATCAGACCAGCTGCATTTTCTTCCAAATCATTTATATACACAACGAACAACAAAGGCCCCAGAACTGAAATCTGTGCAACATCGTTAGTCACGGCCTTCCATTCAGAAAAGCACTCTTCTACTGCTACCTCTGTCTTCTGTGCCCAAGCCAGTTCTGTATCCAACTTGCCAGCTCTCCTCTGATTCCATGTGACTTCACCTTTTGTACCAGTCTTTCATGAGGTACCTTGTCAAAGACATTATTGAGGTCCATGTATACAACATCTACTGCCTTTCCCTCATCTACCATCTTTGTCACTTCCTCGAAAAACTCAGTCAAATTAGTGAGGCATGACCTCCCCTTCACAAAACCATGCTGTCCATCACTAATAAGTCCATTTGTTTTCAAATGTGAGTAAATCCTATTTCTAAGAATCTTTTCCAATAATTTCCCTTCCACTGACGTAAGGCTCCCCGGCCTATAATTTCCTGGATTATCCCTGTTGCTTTTCTTAAACAATGGAACAACATTGGCTACTCTGCAGTCCTCTGGAACTTCACTTCAGCCAATGAGGAAACAAAGATTACTGTCAAGGCCCCAGCAATTTCCTCCCTTGCCGCCCGCAGTATTCTGGGGTAGATCCCATCAGGCCCTGGGGACTTATCTACTTTAATGCTTTTTAAGATGCCCAACACCTCTTTATTAATATCAACATGACTCATAATATCTACACACTCTACCATATACTCCTCATCCACAAAGTCCTCTTTGGTGCACACTGAGGCAAAGTATTCATTTAGTATCTCTCCCATTTCCTCTGGTTCTATACATAGATTCCCTCCAATATCCTTGAATGAACCAACCCTTTCTCTGGCTACCCTTATGCTCTTTACATACGTATAAAGCACCTTAGGATTTTCCTTAATCCTGTTTGCCAATGACATTTCATGATCCCTTTTAGCCTTCCTAACTCCTACCTTCAGTTCCTTCCTACTTGCTTTATATTCCTCAGGGCCTCATCTGTCCTAAGCCTTTTAGACCTTACGAATGCTTCCTTTTTCTTTTTGACAAGATTCATAATATCCCTCGTTATCCAGGGTTCCCCATACTTGCCACCCTTATCTTTTGTCCTCACAGGTAGATGCCAGCCCTGAATTCTAATCAACTGACATTTGAAGGCCTCCCACATGTCGGATGTTGATTTTCCCTCAAACAGCCTCGCCCAGTCAACACTCTCCATATCCTACCTAATGTTGTTGTAATTATCCTTCCCCCAGTCTAAGACCTTCACCTGAGGGCAACTCTTGTCCTTTACCATAAGCAGCTTAAAATTTACAGAATTATGACCACTGTTCTCTTACTGAAACTTTGATCACCTGGCCAGGCTCATTTTCCAGCACCAAGTTTAATATAGCCCCTTTCAGAGTTGGGCTATTTGCATATTGTTTCAAGAAACCCTCCTGGACACTCCTTCCAAATTCTGCTCCATCCATGCCTCCAGCAATAAGTGTGTCCCAGTCAATATAGGTAAAGTTAAAATCACCCACAATAACCTATTGTTTATGCATCTTTGCAAGATCTATCTGCATATCTGCTCCTCTATCTCCTGCTAGCTGTTAGGAAGTCTGTAGTAAACCCCCAACATTGTGGCAGCAACCTTCCTATTCCCGAGCTCTACCTAGATTGCCTTGTTGCCTGAACCCTCCAAGGTGTCCTCCCTCAGTGCAGCTATGATATTCTCCTGAACCAATAATGCAACTCCCCCACCCCTTTCGCACCCCCCTCTATGAACAAAGAACAAATAAAAGTACGGCACAGGAACAGTCCCTTCGGCCCTCCAAGCCCGTGCCGACCATGCTGCCCGTCTAAACTAAAATCTTCTACAGTTCCTGGGTCCGTAAGCCTCTATTCCCATCCTATTCATGTATTTGTCAAGATGCCCCTTAAATGTCACTATCATCCCTGCTTCCACCACCTCCTCCGGCAGCAAGTTCCAGGCACCCACTACCCTCTGTATAAAAACCTTGCCTCGTACATCTCCTCTAAACCTTGCCCCTCGCACTTTAAACCTATGCCCCCTAGTAATTGACCCCTCTACCCTGGGGAAAAGCCTCTGACTATCCACTCTGTCTATGCCCCTCATAATTTTGTAGACCTCTATCAGGTCGGCCCTCAACCTCTGTCGTTCCAGTGAGAACAAACAGAGTATATTCAACCGCTCCTCATAGCTAATGCCCTCCATACCAGGTAACATCCTGGTAAATCTATTCTGCACCCTCTCTAAAGCCTCCACATCCTTCTGGTAGTGTGGTGACCAGAATTGAACACTATACTCCAAGTGTGGCCGAGCTAAGGTTCTATAGAGCTGCAACATGACTTACCAATTCTTATACTCAATGCCACAGCCAATGAAGGCAGGCATGCCGTATGCCGTCTTGACTACCTTCTCCACCTGCGTTGCCCCTTTCAGTGACCTGTGGACCTGTACACCTAGATCTCTCTGACTTTCAATACTCTTGAGGGTTCTACCATTCACTGTATATTCCCTACCTGCATTAGACCTTCCAAAATACATTACCTCATATTTGTCCGGATTAAACTCCATCTGCCGTCTCCCCACCGAAGTATCCAAACAATCTAAATCCTGCTGTATTCTCTGACAGTCGTCATCGCTATCCGCAATTCTACCTACCTTTGTGTTGTCTGCAAACTTACTAATCAGACCAGTTACATTTTCCTCCAAATCATTTATATATACTACGAACAGCAACGGTCCCAGCACTGATCCCTGCGGAACATCACTAGTCACAGCCCTCCAATTAGAAAAGTACCCTTCCATTGCTACTCTCAGCCTTCTATGACCTAGCCAGTTCAGTATCCACCTTGCCAGCCCACTCCTAATCCCATGTGACTTCACGTTTTGTACCAGTCTACCATCAGGGACCTTGTCAAAGGCCTTACTGAAGTCCATATAGACAACATCCACTGCCCTACCTGCATCAATCATCTTTGTGACCTCTTCGAAAAACTCTATCAAATTAGTGAGACATGACCGCCCCTTCACGAAACCATGCTGCCTCTCACTAATATGTCCATTTGCTTCCAAATGGGAGTAGATCCTGTCTTGAAGAATTCTCTCCAGTAATTTCCCTACCACTGACATAAGGCTCACCTGCCTGTAGTTCCCTGGATTATCCTTGTTAGCCTTCTTAAACAAAGGAACAACATTGGCTATTCTCCAGTCCTCCGGGACATCACCTGAAGACAGTGAGGATCCAAAGATTTCTGTCAAAGCCTCAGCAATTTCCTCTCTAGCCTCCTTCAGTATTTTGGGGTAGCTCCCATCCGGCCCTGGGGACTTATCTACCTTAATATAGATGCCTGAAGCATCTAAATCTTGGAATGTTTAGTTGCCAATCCTGTCCCTCCTTCAACCAAATTTCTGTAATAGCAATAACATCATAATTCCAAGTACTAATCCAAGTTCATCTGTCTGCCCTGAAATACTCCTCGGATTGAAACTTATGCACTTCAACCCACCAGCCCCGTTGTGCTGACTGACCACTCCTTGTCTGCTCTTCCTCTTAACCTTACTGGCCTTAATGTGTCGCTCTCCCTCAGTTATTTCTCCCGCTGACCTACTGTGCTGTTTCCCAACCCCCTGCCATACGAGGCAGTTCAATTTGTTTCTCTGCCGTCCACTTTTCTCCTTACTAGCTTTTGTTTCTGTCCCCTCTTTCCTACTCTCTGACTTACTACATTGGTTCCCTTACAGAGGGTAGGAGCTCTCTCTTCATGGAATTAATGCTGAGTCTCTTGGTCATGCTTCACCTTAAGAGCAGTGTTTTTCAAACTTTTTTTTACTGGGACCCACTTTTGCCAACTGACTGACCTTCTGGACCCATGTTGGCCAACCTTTGCGACACACGCTACGTTCGCTTACCTTTAATGCAAGAGTGGGACCTGTTTGGTCCTCACAATCTCACTCCAATCAGGTTCACTGGAGGAGAGGGCAATGCGCATATCAGATGCAGACAACTTCAGCCAGTTTCGTTGTGCCATCTTCATCTTTGTGAGAGTTGAAAATCCAACCTCTCAAATGTAGGTGATTGTGTAGGGCAGTAGCAGCAAAGTGCTTGTTTTACTCAGCACTGGGTACTCCTGGGAGATGCTACTCCAGAATGCTGACAGCCTCATGGGCTTTTTGTGTTTTTAATGTGCTGTCACAGGTCAGGTACAGAAGCTTAGTCTTTTAATTTGGAGTCAGCTGTAAATTAATAATTGACTCTGGTGTCTCAACCTCAAAAGGAATTTTTCACCCGCCATTTCTCTTTCAAAATCTTGAACTTCTCTCATTTGCCAGTACTTCCCTGCATATAACACACATGGGCTTTGCATCCTTATTTGCATTGGTATAACTGAAAAAACCATACCTCGAGAAACCATCCTTGCGCTGCTTTATTCCTGGTTAAGTTTCTTCTTTGTAGCCTGTTAATTAGAGGCCCTGGAGCTCTGTACAGAGCTAACACTAGCACTGGTCTGACCTGCCCTGGACTCTCCTGAAGCAACTCTCTCCAGATTCAGATGTGAGATCCTGGCCAGTAGGTACTCTGCCTCTTTGTGTCTCTGGCCGTCTCTTTCTTCTAACAAAGTGATTCATTTTCACAATCCTTGGCTTCCTCCCAGCTAGAAGATGGAAAAAGCTCTGCTCCATGATTTGGCGCCAATTGCACAAACATACAGGGCACTTGATATCAAGTGCATACCTGCTTACTGTTGCTGCTCATGGCCAGTAGACTGCACACAACCTCATTTTGTTCCATTTTAAAGGTGGTAGCAGTCACCATTCTCAATAAAAATAGCACTAGCAGCCACTGGCTGCTTCTCCCGTGATCGAGACCACCACGGGAATGTTGCGAGCAATCATTACCCACCCACGGGTCCGACCCACACTTTGAAAAGCTCTACTTTAGAGCAATGACTGCTCGTAGCCCCAGTTCCTGACATTTTGTGGGTTATGTGATTGTGATCAGTTAAGGCATCTTTTCTTGAAGTTCAAATTTCACTTTCATTATTTCTGTCTCTTCTGTGTGAAGTAGCTCTTTGGCCTTCTGTACGCGTGGCTGGTCTGGTACTTTTCCTGTGAATTCCTTAGAACTGACTTCTAATCTCAGAGTTATTGTTTTCCAAATCCTTGTGTACCATTCCTGATTCTACTGTTAGTAGTGTTTCTTCTTTCACCGGACATCTATTTTTCACTGATGGTTCTGGTAGATAAATTGGGTGTAAATGCAGTATTGAATGATAAAGGATTTTGGAACCCTCAGATACTCATTAATCGGGTTGGTCCAACTGAAGAAGGTTATTTGCATTTTTTGGAAAGAGACTGGCTATCTGCCTCCACAAGAGGGTGAAAAATTCTGAACTGAATTCCTAATTAAGGTCATCAGCACTGTTGGACATTTTCGGTGTCCACAGTATTTTCGTAGAAATCCTTCGCAGTTTTGATGAAGTTGAAAGCATCACAGGCTCAGGAGCAAGAAGTGTTGATTGTGAATGATAATGTCTCGAGTATTTACTTGTCCCCATATTGGAGCAGTTTTCAAATCATGCCTATGACCTGTAGTTGGATTCCTCCTGGACCATATAACAATCTGTTTGTCGTTCACAGCTGGGCCTTTTTTTGGCCATGGTTCCATATCTTTTTAAAAATAAATTTGGAGTACCCAATTTTTTTTTCCAATTAAGGGGCAATTTAGCATGGCCAATCCATCTACCCTGCACACCTTTAGGTTGTGGGGGGTGAGACCCAGGCAGACATGGGGAGAATGTGCAAACTCCACACGGACAGTGGCCTGGGGCTGGGATTTGAACCTGGGTCCTCAGCACTGTGAATGCTAACCACTGTATCATCGTGCTGCCCTCATGGTTCCATATCAGACAGGACAGTGAAACTGGCTCCTGTGTCTAATTTAAAATTTCTGACGCAAATGTTAGCATTCTACAACATTACTACTACACCACCATTTTCTCCGATAATCCTTTCAGCCCTCAACATGCTAATACGATAGTTGAATGCATGTGAAATTAAAAGTCACAGCTAATACTGATGGAGTGATATCAGATATAGCACATTGTAATTCTGTATAATAGTCAAAGTTCCATTTGCAATATTTTTTTAGTTTATTGGTGATTGGGACAAAATTTATACTTGTTAAAATGAGGATGTCAGCACTGATGAGAGGAATTTGTAAATGTTCCAATGTTTGTATCACTGGGAGCTGAATATAAATTGCTAAAATGCTTTACTTCTCAGGGCAGCTGTGTTAGGAGCTATCCCTAGCCTTGAGCTGGAACAATGACATCTATGCACAATACCCACCTACATACGGTTTGGTTAACCATTAATGAAACTCTCAGATATATCAACAAGTTAGGCATCATATTTCCACACTCAGAATCTGGCAATCTGGGTATAACTCTCTTGAGTGGGACAGACCTTTAGATGGCTCAAAGTATCCAATTTATGTACATGCTTACTTACTGAGAGACTTCTTGCAGCGATATGATAAGCTGATTTGCAGTGTCAGCCTCTTTAGCTCCAAGTAGTGACATCAGTATGTGGACGTCATTGTAGATAAGAATATGGTCCTTGGCATGGCTCCTGGTGACTTTGGCAAGTTTCTTCCACCGATTGTTAAGGTTAATACCTGTGGGAGACTGTACAGTCAATAGAAAACTGGATCTGGCTTGCTTTTTTCAGTCTTCCATTTCCATTCAATGATGTGATCCAAAATATTATGAGTTAAATTCTCCGCTGCCGGCATTCTCTGTTCCGCCGGCAGCGCACCACCGCCTGCGCGTTTCACGGTGGCGTGGGGTGGCTACAATGGAAATCCCATTGGCCAGCGGCAAATGGAGAATTCCGCTGCCAATGATGGCTCGCCGCCAAGAAACACTCGGTTGGAGAGGGAGAGAATTCACCCCCATAACACGTGAATAACAGAAGTAACAAATTTTAAAAACATTTAAAATACTCTCCACTTCTGGGTGTGAGTGCTGGGTTTTATATTAGCCGGTCTATAAAATCTGCAACACATATCCCAACTTAAACTATTTGTTGTGCCATCTTTCACACTTCTTTTAACAAAATCCTGATCTTTCAGTCCCCATCAAGTCCCATGATCCATCCTGACTCTCTACATTGATAAGCTCCTTATCATTGGTAACTCTGACCCAACTCATTTGAAGATTTTGATCACCAACATGACGGTTTTAGATTATTCCCCAAATTTCCTTCCCTCTAAATATCCCTCTGCTCATTTTTCTGCCTTTTGTTTTGCCATTCGACAAAACTCTCTCTCTAAATTCCTTCACCGCCATAATCCCCAACTTCCAATTCGCTCACCTTTGGCTCATCACCTACTCTGGCATCGACACCCACAGCAAGTTGTTCCATGATTGTTTCACCTCTGGTTCCGTTATCCACACAGCTTTTATCAGAGACCCAATACAATAGCCATTCCATGGAAGAAAACTGTGCAGGGGATAAATGACTGTCCTGAATGTTAGGTCACCAGATTTGGCTCAAAATAACAGAAGGAACAGCAATCCCTCTCGACAGCTAATTCCTCTCGTTAATGCAGGGTCATGCTGGAAAGCAAGAACCATTGCAATTGTGTTCTCCAACACAACCTTCACAAACCTAATTTTCTTGCAGCTTCCACTCTAACGTTTAATATTAAAAGAGCTTGTAGAACTGTAAAAGTTCACAGCACAAAAAGAGATTGTTCAGCTCTTTGTGTTTGTCACAGGAAGAGCAATCCTAAACTAAACTATCCCACTGCCCCAGTTTTTGACCCACATTTTCTCTGTTTTATATGTTTATCCCCTTTTTCTTTATGATCTGTGCCTCAGCTACATTCGGAACAGAACATTAGATTCCAATTACCTTCTCCATAATAAAGCTTCATCTAATCTGTCTCTTCACTCTCTGTGATGAGACCTTAAGCCCAACTGCCCAAAGGAAATAATTTCCCCTTTTTTTTTTAAACAAACACTTTATGGATGTATAACAAAAAAAGCTACAAATATAAACGTAAACATAATTCAGTATGTAACACCCCCCCCCCCCCCCCCGAACCAACAACCATACCCCGCCAACATAGCTTAACAGACAATTCCCAACTCCCTCCATCTCCTCTCGCTGATTCTGCCTAAATTGAACTAAACTAAACTAAACTCCCTTCCCCTGCCCCCCCCCCCCCCCGCCCCACCCCACCTTATTCCCTTACCGTCCCCCCTTATTGATTCTGCTAACCGTTTAGTTTCCCCCGAAGAAGTCAATATGCCACCTCCGGACGAACCCTAACACTGATCCTCTCAGGGCGAACTTAATTTTCTCAAGCCTGAGAAACCCCGCCACGCCACTAACCCATATCCCTGATTTCGGGGGCTCTGTGTCCCTCCACACTAACAAGATCCGTCTCCGGGCTACAAGGAGGCAAAGGCCAAAATGTCAGCCTCTCTCGTCCCCTGGACTCCCGGGTCTTCCAACGCTCCAAAAATCGACACCTCTGGATTCGGTGCCACCCACGTTTTTAGCACCGTGGACATGACATCGGCAAATCCTTGCCAGAATCCCCTAAGCTTTGGACATGCCCAAAACATGTGGACATGATTTGCTGGCCCTCCTGCACACTGCACACATCTGCCCTCTACCCCACAAAACCTGCTCATCCGGGCCACCGTCATGTGTGCCCGGTGAACCACCTTGAATTGTATCAGGCTGATACATGATGAGGACGTGTTGACTCTACTCTGAGCATGCCACAGACCTGCCTCTAGCTCCTTACCTAGCTCATCTTCCCACTTAAGCTTTACCTCCCCTATCTGGGTTCCCTCCCACTCCATGAGCTCTTTATAACTTTCCGAATGATTTCCCCGATTAATCCTATTAAATTCCATTTTAGTTTTAAAATCCCTGCATTTAATCTTCTCTAGCTTTTTTTTCTGATTCGGGGAAATACTGCCAATATTCAAGTCTCTAATGCATTACTTTGGTTTCTCATCACTCGTATTACCCAGATGTATCAATGCTATGGTTTACATGTCCATTCTATAGAGGGATCCAAAACTGTGCACAGTCCAGTAACTTGTGATCTAAATGAGACCAACAAAAGTTGCAATACATAGAGCTTAGTAGGTAACAGAGCTAACAAAACAGAATGAAAAGAATCTGTGAATCTGATTAAGAATGGTAATTTATATTCTGTTCTCATTACAAGATAGTCTCTACCCTTTACTTGGCTTCCTCCGTACCTCCAACAATGTAATTTATTAAGAACACATGTCTCTTTGTGCATTATGTGTGGGAACCATATCCAAAATTATTTATAATAATAACAATATTATTAACACTGTAATGAAGCTACTGTGAAAAGCCCCTAGTTGCCACACTCTGGTGCCTGTTCAGGTACACATAGAGAGAATTCAGAATGTCCAAATTACCTAACTCAACAAATACTTCCATTCGCACAGCAGTTTCAATGCAGCTAAACATCCCAAAGCTGGTCACAGAGGTGTAATTTTTTTAAAAACAGCCAAGTCTGAGGAGTTAATACCAGAAGGGCTGACCAAACACTTTGTCAGAGGTGGGCTTTAAGCATCCTAGATAACTTAGAGCACAGCTGCCAATGATAGGGACAAAGGTAGAATCGGTGGGGGGGGGGGGGGGGGGGGGGGAGAGAAATGCACTAAAATCAGAGGATTACACAGTATACATGAGGTTTTAGATACAATAATGTAAATACTGAATTTAATTTGAAGCATTGGCCAAGGCAAAATAATGCACCTTCCATCTGCAGTCGATACAACATAGAACATGCGTCCACTATATCAAGCATTGCTCCTGACTTGAAACAACTTCTGGAAATCTGCATATGGTACAGAGAAAATAACACTAAGAAACTAGAGCAAAACACATATACTGTAGTGAGAGAAATAATAAACTAAAATACTTCTATTTACATTATACCATTCATATTAAAACACCTCTTAAATGTTTCACACAATTAATTATCCCTTGAAATACAATTGTGTTACAATCTTAGTTGATGCGATAACTGAACGGGAAGATCTCAGAATGAAACCCTAGCTCAAAACACCTTAACCTTTGCTTTTTTTAAATCAAACATGGAGGAACAGAGTCACAGGATCGCTAATGAGTTTTAACAAGAATAAACATTTATTAAACATTTATTGCGTACAGTTCTGAATTGCGTACAGTTCTGGTCACCTCATTATAGGAAGGACGTGGAAGCTTTGGAACGGGTGCAGAGGAGATTTACCAGGATGTTGCCTGGTACGGAGGGAAAATCTTATGAGGAAAGGCTGATGGACTTGAGGTTGTTTTCGTTAGAGAGAAGAAGGTTAAGAGGTGACCTAATAGAGGCATACAAAATGATCAGAGGGTTAGATAGGGTGAACAGCGAGAGCCTTCTCCCGCGGATGGAGGTGGCTATCACGAGGGGACATAGCCTTAAATTGAGGGGTAATAGATATAGGACAGAGGTCAGAGGTGGGTTTTTTACGCAAAGAGTGGTGAGGCCGTGGAATGCCCTACCTGCAACAGTAGTGAACTCGCCAACATTGAGGGCATTTAAAAGTTTATTGGATAAGCATATGGATGATAAGGGCATAGTGTAGGTTAGATGGCCTTTAGTTTTTTTCCATGTCGGTGCAACATTGAGGGCCGAAGGGCCTGTACTGCACTGTATCGTTCTATGTTCTATGTTCTAAACAAGGAAAAATTGAATTATATTACAATACTCCTCTACCCCCCCCCTCCCCTTAGTTTCACAATTACACAGAGATTTTAAGGTCAACATGGATGGCAAAGCATATCTTAAGCTACAATTGTCTCAATAACATGACTTCCCTTTAAGAACACAAGATAACCATGGGCGAATACACTCTCCATTCTGAATCACGTGAATGTCTGTGGAATTCTCCTCGGAATCCCCAGATGATTGTCACATGAGAGTTTCTAAACTCCACTCCCAAAAAAACACACTTCAAAACCTTCGTACACAATACCCCCGAACCCTTCCACGCCGAGGTCCCACCGGCTGAAAACAGGTCTGAACGCCGCTGGCGGGACTCGGCTTTTTTGCAACGGCCACTCGGCCCATCCCAGGCTGAGAATCGGCGGGGGGGGGGGGGGGGGAGGAGGTGGGGTTAGAGCGGCCCCCGACCCACGGTAGGCTATTGCAGAAAATACGGAGGCATGGGATTCAGGGTGATTTAGCAGTTTGGATCAGAAATTGGCTAGCTGATAGAAGACAAAGAGTGGTGGTTGATGGGAAATGTTCAGACTGGAGTCCAATTACTAGTGGTGTACCACAAGGATCTGTTTTGGGGCCACTGCTGTTTGTCATTTTTATAAATGACCTGGAGGAGGGCGTAGAAGGATGGGTGAGTAAATTTGCAGATGACATTAAAGTTGGTGGAGTTGCGAAGGATGTTACAAGTTACAGAGGTACATAGATAAGCTGCAGAGCTGGGCTGACAGGTGGCAAATGGAGTTTAATGCAGAAAAGTGTGAGGTGATTCATTTTGGAAGGAATAACAGGAAGACAGAGTACTGGGCTAATGGTAAGATTCCTGGTAGTGTGGATGAGCAGGGAGATCTCGGTGTACATGTACATAGATCCCTGAAAGCTGCCACCCAGGTTGAGAGGGTTGTTAAGAAGGCGTACTGTGTGTTAGCTTTTATTGGTAGAGGAATTGAGTTTCGGAGCCATGAGGTCATGTTGCAGTCGTACAAAACTCTAGTGCGGCCGCATTTGGAGTATTGCGTGCAGTTCTGGTCGCCGCATTATAGGAAGGATGTGGAAGCATTGGAAAGGGTGCAGAGGAGATTTACCAGGATGTTGCCTGGTATGGAGGGAAGATCTTATGAGGAAAGGCTGAGGGACTTAAGGCTGTTTTCGTTAGAGAGAAGGTTAAGAGGTGACTTAATTGTGGCATACAAGATGATCAGAGGATTAGATAGGGTGGACAGTGAGAGCCTTTTTCCTCGGCTGGTGATGTCTAGCACAAGGGGACATAGCTTTAAATTGAGGGGAGATAGATATAGGACAGAGTCAGAGGTAGGTTCTTTACTCAGAGAGTTGTAAGGGCGTGGAATGCCCTGCCTGCAACAGTAGTGGACTCGCCAACACTAAGGGCATTCAAATGGTCATTGGATAGACATATGGACGGTAAGGGAATAGTGTAGAGGGACTTTAGAGGGGTTTCACAGGTCGGCGCAACATCGAGGGCTGAAGGGCCTGTACTGCGCTGTAATGTTCTATGTTCTATCTAGCTAAAACTAAAACTTAAAAGCTTTTCTATCTTAGAAGTCCTCCAGTTGCTAAGCAGTGACTGCTACGACTATTTATTCTTCAATTCTCTAAACACAATAAAATCACAGTAGGAATTGAAACCAACCCCCACACATACAAACACATTTGTCTAGCATGAATCTAGGTTTTCCCCTTCCAGGCAAATTAAGTTAAACCCACTTAAAACTATAACTGAGGCACAATTTTTTGGGCCAATTCATCGCTTGTGCAAATTCCATTTTAGCCTCTGAATCTAATGAGAGGACCGTAACCGGATTTGCGCTAGCCAGTGAGATCTCGGTTTGAGAACTTCCCCGCTCTCTGCCAGTGACATAATCAGGTTCATGCCCAGAAAGGACTTGAAACTGATTTCCATGAAATTTAAATAGATTTTAATTTAATTGAACACATTACTCCATACCTTCCAGCCCCATGTGATGTTCACCTCTCGCAGTATGGTGTCACGCCGACACGAATTATTACTGGTTTTCAAAATTAAAAATCATTCGTGATGACCACGCCGGGGGTGCAGAGGTGCCAGCAGGCCCTGAGGCTTAGGCTAAGGCTGAGTCGTACGCCCTGGCACCCAGGGGCAGTACTAGGGGGCACTGTGAGGAGGAAAACCCTTCTCCATTGGAGATGGGGGGGCTTCCCTTTATGTGTGGTTTGGGGGGGGGGTGGGTGGGGGGTGACCATGTGCTCCTGAGAACACGCATGGGGTAGAGGGGGAAAGTGTGCCCTCTGATGCCCGTGTCCTTTAAAGATGGCCCCCAATGGTTTCCTCCCACAGTCCAACGGTGTGCAGACTTTTTTCCTCTAGGTGCTTTTTGGATGGGCATTGTGCCTAGATCCAGGAAAGAAATACGAACTTAGCAGTGAACCTGAGAGAATGTAAGCCAGGAGCCTTCTATTGATACTAAATCCCACATGTAACTCAGCTGATTCTGGGAACAGGAATTAGGGGAATTATGCGAGGTTTACAGGAATACCGACCTGCCTGTCAGCAAGCAACATCCCACTTTTGAGATCCATGCAGATCCTGGCTGAGCACCCAACTCTGCACTTCATTATCACCCAAACTCTAAGTTTGCTCCTAATTCCATTGGGTAAGCTCCAGGAAATCCTGGGACAATGCACTGGAGGGTGGAAATCCAACACAATTGGACTGGTAATGGAACAGTTAAAAAAAAAAGGCAATTGCCACACTTCTTCAAAGATCTCTACTGTTCTTACACAAATCAGTCCTGCTGCTAAACAGTCACATGAAGGTAAAAGTAGCAGCATTAGCTACAAATCTGAGAAAATAGGATGAAAACTGCAAGGTTTCAACACTGCTGCACTATGCAAGGCAGGAAGTGTCAACATGCAGACAACATTGATTCTTCCTGGTTTCCAGTTAATGGAGCAGTAAGGTAGAATATTAATAAGATAACCTCTGGATACCTTGTGTTCCAGCCACTGTATAAAACTACATGGTGAAATATGAAACTTCAAAATATTAATCCAAAACTAATCCTTGAAATTAAATAAATGAAAAAAAAACCCAAAATGCCTACATTCTTTGCAAAATAGACTTCTGTTGTGAAAATATTTTTCAAACTTTATCTATAGTTGATACTAACCTGATCATCATACAGTGTGAGTGCCGCTTCATAGTCACCCTGTGTGAAAAGAACACCATTACTGAGAACGTTATCCAAGAATATCGACATAAGCACATTTGAGGGTTTCAGGGTAGTAACTGCAGATATCAAGCGCTCCCAGACAAGGTAAAGCACTGCCCAGATCAGACAAAGTACAACCCAGCTTCAGAATGAATCTCCCTCTACCAGGCCTCAAACAACACATCTAAAATTCAGCTCACAAGAGTATGCCTTATTTCTACAGTATGACATTTTGTGTCATATGCCCCTCTATGTGAGCTGCATATACTGGATTAGCGATACGCTGTGCTTTTATACCCACTCACTGGGAAATTTATCCATGCTGGTCTAAATTCATTTTCTTTTGATGGATTTCAACGTTTTCTAATCCCTGCTCTACTCGTGGTGGAGCTGGGACACAGCTTGCAGAGATCACAAAATCACAGGCATCTTTCCATCTATTGTAATCAAAAGCCAGAAAGTCGCTGACGATCTCTTACTGTACATGACAGATCCGCTTCCCACCGTGGGCAATATAATGGCGCTGCTGAGGCATTTTGTCTCTTTTTCAGGGTATAAACTGAACCTGAAGGAAGTGAGCGTTTCCCGGTTCCCCAGTGAGGGGAGTGATGGAACCATCAATTCACCAGACACGTGTTTCCGATGTGAATCTAGGCTTTAATCGACTTACTTCAGAGCCAGCCTGTTACCCGTTGATGAACTCGAAGTGACCCAGGCTGGCCCTGGACACGGATTCTTATACAGCTGTACTAGGGGGAGGAGTCGTGGGTGGAACCAAGGGTGGAGCCCAGTATAAGTTCCTAAGTGCTCCCAGCGCTACTCCCCCTAGTGGTAGGATGGCGCTACTGCGCTTACAACAACAGTGTGAATTGGTATATATACATTCATATATTACATACACCACATTCACCCCCTGCAAAAAAATCAAGTCCGGCGGGGTGGTGGTATAGTCGATAACGTCAGTCTGTCCGGCGGTCGGATTGTCCGCTGAGACCTGCGGAGCACCGGGGTTGCAGCCTCTTGCGGTGGCTGGACGAGTGTAGTGTGTTGGGGTACGATGGCGGACTCCAGGGAGGGTTGTATCTGAGCTTCATACTCTCCTGGTTCGACAGGGGACTGGGGGCGCTGGGGGCTGGCCGGCGCAGGTGCGCGGGACTGGTGGAGCGAGCTCGGGAGCACAAGGGGGCGGCAGCATGGGGTGTAGTATATATACATTCATATATTACGTTCACCACAGGGAGCTAATCTGGGGGTGCTGCCATTCCTCTTTGCTGGTTCAGGTGGTTCGGGATTATAACTATACGAGCTTGGTGGGGAGGATCAAGACCGATTTGCAGAGCTGAGACAGTCTCCCTCTGTCCTTGGTGGGCAGGATTCTGTCGGTCAAGATGAATATTTTACCAAGGTTGCTGTTCCTGTTCCAGTGTTTGCTGTTTTTTTCCCCTTAGTCCTTTTTTTGGGGAGTCAATGAATTGATTTTGTCCTGTTTTTGGGCGAGTACACTGGTGAGGATTCGAAGAGGGACCGGCAATCAGTGGCTTAGTGTTGCCGAGCTTGATATACTATTACTGGACGGGGAAGGTGTTGGTTTGTTTTGGGGATCCGGAAGCCACCTGGGTACGGATGGAGCTGAAATTATGTAGGGGATCGAAGCCAAGTGTCAACCCGAACGCCAAGCTCCAAACCCTCACTGGCGACATGAGTGAGTTTGACGCTGCATGCCAGCGGGACCACAGAAATAAATTCTATTGGGTCATAGTGACCGATTTGCATCTATTTAATGAGCCCAGCATCCACAAAAACCATCTGCAGCTTTGGTCCATTCATATACCTTCACGCTTCTGTGGCCTGAGTGGTGAAAGCCCAATGTTTGTAAACATTGACCACATCAAAGAAAGGTAAGTGCTTGAATAATTGGAATGCACTCAGTGCACATTAATCTCTTTGATGTGGGTTATGTTTACAAACATTGGGCTTTCACCACTTAGGCCACTGATGCTGCCAATCACAAACCACTACTGGAAAGACCGGAATAGATTGCAGACAGTGGATCTGTTGGAACTAGATGCAGGCACAGCTGTTCTCCTTCGAGGGATGGACAAATGGAGCTGCAAGGAAAATCTTACAGCTATGGCAGCACAATGGAGGGCAGCACTATAGCGTAGTGGTTAACACCACAGCTCCAGGTTTGATTCCTGGCTTGGGTCAATGTCTGTGTGGAGTCTCCCCGTGTCTGCGTGGGTTTTCTCTGGGTGCTCCGGGTTCTTCCCACAGTCCAAAGATGTGCAGGTTAGGTGGATTGGCCAGGATAAATTGCCCTTAGTGGGTTATGGGGAAAGGGTGGAGGGTGCTCTTTCCAAAGGCCGGTACAGACTTGATGAGCCGAATGGCCTCCTTCTGCACTATAAATTCTATGATTCCAAACAGGGGCCCATTTTTGGGAGGGGGGTCTGTGTGCGGGGACTGTGGTGGGATTCCTTCAGGCAGGGGGTTCCTTGTGGGCGGTTCCCCTATTTCAGTGGTCCCCGGAAGGGGGAAATCGGGTCACCCCCATACTTGGGGTGTGGGAAGCACCCAGGCAATCCGAGGATGGGGGGCTGCTGTGCGATGGGGTGGGGGAGGGTCGGAGCCGATCTGTGGTACTGGGGGTTGGTTGGCCACGGAACCTCACTATCGGGCCGCCCACTCAAAATGGTGGCCCAATATCAGGATTCCCTCATATTCCTCCCCGTGCATAAATTTGCATGGTATGGAGCACCGAATTGCATCCCACACTATGACCGCAAGGAGATCGTAAAACTCTTGCAATTCAGCTTTGGCAGGAGAACAGTCTCCCAAATGGAGAATCTAGCCCCATATGTTTGAACCTAAGAGGTTGGATGCCACGTTCGGGGGGAGAGGGGGTGAAGGAAGCGTTGGAAGGAATGGAGGGGGGGGGGGGGGGTCTGTTCTTGGACGGTTTGTGAGTTTGAAGGAGTTGTCGGACAAATTTGGGCTCTCGCAGTTTGACTTGTTCAGATACCTGCAAATTTGCAATTTTGTGAAACAGGTCTTTCTGACATTCTCTGTAGTGCCACCAACCTCGTTGCTGGAGAGGGTTCTTTTGCTTGCAAGGTCGGAGGAGGGGAATTCTTTGAGTATCTCTGAAAGGAGTATGTCCGAAGACGCGGTGTCGGTGGACGAGGTTACGGTCAAGTGGGAGGAGGAATTAGGGCTGGTGTTGGAGGATAGGTGTGAAGCCTTGTGAGGCTTGGCTTAATAGAGCTTAAAGTAATATAAAAGGCTCATCTGACAACGTCCAGGATGAATCGTTCTTTTACGGGAGTGGAGGACAAGTGCGATGCCATGGTCTAGCCAACCATGTGCACATGTTCTGGCCATGTTCTAAGCTTGTGGGTTTCTGGGACTCCTTCTTTAGCACCATGTCGGTGATTCTGAAAGTTGAGTTGGAGCCCTGTTCCTTGGGCTGTTGACTTGCCGGAGCTGCGGATAGTGTGGGGGCCAATGTACTGGCCTTTGCCTCACTGGTTGCATGGAGGCGAGTGCTGATGGGATGAAAGTCTCCATCTCCATCCAGAGCCTCAATGTACGGAGGTCTGATGGAGGTCCAATACCTCCAGAGAGTGAAGTACATCGTGAGGGGAGCAATTGAGGGGTTCTACCAAAGATGGCAGCCGTTTATTACGTATTTCAAAGAGCTGGTCACCGTCAGTTGCTAATGGCGGGTGTGGGGGAGAGGGGTCTAGGGGGTTTGTTTTTTCAGTTGGCGGGTTGGGGTTTGGGTATTGTTTGGGTGGGCTGTGTTGTTTTGGTGTTATGTATAAAATGGAAAACATTTCAAACAAAGAACAAAGAAAAGTACAGCACAGGAACAGGCCCTTCGGCCCTCCAAGCCTGTGCCGACCATGCTGCCCGTTGAAACTAAAATCGGCACCCACTACCCTCTGTGTAAAAAACGTGCCTTGTACATCTCCTCTAAACCTTACCCCTCGCACCTTAAACCTATGCCCCCTAGTAATTGACCCCTCTACCCTGGGAAAAAGTCTCTGATTATTCAATAAAAATGTATATTTATTTAAAAGACAAAGTCAACACCTCTTTTCCCACTGGTTGTATAGGAAGCCCTGCCAGCGGGAAAAGAGCCTTTGACTTTTTTTAGTCATTGTAAATTTGAACCATCACACAGGGACCAAGCAGTTGAATCTCCATATCCCTTTCTGGTTTTCAATAGACATATGGTTCTCTTAACCTGGAACAGGTTTTGTACCATTTAGCAACATATTGTTCATTTTTATTTATTTCAAATCTAATCCTCTTCAGATGATTTTTAACAAGATCAGTAAGGAGCCATTTCCACAGACGGCAGAGTCACAGGACAGTGCTGCAATGAATATGCTGGCTACATTTATGATTCTTTTGAATACTTCCTGTTAAAGCATTTTCTCTATTTTTTATAAGGCTGCAATTCTTGCAAGCCCTGTGCATGTGCAGCTTTAGTATGTTACGCTGATATGTCATTGCAAGCAATTGAGTAGACAGTGATTAGGACTAAAGATGGCACTTCCACATGCTTTAGACCCTGAGACAGGAAGACCTTGATCTTCGCCCTTTCACTATCTCAGCGAGCTGGTAAAAGCCCTACAATGGCTATGTACTTTTAAATCATCACCGTTACAAATACATTTGAAAAGCAGCAGCAAATAGCTGTCCTTGTGAAGATATTGTGGTATACTGAACTAACATCATGGGCGGGATTCTCCGCGAAAAGCGTGACGGCCCGACGCCGGCGTCAAAAATGGCACAAACCACTCCGACGTCGGGCTGACTGGAATGTCGCAAAACCTCCGACCCGGAAGGGGCTAGCAGCAGCATGACGGCATTCGTGACGGCAACGCCCGTCACTGACGGTGCACAGCACAAATGACGTTCCCGCTGGAGACCCGGCAAAATGGCTACCCGCCGCACTGCTCCGAGGTTCCAGGAGCGCAACATCGAGGAGCTCCTGGACGCAGTGGAGCAGAGGACTGTACTGTACCCCGGATGCCGCCGCAGGGTCACACCACGCCTCAGCCGGTGCCTGTGGAGGGAGGTGGCAGCGGCCGTCAGTGCCGTGGCCGTAACAGCCAGGACAGGCATCCAGTGCCACACGAAGGTCACTGACCTAGTCAGGGCAGCCAGGGCGAGTAGCACCCCCCCCCCCCCCCGCCAATGGGCGAGACAGCTGTTGCTGAAACTGACATGGCTGTACCCACCCATGCAGGCTGCATTGGCAGGATGGGGTGTGAACCTATGCCAACATACACACAACCGCTGGTCCGCATGTATATGTCTGCCTAACACTGTCGCCCTTTATCCCTGCCACCCCACCACACCCCCACCCCCGCAGAAGAATCGCACTCATGACAACCAGGCGTGTGAGAGGACCAGAGGGGGTCCACCTGAATTGCGCCCCTCACCGTTCATGAAGAGAGGGCACTGGACCTTACAGGCAGGAGGTTGCGGATGCAGAGGACCGGGAAGTTGCGGATGCAGAGGTCGGGGGCGCACCACCAAGTGAGACCCCCTACTGCCTGCCCCCTTCCCCCAATCCCCCCTTTCCCCACCCCTTCCCCCTTTCAGCCCTTCCCCTTCCCCCATTGCCCCTCCCCCACTTTCCCCCTTCCCCCCTTCTCCCACCCCCATCCCCGTCTGTGTGTCTAACCATGCATGCTGTATTGTGTTTTGCAGGACTAAACGTCGACCCACCCGTCCCTGTGGATGCCGACTGCCCCCAGGACGTCCCCGAGACAGGGATAGATCCGACCCGTCAGGTATACGATGCCCCCACTCTGTGCCAGGCTGCCCACGAGATAGGGACAGTCCCGGCCCGTCAGGCATATGACCCCCCACCGCACCCTGTGCCAGGCTGCCCACGAGACAGGGACCGACCCGGCCCGTCAGGCAGACGACCCCCCACACCCCCGTGCCAGGCTGCCCACGGGAAAGGGACCGACCCGGCCCGTCAGGCAGACGACCCCCCACACCCCCGTGCCAGGACGCCCACGAGACAGAAACAGACACAGAGCGGTAGGCAAATGACATCCACACCCTGTGCCAGTGCGGCGACGCCAGCGGGCCACACCCAGCAACAAGGAGAGCAGCCACAGCAACAGGCCCCCGTCCCAGTCGACCCGGAACACTGACACACAAAACAAACCACCCAGGACACACCCACCCAGGACACTGACACACCCAGGACACACCCACCCAGGACACTGACACACAGGACACTGACACACCCAGGACACACCCACCCAGGACACTGACACACAGGACACACCCACCCAGGACACTGACACACAGGACACGGACACACCCAGGACACTGACACACAGGACACACCCACCCAGGACACTGACACACAGGACACTGACACACCCAGGACACACCCACCCAGGACACTGACACACAGGACACACCCACCCAGGACACGGACACACCCAGGACACACCCACCCAGGACACTGACACACAGGACACCCCCCCACACACAGGGCACGGATGGACAGGAAACACCACTCCAGGGGACCCCGGACTTTGGGTCGGATGAGGAGCACGACATGACGCCACTGCTATCTCCTACACCATCGCAGAGACACTCACCTCAGTTGGGCACTTTAGCGATGAGGCTTCTGGTACACTAACTGGTGCGCACAACAGGGCCATCCCGGTACAGCAGGTGGAGGCAGGAGCAGCCGAGGGGCCGGGCGGTCGGAGGCAGCCTGGCAGAGGCAACCATCTGCCGCCCAGACGGGTCCCGGGTTCCTGGAGTTACCACACTCACCCATAGACCCGATGCAGTCACGGACTAAGAGACAATCGAAGGAGGTGACGGCCAGCTTGCGGCAGCTGCTGACGCAGGTGGAGGAGTCCACCTGTGTCCAGGAGCAGGGGGTGGTGCCGGTCATGCAGGCCACCCAGGGTGACATGCATGGGTGGCGTCCGCAGTGGAGGCAATGGATGCGACGGTGTTATACATGGGGAGCAGTATGCAAGGCCTGTGGCTTTCCGTGCAGGCGGCATCTGTGGCTCAGGACATGGCTGTCCTCTCACAGGAAGCCATGAGCAGCGGATCATAGAGGCACTCAACGCTGTGGCCCAGTCTCAGCAGGCTATGGTGCATTCCCAGCAGGCCATGGCCTAGTTCAGCAGGCCATGGCCCAGTCTCAGCAGGCCATCGCTGAGGGCATCAGCGCCATTGACCAGGTGCTGGCTGGCGTCGCCCACACACAGACAGGGATGGCTAACCTGAGCTCCATTGCTGCAAACTTGCAGACCCTTGTTGATACCAGGGCGGGCCTCCAGGACTGGCAGCGCCAGGTGCCGGGTGTGGTGATGTGGGGTTTACGTAAATACATGTAGACTAGCTAGACACTAGAGGGAGCACCAGAGACACAGACACTCATCCAATAGAACAGTTAGATAGGACACGACCAATGGGCATTTACGATACACACAGAGGTGACACGACCACAGGAGGGCATTACACAAACTCATATGTAAAGGACACAGCACACATCATCTGCCTCTTTCCAGTGGACACAGTCAATGAGTACAGACACAGGGTTGATTCAATATCACTCCCACCACGTGGATTGTAGCAGACTGGTTAGTCAGTCTGGGTAGCTATAGTAGGATTAGCAGTAGTGTCGAACCCGAGTTATAGAAGTGTATATAGTTTAATAAATGTGTTGAAGTGATCTCCACATCTGATCCTTCCTTTGTCAAGTGCACCACAAGGAAGCAGCTTATGCCCACTTAGAGCCTAACAAGACACCAGGGGGTGTGTCGGATGCTAGATCCGATCGCACCTCCGACCCATGGAGATCCCCGGGGGCCATCGGAGGAGAGGAGCTGGGACCCGTTCCGGGTCATACTCAACCCCCCCCCTCCTCCAGCACTCACACCCCCCTCCCCGGCACGCATCCTCCCCAGCACACACCCTCCCCAGCACTCACACTCACCCCCCCTTCCCAGCACTCACACTCACCCCCCTCCCCAGCACTCACACTCACCCCCCTCCCCAGCACTCACACTCACCCCCCCTCCCCAACACTCACACTCACCCCCCACCCCAGCACTCACTCACCCCCCTCCCCAGCACTCACACTCACCCCCTCCCCAGCACTCACACTCACCCCCCTCCCCAGCACTCACACTCACCCCCCCTCCCCAACACTCACACTCACCCCCCACCCCAGCACTCACACTCACCCCCCCTCCCCAACACTCACACTCACCCCCCACCCCAGCACGCACGCTAAGCCTCTCCTCCGGCACTCACAATCACCCCCCTCCCCAGCACTCACAGTCACCTCCCCTCCCCAGTACTCACACTCAACCCCCTCCCCAGCACTCACACTCACCCCCCCTCCCCAGCACTCACACTCACCCCCCTCCCAGGTACTCACACTCACACCCCCTCCCCAGCACTCACACTCACCCCCCTCCCCAGCACTCACACTCACCCCACCCCAGGGCTGTCCCACTCACCCCCCCTCGGGCACTCACAGTCATCCCCTGTCCGGCACTCACACTCACCCCCCTCTGGCACTCACACTCAGCCCCCTCCCCGGCACCCCACCACAGGGCTGCCCCATGCCGACCCCTAACTTCGCGCTGGCCGGCGTCAACTAGCACGACTGGTTGACACCGTTAAATAGGTGGTTTGATTTACGCCGGCGTGACCCGTGGTCACTTCGGCAGGACTTCGACCCATCCGGCCCGGAGAATCAGAGTAGCCTGCGGGCCATAGCGTCGCGCCGGTCCTCGCTATTCTGCGAGGCAGCGGCCCGATTCCCGTTGGCGCGAATTTTTGGCTGCCGGAGAATATCGTGGGCGGCGGCGGGGCAGGATTCACGCCGCCACCCCCTGCGATTCTCCGATCCGGCGGGGGCGGGGTCGGAGAATCTCGCCCCACTTGGGTACTTGGGCAATGTTAAGTCCAACCTGAGCATTTCCAACTACAGAATACTATTTGTTACAATAAGAGAGCAGTCATCAAGCCATGCAGTAAACAAAATATAATTTGAAGATTGCACCATATGTCATGTGACAGTATCTCCTGGGTCCAATCTGTGTTGGCAACCCTAGTTATGCGTGAAATTAATGGTTTTCAAAAAAGATAATCAACAGGATTATTTTCAAAAAATTACGATACGATCTTGGGTGTGGTGGCGCTGGACACGGTCCGCAGCCAGCACGCCCAGTTACCAACCGTTAGAACCACACGTAACCCTCGCCGTCGGGTACCCGCCCATTGGGGCCAGAGCATCGCGGGTGGGCCAACTGATGGCACGTTTGCAATGTATTTATGGTGGCTATTAAGTGTAACATGATAATTAGCAGGTACAAACAAACATGGGACGGTGCAAGTGTCCAAATCACTTACAAACCTTTTCAATGTGGTAGAGTGCCCAGTGCCAATAAATATGACAACTGAGCATGTCAGATCCCTGTGAATAGATGAAAAGAAATTATTAAAACATTTCCATAAATATATTATATTTGTTTGTTTTCACTATTCCATCACCTATTCATAAAAATAATCACAAATAGGCTTACATTAACACTGCAGTGAGGTTACTGTGAAAATCCCCTCGTCGCCACATTCCGGCACCTGTTCGGGTTCACTGAGGGAGAATTCAGATTGTCCAATTCACCCAATAAGTACGTCTTTTGGGACTTGTGCGAGGAAACATGAGCACCTGGAGGAAACCCACGCAGACACGGGGAGAATGTGCAGACTCCACACAGACATGGCCCAAGCCAGGAATCGAACCTGGGTCCCTGGTGCTGTGAAGCAACAATGCTAATTACTGTGTTATACCCCCTTCCTTAGTAGAGCTATTTTTCAACAAGCAGTTGTTCATTATTAGTCTGGTTTTCAAATTTTCTTTATCTCAACTATCTTACAAACACACAAAATCGGAGCACATTCGGCCCCTCAAGCCTGCTCTGCCATTCAATAAGATCTTGGCTGATCTGTGTGTTATTGTGCTAACAACAGGTATTGAAAAATACATTTTATCAAATGGATCAAACTCAAGTGGCTGCTCACAATTATTCAATTATTTAACATGAAACATATTTCAGAAAAAGCGACTGGGGTGGCATGGCAGCATAGTGGTTAGTGCTGCTGCCTCACTGCACCAGGGACCAGGGTTGAATTCTAGCCTTTGGTCACTGTCTGTGTACATTCTCCCCGTGTCTGTGTGAGTTTCCTCCAGGTCCTCCAGTTTCCTCCTACAGTCCAAGATGGGCCGAATAGTCTCTTTCTGCACTGTAGGGATTCTATGATTCTATGAAAATTCCTTTCCCTACATTTTCTCACCAAGAATTCAGTAATTAAGGTTGCAAAAGGTGAGCAATTGGCTTCCCAAACTGTTAGGAAGTATATACAGAAACCCAATTTTCCTTCCAATGCTCTTCTGCTCCCCTGCCTTTGGAAGACTGAACAGAAACAACCAACCTCCCTAGAGAAGTTTGGAACTGAGTGAAATTCATTGCCACGGTGTTCTATTCCGCTGTTCCCTCTGCTGTCCTATCGTTTTTAATGGGGCTCGATCAGGAACCGCTTATCTTCACTTTCTTAGATTTACCTTCCAGCTGTTTTCCATCTCCTTTAAAAACTTTAATCCATTGTACACATCCGCATTCATCTCATAGACATGTGCCAGGGTATGCGTAGACCAGGCATCACTTGGGTTTAGAGCCAAGCCCTATAGAGGAGATAGAGGGGAAAAAGAGAGACAAAGGTTTACATTGAGGATGTTGAAAGACATTGTGTTGTAATTTCTGATGGAACGGCAATTGAGTTGGATTTCCATTCTGCTGCAAGTTGTTATTTTGAAGCCCAGGCAATCCGATCTCACCCGACCTTCCGACTCAAGGCGGGCACAAATTGGGCAGTGCAACATGTTCCTAGAACCTCGCGGAAAAGGCTGTAGAGTTGCAGGTAGGTAAGCCATGCCCCATTTTTAAACCAATAAGTTTAAAGGTTCAACCAGGTGTAAAGGTCTTTGATAAGGCAGGGAGATGATACCTATATAAGGTATGTGGGTAGGATTGGGGGGCTGATTGTCAGGCTGGGTCTGGTCTTGCTGTGGTGGGGGGTCCAGTCAGGCCAGGCCCTGCGGAGGAGGAGTGGGATGTTTGGCCGGATCGGGCCTTGGGGGTGGCAAGAATGGCGGCCTTGTGGAAAGAGAAGTCAGGGAGTGTATTGGGTATGAGGGGTCATGGTTATTCCTTTTTGGTCGGGTGGTCAGGGTTGGTGCAAGACTGACAATAGTTACCAAAAAGTTAAAATTGGTTTTACACAGAACACAGAACATACAGTGCAGAAGGAGACCATTTGGCCCATCGAGTCTGCACCAATCCACTTAAGCCCTCACTTCCACCCTATCCCCGTAACCCTTCCTAACCCTTTTGGCCACTAAGGGCAATTTAGCATGGCCAATCCACCTAACCTGCACGTCTTTGGACTGTGGGAGGAAACTGGAGCACCTGGAGGAAACCCACGCAGACACGGGGAGAACGTGCAGACTCCGCAGAGACAGTGACATAGCGGGAAATCGAACCTGCGACCCTGGCGCTGTGAAGCCACAGTGCTATCCCCTTGTGCTACCGTGCTGCCATTTTCATTCTTTTAACTTTTTCTTGGTAACTATTGATGTAACACAGTCGAAACCATTCAAACTTTGCGATTTAAATCCCTTTGTTTTGATGTTCCCCTCTGTGGGGAAATTGCCCACAGGAAGTCTGCACTGCACAAAGTCTGTAGGCAATTGTTGTACAATCCGGACTTGGAAAATTCCGGGGGGAGGGGGGTTGGGGGTGTTCCGAAGTGGATCTTTGGGGTACTGGGTTACGGGAATAGGGTGATAGGGTGAAGGCGTGGGCTTGAGTAGGGTACTCTCTCCAAGGGCCGGTGCAGACTCGATGGGCCGGATGGCCTCCTTCTGCATTGTAAATTCTATGATTCTATGATTGTAAGAGCTTAGAAATTACAGCCCTATGTCTCTGAATGTGTGTGTTGCAGTTGCACGGATCTCAAATGTCCTTTGACATATGTGGGGTCAGTGAGAGTGCGCTCGATGCAAAGGATTAGCAAATATCCCAACAGTAGAGAATAATAAATGGTATATGCACCTTGGCAGAGATCCCTAAGTCCAACCCCATGAATTTCTTTGCTGTAAGCAACACTTTTTAACAAATAACACAGTTTTCCGTTTGTGCATACCTATATATGTAATACACTTACTCCCATTGTTTACACATTTATTTAGATCATACTCTATTACAGGGAATTTTATAGCGGGGTTTCCCACAAGCCTGTTTTATTTAAACTGCACTATTTGGGATTTAAATTAATCAGCTTCTAGTATAGTGCCAGTTACATTTTCCTCCCTCAAGAGAAGAGGAAAAGAGTTCCCCTTCCCTTCTTTGTGAACTTAATTTCTAAAACTTCTCAAACTTGTGCCCCTCTTTTTGATTGCTGCATGCCATCCAAAACTGTTCACTCCTACTTTAGGACCGTCCAACACCCTACGTGACTCATGTGAACCCCTTTTCTGATTGTGCAGTGGTCGATATCACAGGGCGGAATTTACCAACAGCCCACCGCGTGTTTTTCAGCGGCAGAAGCCACCCGCCAGCAGGATTTACTGGTCCTGCCGTTGTCAGCGGGATTTCCCGTTGACAGCAACCCTCGTGGCCGGGAAATCCGTGAGCCGGCGTGGGACCGGAGTATCCCGTCTGCAATGTTTTACACAGTTGTATTTTGAACCAGGCGATGCATTGATCAGTGTTGGTGTTTACTGAACAGGTCATTAGGATTTTGCCCGAGAGAATTCCACTTCTCATGTGGTATAACAGATGATAATCGATACAATGAACATGTGATTTATCAAAAAAAAACTCTCGCGATATATTAAAGTTATCACTTACCTTTCTGGCTACTTTCTCTGCCAGATCATAAAAGTTAGTCTCCACCAGCCCAAATGAGTACATCCCATTCAAATAGCTGAAGTGGGCGAGAACACAATACAAATCAATGTCTTTTAATTCTGGTCTATGGTCTCTTTAATAAACTATTAATATACTGTAAGATGGGTGCCCTTCAGCTGCCTCCTAGTAATGCCTTTGAATGGAAGTGTTGATGGAAATAAAACTGAGATGAGAAATAAAGCAGATTGTCAGCTCACTAATACCTGGGCTGGAAATCTCCGTCCGTTCACGCCAACGGGATTCTGTGGTCCCGCTGCAGTGAGTGGAGTTTTGGCTGAGAGCCAAATTCTCCGTTCTAGCTGCCAGCAGTGGCGGGGTGAACTCAGATCAGAGAATCCGTCCCTGTTTTACACTATTGCACAAAATCGAGATTTACCCCCAACATTTTGAAACCACGGGCTGGAATCTCTGTTTTCGAGACTATGTCCCCACGCCGTCATGAAAACTGTGGTCTTTTACCCCTGAAAATCTGACGTCAAAAGGCCTCAGATTCACAGCCTTTCAGGGGGCTTGCAGGCAGCTGTCATGGAGCTCGCAGCTCCAGCTGCTGATACGGCCCCCCGCACGTCCGGATCAGAGGCTGCAAATGGCCTCCAGCGGTCGCGCCGTGCCCCATGGCGGACTCAGATCTGGACCGCGGAAATAGTACCCCCGATCGGCCGCAAGCCCGACCCGGACCCCCCGCACAATAAAAGCCCCCACCCTCCGATCGGTCCACCCCCGACTGTGGCAGCTGCAGACTGGAGTCCGCAGTCGCCATGTAGGTATCACAGATGGTGGGACCACATTAGAAATACGCCGTCAGGACTTCGGCCGGTCGAGGGCGGAGAATAGTGGGGCGGGCCTCAAGCAATGGCCTCAGATGGTGGACACTCGGCACAGCGTACTCCCCGAATATGCCGCTTTTCAGGGGGGTGGAGAGCTGTGGAACCATATTCTCCGCCCTGTTGCCGAATGCGATTTCGGCATCAGCGTGCGGAGAATCCAGCCCCACATACGCAACAAAATATTTATACACCTTTAATAAGGAAAACTCCCAAAGCACTTCACAGGGCTGTTATGAAACAAAATTTGACACAAAGACACATGAGGAAACATTAGGACAAGATCAAAAGTTTGGTCAAAGAGGGAAAGGAGTGACTTAAAGAAAGAGTGTGTTATGGGAAGCAGACATAAAAAAGCTTTCTGCGCTTAGAGCTTTGATGCCTGAAGGCATGCCTTTAAATCGCACCCAAATTGCTACTTTCCTGCTTCTGGCATGCCTCTGCTGCCACTAATTGGGCAGCAAGTGCAGATTCTGGCCACAGATTAGCCTGCTTGTGTCTAAGGCCTGGACCTGAAAATGCTTCTGATATCAGTGTCACGATGCCAGAACAGAAATTTAGCTCATTTTCTTTTTTCTGCCATAAACTCTGTCCTAGCCATCAACTTAATCCATCTCCCAGGCTACTCCCTGAACCTGAACCAAGCTATTTGCAACCTTGGTGACATATCCAACCTCAAGGTGACCCAGTCATCTGTGTAAGATTTTGATAATTTACTGATTTTGAGAATCTGAAATATTTAGAAATATAATTCTGTAACCACAGTTTAAATTAAATGGTTCAGATGAATTTCTGCTCAGCCAGATTGCTTTGCAAGTTGTTTGTGAAAAAACAAAATTGTTTTTTTGGTTTAATGACTGAGTTTCTTTGAGTCTTGAGCTGAAGCAGCCGTACGTGTCTCAATGGCCACAATATAATAGGGTTTTTTAAAAATCAGTTTGAAGGAATGGCTAAAATAGTCTGACCTTAAGATGACATAATGTTTAAACAAACCATGTATTGTTTTAATTTATCTGTACCCGGGGAGGGAACCTTTATTTTCCGATATCTGCCAAGCTTAGGTTAGAATGTGTTGACAAGAGAATGTGACTTTATTTACGCCTTCTTTGTGTCTGGAAGGAAATGTGCATTTGTTTGTGATGTAAATGGGTGAACACTTGTCTTTAGTTTATTTAGCTCTAGTTACAGAGGTGGAGTGGCACAACAATTTTCCTCCTGTAACCATTAGGGGGGGTGAACGTGGACTATCTCCAAAAAAGGAAGGAGGAATGAGAGACTGAGGGATAACAGTTGGAAAATTAGTGTCTGTTGGCACAGTGATGCCATGACTTCTGTTGTATGACTCTTCTGTACACTTCAACAACACTTTAAAGACACAGAGAAAAACATCCCTGTGCTGGTTTCACCAACAGCTCCTCGGGATCTTGGGAGATGAGAAACTTCTATGTTGTTTCACTGCTTCTTGTTAAGTAGATGCAAAATCTTGCTTAATTTTACTTGGAATTCATAGAATTCTTAAAACGCAGAAGGAGGCGGTTTGGCCCATCGAGTCTGCACCAATCCTTCGAAAGAGCCCAATCTATGTCTGCGCTCCTGCCCTATCCTTGTAACTCCACCCAACCTTTGGACACTAAGGGCAATTTAGCATGGTCAATTTACCTACCCTGGACTGTGGGAGGAAACCGGAGCCCCCGGAGGGAATCCAGGCAGACACGAGGAGAAAGTGCAAACTTCACATAGTCACCAAGAACAGAATTGAACCTGGGTCACTGGCGTTGTGAGGCAGCAGTGCTAACCACTGTGCCACCGTACTGCGCATGATTCATAAATACTAGTTTTTTGATTCGTACTTGATTCATAAATACTAGTTATTTTTACCTTGTAAGTCAAGCACAAGTGAGGACTCTAGTGTTAGAAATTAACAATTTGGACCTTAGAATTCTTTAAATTAGAAGTCCATTATTCTTTGAAACCCTTGGGCGGATACTCTGCTGCCCAGGCTGGGTGGGAGAGTCGCGGGAGGGCCGCTCTTGCACCGCCCACGATAACGCGACACGCTGCTCAGAGAATCGCGGGTCACCGATTCTCCGGCCCGAATGGGCCGAGCGGCCTGCCGATCCTGACCTGTTCACACCGGCGGCAACCACACCTGGTCACTGCCAGCATCAACATATCACAAAAGGTGAGTTTGGGGCATGTGGGGGGGCGAAGAGTGGATCGAGCACCACTGCCGTGCTCGGGAGGGGACTGGCCCGCGATCGGTGCCCACCGATTGTCGGGCCGGCGTCTCCAAGAGACGCACTCTTTCCCCTCCGCCGCCCCGCAAGATGAAGCCACCACGTCTTGCGGGCAGCGGAGGGGAAGACGGCAACCGCGCATGTGCGGGTTGGCGCGGCCAACCTGCGCATGCGCGGCTGACGTCATTATACACCGCCGGCTGCGTCATCCTCGGCGCGCCAGGCTTGACGCCAGCGTCAAAGCCCGGCGGCCGAGTTCCCCACAACCCCGCTCCTAGCCCCCCGGGGGGTGGGGGGAGAATAGGGGGCGAGGAGCGGCCTCCGACGCCATCGTGAAACACTCCGGGTTTCACGACGGCGTCGGCCGTTGCGGAGAATTCCGCCCCTAGGCAGCACGGTGGCGCAGTGGGTTAGCACTGCGGCCTCACGGCGCTGAGGTCCCAGGTTCGATCCCGGCTCTGGGTCACTGTCCGTGTGGAGTTTGCACATTCTCCCCGTGTTTGCGTGGGTTTCGCCCCCACAACCCAAAAACGTGCAAGCTAGGTGGATTGACCACTCTAAATTGCCCCTTAATTGGAAAAATGATTGGGAACACTAAATTTAAAAAAACATTAAAAAAAAAAAAAAATTCCGCCCCTTATCCTTACATCAATGCCATCCCCAAATTTGCCCATTTCCACCACATAACTTTTACCAATTCAATCCCTTACCTTATCTGCCGCTGAAACAGTCGTACCTGCAATTTTTACCTGTAGACTTGACTAATCTAATAATCTTTATTATTGTCATAAGTAGGCTTACATTAACACTGCAATGAAGTTACTATGAAAATCCCCTAGTCGCCACATTCTGGCACCTGTTTGGGTACGCTGAGGGAGAATTCAGAATGTCCAATTCACCGAACAGCACATCTTTTGGGACCTGTAGGAGGAAACCGGAGCACCTGGTGGAAACCTACACAGACACATGAGAACGTGCAGATTCTGCACAGACAGTGACCCAAGTGGGAATCAAACCCGGGACCCTGGTGCTGTGAAGAAACAGTGCTAATCACTGTGCTACCATGCTGCCCTGGACTTTAATGGACTCTGGGCCTGCCTCTGGCATTCGACCCTCGATATTCTTGAGACCATCCAAAACTCTGCTGCTCATGTCCTACCTCATATGAAGTCCTGTCCAACCATTACTCCTGTGCTCACTGATCTACATTGGCTCCCTGTTAAGCCTTGGTTTTAAAATTCCTAACCTCATTTTCAAGTCTGTCTGTGGCCTCGCCGCTCCCTATCTCTTTCCCCTCTCTAGCCCCACAAGCCTCTGGGATATCTATGCTCCTTTAATTCTCACCTAATTTTAATAACTGCATCATTAGTAGCCATGCCCTCAGCCACAAGAACATAAGTTCTGGAATTTCTTTCCCAAACCCTTCCACCTGCCCCTTGTTTTCCTTCATCAAAGTGCTCCTTAAAACTTAACAATTGTACAAACGTTTGGTCATTTGATGGAACAAATCCATATGTGACTGTCAAATTTTGCTTTTAAACCCTCCTATGAAGCACTTTGCATTTTTTTATGTTAAAGGCTTGAAGTATATACTAGCTGTAACTGTGGTTAATATGTAGCTGTCTGTGAGATGGAATCTTGGATCATCTACCATGTAATACTGCTGGATGGTCTGAGCTTGCCAAAACCCTTCATGGATGCAATCTTCTTTCATGCCTTTGAGCAGACCCTTTGAGTAATGTACACAGCACAAGACTGGCTGCCACATCCTGTAAGGTCTGGTGCACTAGAGCATCAAAAGGGGAAATAATTGTAACACAACCTTCTTGCACCCATTTCATTAGCAACAGTGCATCTGCTTGACCAATTTTTCAGCAGCGATATAGCTGTCACTTTCTAACAGGCAACCCGTGTGCCTTAATTTAAAAAAACATTATCATTTTAGTAACTGATGGTGACACAAAGATCCCATCCAGCGACACCATGCCAATTCTGTCATATTTACAGAGGATATCCTCCATTGCGTTGTGTAGCATCACCAAGCGAATCAGAGTAAGAACAAAACAGTTAAGAACTAGATATCTATGAGGCATTGCAATTTCAGAGAATAGAACATTTTCCTATTTCCTGTCTTTAAAAAAACAATTAAAAGAACATAAGAACATAAGAACTAGGAGCAGGAGTAGGCCATCTGGCCCCTCGAGCCTGCTCCGCCATTCAATTAGATCATGGCTGATCTTTTGTGGACTCAGCTCCACTTTCCGGCCCGAACACCATAACCCTTAATCCCTTTATTCTTCAAAAAACTATCTATCTTTACCTTAAAAACATGTAATGAAGGAGCCTCAACTGCTTCACTGGGCAAGGAATTCCATAGATTCACAACCCTTTGGGTGAAGAAGTTCCTCCTAAACTCAGTCCTAAATCTACTTCCCCTTATTTTGAGGCTATGCCCCCCAGTTCTGCTGTCACCCGCCAGTGGAAACAACCTGCCCGCATCTATCCTATCTATTCCCTTCATAATTTTAAATGTTTCTATAAGATCCCCCCTCATCCTTCTAAATTCCAACGAGTACAGTCCCAGTCTACTCAACCTCTCCTCATAATCCAACCCCTTCAGCTCTGGGATTAACCTAGTGAATCTCCTCTGCACACCCTCCAGCGCCAGTACGTCCTTTCTCAAGTAAGGAGACCAAAACTGAACACAATACTCCAGGTGTGGCCGCACTAACACCTTATACAATTGCAACATAACCTCCCTAGTCTTAAACTCCATCCCTCTAGCAATGAAGGACAAAATTCCATTTGCCTTCTTAATCACCTGTTGCACTTGTAAACCAACCTTCTGTGACTCATGCACTAGCACACCCAAGTCTCTCTGAACAGCGGCATGCTTTAATATTTTATCGTTTAAATAATAATCCCGTTTGCTGTTATTCCTACCAAAATGGATAACCTCACATTTGTCAACATTGTATTCCATCTGCCAGACCCGAGCCCATTCACTTAACCTATCCAAATCCCTCTGCAGACTTCCAGTATCCTCTGCACTTTTCGCTTTGCCACTCATCTTAGTGTCATCTGCAAACTTGGACACATTGCCCTTGGTCCCCAACTCCAAATCATCAATGTAAATTGTGAACAATTGTGGGCCCAACACGGATCCCTGAGGGACACCACTAGCTACTGATTGCCAACCAGAGAAACACCCATTTATCCCAACAGAGCAGTTAGCTCAATTAGTGACCAGCATTGAGTTCAGAATAATACCAAGAGCATGAGTTTGATTTCCATCCTGGCTGTGGTAACTTGGGACATGCCTTCTTGCTCTGCCCCTGAGAGTGGAGGACAACGGAAACCAGCACTGACAAAAATTGCCAGAGAACAGCTCAGTATGAAGCATTGGCCGACAACATGACAAAGACCCGCCTTTGAACAGATCTCAGATGAATGAATGAAACCAATTAAATAGGACATCAAAATAACCATCTACAGTACAAAAAAGCGAAGCTATTCAGCCGTTGAATAACAAAGCTTAACCAAGCCAATTGGCTGAGCAACTACTAAAAAATGTTGCTGAAATATTTTCTTGCACTAAGATGACGTACTTACCCATAGAGAGGAATCTGTGGTGTCCAGTGAGGAAGGACCCGTGCTACGGAGTCTCTTAGCTGTTGCTTGTAACCCAGATAATAGTAGGTATCTTGAGACATCTTCAATGCCAGCAGATCGGTTGGCTGATACAACAGGATCTCTTCCCAAACGTTGCATGCCTTTGGTAGAGATCTAAAAGGATTTAAAAGTATGAACAATATTGTAACTTTTATTCTTGGTCGATTCAAGATGGTAAATTAGTTTTAAACCAGGCAACACAGTTTCACCTGAAACTTGACAAACATGCTAATCTTCGCATTAGTCATTCGGACCAACCCAGAGAGTAACAGACAAATGGCCCCACTGGAACCTTTCCACTTGTTGCCAGTCCCTCTGTTCCCCCAGATTGCCTTGCCTCCTTTCATTATGGATCTCTGAGTCAGATCTGCAGGGAAGATTCTGGATTTCCCGCCATCTACCAGCAACTTGCTGGTATTAATGAAATGGCATCATGGCCATGAAAATGACTCCCATTAACAGGGCCAGGCAGGCATAGCAAATAACCACCCCAAAGCCCGTTTGATTAGCACAGAACTCAAAAATTGTCCTGAACACTTTGAAGTGCACAAGTGTGTAAAAAAATATAAGAAAGGCAGTTTTATTCATATAAACTTTGGAGGCAGAAACTCAGGTGTCTTCCAATTGGTGACTTCTGTTACTGAACAGTGCGTAAAAACTAACTGAAACTCAAGATTGTCTTAAGCAATTAGTCTTTGTGGCCTTAAAGTGACCTACAGCTTAAACACCATTTCATCCCATCAGTTATTAAATGTTAGGAAATAATATGATACTCCTGTTAATACAAAGCAGTATATCACTTCGTTTTCCGAGCGCAACATTGCAGGACCATCTGCTGTTCCATTTTAAATTGTATCCTATTTACATATTAATCCTTACTGTGATTCGACTTTAACAAGGTGCAAAACATTTACTGACTTACCCAAAATAAGACTTAAAACATTGCAAGCTGAATCTTTATATTGAGTTTTGTGGTGATGGGAATGGTTATGGGAAATTGCCTGTTCAATTAATCCCACTCCCCCCTGTTCTTTCCCCATAGCCCTGCACATTTGCCCCTTCAAATATTTATCCAATTAGCCAGGATTTAATGTACAGGTGAAGGATTTAACATTTACATAACACTGACTCACTGTTAGAATAACACCACTGTCAGCAGTTTGCTACCAGAAATTAAGGCATTTGGTTTCTGCTGCTGGAAGGTAAGAAGTGGCTTTATTGAAAATCATAGAATTTATAGTGCAGAAGGAGGCCATTCAGCCCATTGAGTCTGCCCCGGCCCTTGGAAAGAGCACCCTACTTAAGCTTAAGCCCATGCCTTCATCTTATCCCTGTAACGCAGTAACCCCACCTAATCTTTGGACACTAAGGGGCAATTCAGCATGGCCAATTCACCCAACCTGCACAGCTTTGACTGGAAGGAAACCAGAGCACCGGAGGAAATCTGTGCAGACACAGGGAGAAAGTGCAACCTCCACACAGTCACCCGAGGCCGGATTTGAAATCGGGATCCTGTGAGACAACAGTGCTAACCACTGTGCCACCGTTCTGCTCTAAATGTAAATTCTTTGAAATTCAGGACTCCTCACCTCAGGAACTTGCTGTTGGAAATCGGTTGTGTTTGTCACAAACTGAACAAAACAATTGAAAATATTAAACCTGTAATGTTTTTGTTCCCAGATTATTGTACACAGGAATCTACCCAGCATTTTGTCAGCCCTGTTCTTACAACAAACTCTGATCCTATTAATTCTCATGCTTTAATTTAAATGGATTCCCATCAGTAGTTACACAGTTTGTGCTATTATTCTCCCTGAAGCTCCTCTTCTCATTGAATGCACTGATGGACGTTTCCTGTCTGAGCTATCTACCACCTTCACCCAATCACTATCATAGGTTGTCTGCTCATGATCTCATCACTGTATGCAAATTAGCTCCTACATTTTTTGACATTCTGTGATTGGGACCATGACTGGCAAGTATCTGGGACACCCCGAGATCATGAAAGGTGCTCTGTAAATTCAAGTCCTCTCTTTTGAAGCGAGTGTCTGCTGAGATCGCACTGCCTGCAGTGGAGGGCACATTGCAATGGAAAATTCCACAAGGAACTCCTCTTCCTACGCTGTCATTGTTGAGGGGACTATGAGCTCACAGTAAGGCTGTGGAGTGTGTACATGATGCATGGAAGCTGGTAACTATTGACACTTGTCTCAGGCATATTTTAATTTGGATAGTTTTAACTATCCAATGGGTGGCACGGTAACACAGTGGTTAGCACTGTTGCTTCACAGTGCCAGGGACCCGGGTTTGATTCACAGCTTGGGTCACTGTCTGTGCGGAGTCTCCACATTCGCCCCGTGTCTGCGTGGGTTTCCTCCGTGTGCTCCCACTTCCTCCCACAAGTCCCGAAAGACGTGTTTGTTAGGCGAATTGGATATTCTGAACTCTCCCTCTGTGTACCCGAACAGTTGTCGGAGTGTGGCGACTAGGGGGATTGTCACAGTAACTTCATTGCAGTGTTAATGTAAACCTACTTGTGACACTAATAAAGATTATTATTATTGGTGATCATTTCCTACCATAAGCTTGGGCAGTATAAATGATAGCACTGTACTACTGATATCCAAATCACTTTCCATGCAAAGTCAATTAACCCTTTAACAATCAGACTCATGTAAGTTGTGTGCGAATAACTGTTAGCTACTGGCACTAAAGTAAACCTTCACCGAAGCACAATTGAAATCATACATTACGTAACTCTCCTTACCCTTTTGCAAACAAATCCAAGGCTTCCACATGGAGACGTTCCCGCTCAGTGATCTCTTGTGTCTTTGAAAGTCCAACCATCCTCTTGACTGCAGCATCCAGATCTTTATCCAGCCAAACAGATTTTCCTGTGCCAATCAGCTCTGCTCCATTTATGACCACCTGCCCCATCACTAAAAGAGAAAGGGAAGGAGAAAGCAGGGGCTGGATTTTCCCCTCCTGATCTTGACCTTTGAGAGTACCAAACTGGAGACATGTGGGACTATGGACACTGAATGCTGGCCAAGCCAGCAACGCCCGCATCTCATGAACGAATAAAAAACTACAATTTTATACTTACCAGCCAATTCCAAATATACTTTTTCCCTGAGGCAGGAAACATGGTGGTTTGTGGCCCAATGCTCATGTAAATGCCCTTGGAGTGACTATTTAAATGCCTTTAGTAAATCCAATTTTCCCTGACATCGGTATTTTTGTCAAGGCCCTGATGTTGGTATTTTTGTCAAGGCAGGTGGGTTCTGGGAAACTGGGCACCCTAGACAGCACTTCAGAGTAGATCTCCAAGGAGGACACGGATGACGGATCACGACTATCAACCGCAACATCCACCATCACAAAGACAAGCACTTCAGTGGGCGAACTTAGCAGATAGGCTTCTGGGTCACCATCTGGTCAGCATTGCATTGATTCTGATGCACATCAGTTGGAGACAGGACCATCCCTAGGGTTGGATAGTTGGAGGTCTATTGGATCCCAGGACTCAGCTGTGCCCCAGTCAGATGTCATGCTTTTGGACATGGTCGTCCCTCAAGTCCTGGAGATACAAAGGCAGAGCCGGGAATTCCAGGATGATTATCAATGGCATTCCTGTGATTTCAAGGCCAAAAGGAGGAATCCCAAAGCCTTCAGATTGGATATTTTGGCAGCGCAATCACACTTTTGGCCTCTCACGATAATTCAAGACCATAAGAATTAGGAACTGGAGTAGGCCGTTCGGCCCCTCAAGCCTGCTCTGCCATTCAATAGGATCATGGCTGATCCAATATTCCTCACGTCCATTTTCCTGCCCTTTCCCCATAACACTTGATTCCCTTACTGATCAAGAATCTGTGTATCTCAGCCTTAAATATACCCAAGGACTTTGCCTCCACAGCTCTCTGTGGCAAGGAGTTCCAAAGAGTCACAAAACATTTCCTCATCTCAGCCTTAAATTGGCACTCCTTTATTGTGAGACTGTGCCCTCTTGACAAGGTAAATGCTGAGAGGATGTTTCCTCTCATGGGAGAGTTTAGGACCAGAGGGTATAGTCTTAGAATAAAGAAGTGACCCTTCTCTGAACCACCGCCAATGAAATACTATCTTTCCTTTAATAAGGTGACCAAGAACAACTCACAGTACTCCAGATGTGGTCTCACCAGTACCTTGAACAGTTGCAGCAAGGCTTCTCTACTCTTACCTCCAACCCTCTTCAAATAAGGGCCAACATTCACTAGCCGTCCTGATTTCCTGTTGCACCTGTGTGCTGGTACCTGGGAAAAGTTAATAAATTCTTTACTTACCAAAGTCAGGATCTGCAGCTTGCAACTTAGTCTTACAAATCTCAAATCCTCCAAGACTTGGGTCATTGGTCCAAGACACGATCTGCGGCATAAATAGTGAATGGTCAGACAACATAACAACAGGGACAGCGGTATTTAATAATAATAATCACTTATTGTCACAAGTAGGCTTCAATATGTTACTGTGAAAAGCCCCTAGTCGAGACTTCCGGTGACGGCAGGCGGGAGGCAACCGCACATTGGAGGGCTCCCGTTCAGGAACAGCATTTTCGGGGTTTAACGCCTGGTCCTAGGGGCAACGAAGACGGCAAAAGTAGGGAGAAGGCACAGTGAAGGGAAATGTCAAAAATAAGTTTAAAAACGGCCGTGAAAAAAGCAGCTGAAAGTACGTCGGGGAGTGGAAAGGTCACCGCGGGGACGGCAAGAAAAGTGGAGGCTGGGGCACCAGGGGAGGCCGCATTGCCCACGGCTGAAGAAATGACTAAGGTGATGGCCATGGAACTCGAAAGGCAGTTCACAAAACATATGGAAGCGATGAGGAAGGAGATGGGAGCGGTATTGAAAGTGCTGGTGGAGGAGGCGAGTGCCCCGGTGAGGGCGGCGGTATTGAGCGCAGTGGCGGAGGTGTGGGAGCAAGGGGAGGTGCTGAAGGAAGTGGAAGAGACATTATTGCAGCACAATGAGCAACCTACCTCGATGGGGAAGGAGATGCAGAAGGTGATAGAGATCAATAAGGGTCAGCGAGCCAAAATGGACGACTTGGAAAACAGATCCAGGCGACAGAATCTGAGGATTGTGGGTCTGCCAGAAGGAGTGGAAGGCCCGAGGTCGACTGAGTATTTTGCCATGATGCTGCTGAAGCTATTGGGGGAGGAGGATGATCCCTCCCGATATGAACTGGATCGAGCTCATCGAAGTCTGTACGAAAGGAGAGTGAGCCGCCAAGAGTAGTGACTCCGTGTTTTCGTAAGTACAGTGCGAAGGAGAAGGTCCTGTGCTGGGTAAAGCAGAAGCGAGTGGTGCAGTGGGCTGGAGATGGTGTACGGATATATCAGTACTTTAAAGTGGAGCTGGCGAGGAGGCTGGCTGCCTTCAGCCGGGTGAAGAAGGCACTGTACATCAGTAAGGTGCAGTGCGGCATAGTATACCCAGCTAAGTTGAGGGTGACCTACAAATCCAAGGACTTTTATTTTGGGACGGCGGAAGCGGCGGAGGAGTTTGCGAAGGCAGAAGGACTGTGGCCGAATTGAGAAATGGTCATGTACTGATGCAGCCTCATATAACTGTATTTTTTCACTGCGCGCTGGTGTATGTGCTGAATGAGCCGATGTTGTATATATTTGGACAAGGGAAAAGATGAGACTTTCACTTGCAATGATGGTTCTTTGGGGCTTGGGTGGGTATGTGGGGGCTGTGTGCTAAAGGGGATTTCTTGGTTTTCCTGGGACCGGGCAAGGGGAAAAGAGGCCCGGGCAGGGGTCTCCACGCTCGCCGTTTTAAGCCGGCCAGTGAACGGCAGTGAGGTGGGGGGAGGGGCTGCGGCCATCGGAGCCTGGCAGAACAGGTTCCGATGAGTCTAGCCGGGGTGGAAAGTTGGGGGGGGAGGAACAGAGGTTGAGGGGAGGAGCTTTATACAAGGAAGTGGAGGGGAGGAATCAGGGAGGGGGAGGTTTACAGTTCATGGGCGTCATTTACGGTACTCTTTCGGGGATTGGATGGAATTGAATGTTGGGGGGGTGTGGGCTCTCTCGGTCAATGGTGACCATAGGCGATTCCTGATTCCTTTTTCTTTTTTTTTTTGCCTTTGCTTTTCCCACCGTGGGAGGGTTTGTTTTATTTGATGCTTATAATGTCAGGTGGGCTGTTGTTTGGGGTGGTGGGAGGATGGGATCGTTGTTGTTGATGAGGGGATTGACTTTGTATTTGTTACCGTTTACTGCTTGTTGGTGGGGTGTAAGTTTTGAAGAAAATGTGAAAATGGAGAATAAAAATATATTTTTTTGAAAAGTCCTTAGTCGCCACATTCCGGCGCCTGTTTGGGAAGGCCGGTACGGGAATTGAACCCAAGCTGCTGGCATTGTTCTGCATTGCAAGCCAGCTATTTACCCCACTGTGCTAAACAGCCCCTGGTTGGTTTAAATTTCAGTCACACAGCAGTGTTGTTCAGGATTAAAATAAACTACCAATAGTGGAATCGCTGGGATTTTTTAATGATCAATGCTTAGTTGGAGTTTCTATTAGTTGGGACTGCATGGCCCCATGTAAACAAGCATCCCTTCAAGAGCTCATACATTTGTGATGCACAGTGATTTTACCCAACACATTCCTCTATTGGGATTTGCCCAGAGTATTTCTTTGGAACCGGAGACCGGCAGCACGGTAGCCTTGTGGATAGCACAATCGCTTCACAGCTCCAGGGTCCCATGTTCGATTCCGGCTTGGGTCACTGTCTGTGCGGAGTCTGCACATCCTCCCCGTGTGTGCGTGGGTTTCCTCCGGGTGCTCCGGTTTCCTCCCACAGTCCAAAGATGTGCGGGTTAGGTGGATTGGCCATGATAAATTGCCCTTAGTGTTGGGTGGTGTTACTGGGTAATGGGGATAGGGTGGAGGTGTTGACCTTGGATAGGGGGTAGGGTGCTCTTTCCAAGAGCCGGTGCAGACTCGATGGGCCGAATGGCCTCCTTCTGCACTGTAAATTCTATGTAATCTATGTAATTAACATGAATCAGACTGAAATATAATAGTGAACGTAGCCTCCAGGCCACAAAGGAAGCTCCCTGTGGTTTCTGTAACCCTGGTAGCACTCTAATTACACGGTATCTAGAGAATAGAGTCCAGTGAAAAGTCTTACAATAATTCTTCCGCAGGAAAAAAATTTCATTTTTAAATTGGCAATGAATAATATCCAAGACTGTTTTTAATTCTGTTTCTCTGATTGTTTTGCTTTAATCAACCTACTCCTGAGCCTGAGGAGATTCAAGCACCAACCTGGGCAGTGGCTTAGGTTTCAGACCAGATTCGTGGGGTGAAGCTCAAGTACGATGCTTCTAACTTCCCAAATTCAAAAATGTTTGTTTTCATTTTGTATATCCTGCTCTGACCTCCTCCGACATTATACCTGGAATCACTGCCATTTTGTTTTCTGATTCTTGATTGCTGTAAATCCTCAGCACAACCCGTGGCCACCTTGGCCCTACTTTGCATTAATCGCCTGTGTTACAAAACAAACCATCAACAAATATTCTGAGCAAAGGATAGCTCCCACAAGAATTGCTTCTGATCGGAAATTCAAACTGTTGTTTACACTGAATTGGATATGAGGAGGAATTTCCACAGGGATTCTCCCTATATCTGCAGTAACTCCAGCAGAAGAGTCACGGAATCCTGGAAAAATAAAGTAAAGACGACGTGCAATTTTTCCGAATTTTGGCAGCTCTCGGGAATGGGCAATAAATTCTGGCCCAGCATTAATACATTTTTTTAAATCTGCAGTCGAGAGATGATTTAACCTTAACAAAAAACAACTGAAATGAAATGAAATGAAAATCGCTTATTGTCACAAGTAGGCTTTAAATGAAGTTACTGTGAAAAGCCCCTAGTCGCCACATTCTGGCGCCTGTTCGGGGAGGCTGGTATGGGAATTGAACCGTGCTGCTGGCCTGCCTTGGTCTACTTTAAAAGCCAGCGATTTAGCCCAGTGTGCTAAACCAGGATTCCATGGCGTGCGATCAGGGACGCAAATGCAAGGGCATCCACCCTCCTCCCCACGGAGAGATCTTGCTGGCTTGATAACCCGAAGACCATCACTTTCGGGCATGGCTCCACCCTCATCCCCACCACTTTGGACATTGCCTCGAAGAAGGCTGTCCAGTACCAGCAAGTCTGGGGCAAGACCAGAACATGTGGGCATGGTTAGCTGGGCCTCCTCGGCACCATTCACATCTATCCTCCACCTCTGGGAAAAACCTGATCATTTGAGTTCTGGTCAAGTGGGCTCTATGTACTACTTTTAGCTGCGTTAGTTGAGCCTCGTGCATGTGGAGGTCGAGTTGACCCTGTGCAGTGCTTCGCTCCAGAATCTGCACCCTATTTTGAACCCCAAGTCTTCCTCCCATTTCCTCCTTGCCATGTCCAGTTCGGTGTTGGCCCTCTCCAGCAGTCATTCATTCTTGTCACGACAGTTCCTTCTGTCAGCGTCCAGTAGCTCTTCTAATAGTGCCTGTCGTGGTGGTCGCGGGTATGTCCTCGTCTCCTTCCGTAGGAAGTTTTTACGCTGTAGGTATCTGAGTTTGTTGCCTTTAGCTAGTTTGAATCTCTGCGTCGGTTCTTCCAGTGTTGTGATCCTACCGTCAGTGTGTAGGTCCCTGACTGTCAATGTCCCTCCATCCTGTCTCCACCTTTTGAAGGTGGCGTCGGTGAGTGCTTGTGTGAACCTGTGGTTGTTGCAGATGGGGGCTTTGTCGGACATTTTGGTCAGGCCGAATTGCTGCCGTTATTGGTTCCACATCTGGAGAGCACGTTTGGAGGGTGACTATCGCCACTGGGCTGCTGTAGTCTTTCTTGGGCGGGGATTGGAGTGCCGCCATGGCGAGGGCCATGAGAGAGGTCGCTTTGCAGAAGGCCTCTGGCTCCTTTGTCATCCCATCACTCTTTCCTTGTCGCTACCCAGTGGTAGAATTGTAAGTTTGGGAGGGCTAGCCCTCTCCTGGATTTTGTTTTCTGGAGGATCTTCTTTGTTATCCTAGCATTCTTTCCCCCCATACAAACGCCATAATTAATTTGTCCAGTGAGTTGAAAAAGGCCTTGGGGATATAGATCTGGATGGATCTTAGTAGGAAGACGTATCTGGGCAGTACATTCATTTTGATCGTCTGTACTCTCCCTGCCATGGAGAGTGGGAGTGTGTTCCACCTCTGCAGGTCATTTTTGACTTTCTGTCAGACTGGTTAAGTTCCATTTGTGGATCCCCAACCAGTCATGAGCGATTTGGATCCCCAGGTAGCTGAATTTGTGTCAGGCTTGTTTAAATGGCAGCCCCACCAGTGTCGCCCCTCCCCCTTGCAGGTTCACTGGGAAAATCTCTCTTTTGCTAATGCTGAGTTGTAGCCCGAGAAGGCACCAAACTATTTCAGGAACATGATGATTCATTCCAAGCTGCTTTGTGGGTCCGAAATGTAGAGGAGCAGGTCATCCGCATAGAGCGAGACTTATGCTCTCCACCTCCTCTTTGGATCCTCCTCCAGTTCTTTGCTGTACTGAGAGCGCTCACTAATCATCTGATCGCTAGGGAAAACAGCAGCGGAAACAGAGGGCATCCCTGCCTGGTGCCCCTGTGCAGCTGGAAGTACTGGGAACTGATATTGTTTGTCCATACACTTGCCATGGGAGCACCGTACAGGGGTTTCACCCATAAGGTGAATCCTTTTCCGGGCCCAAACCACTCCACAGCACCTCTATAAAAAGGTACTTCCACTCGACTCTGTTGAAGGCCTTTTCTGCGCCCAGGGAGATGATCAACTCAGGTGCTCTGTCCACGGATGGGGTCATGATCATGTTCGGCAGGCGCGTGATGTTCGATGTTAGCTGTCTATCTTTGACAAAGCCCATTTGATCCTCTGTGACCACCTCTGGTACGCTGTCTTCCAGCCTTTTGGCTAGGATCTTGGCCAATATTTTGGCATCTACGTTTAGTACCGAGATGGGTCTGTATGAACCGCATTCAATCGGGTCTTTGTCTTTCTTTGTTATTAGTAAGAAGTCTTACAACACCAGGTTAAAGTCCAACAGGTTTGTTTCAAACACGAGCTTTCGGAGCACGGCTCCTTCTTCAGGTGAATGGAAAGGCTTGTTCCAGAAATGTTTATATAGACACAGTCAGAGATGCCCCGGAATGCGAGCACCTGCAGGCAATCAAATCATCAAAGATGCAGAGAGAGAGGTAACTCCAGGTTAAAGAGGTGTGAATTGTCCCAAGCCAGTTCAGTCGGTAGGCCTCTGCAGAGTAGGTTAAAGTTCATTTGTAGCTTTTTCATCTCCGCCAAGAGCTCTACATCGGGGCCTCGGAGTATTTACAGTCTACCTCCAACATGGAGTCGACCAGCTGCTGCCGAGCCATTCTCTCCTCTCTTTCCCTTCATGCTTTAAAGGCGATAATTTCCCTTCTAATCACGGCCTTTGGCGCCTCCCAGAACGTGGAGGGTGAGACCTCCCATTTTGGTTGTTTGTTGTGTACTCCGCTATGGCCTGTGATACCCTCTCGCTGAAGGCCTTATGGGCCAGTAGGGCAGTGTCCAACCTCCAAGTGGGACGTAGGGTACTGCCTGTCTCCAACCTCACATCCATATAATGTGGAGTGTGGTCGGAGATTACGATTGCTGAGTACTCCGCCTTGACCAGCCCTATAATCACCGATTTTCTGACCACAAAGAAGTCAGTTGGACTGGGAAAAAGGAGAACTCCTTCTCCCCTGGGTGGGTCCACCGCCCCCATCTTCTCCATGAAGCGACCACGTTCCTTCGCTATGTTTGAGCTCTTCCCCGTTCTGGAGTTCAACCTGTCTGTCTTTGTTTGTCTTTGTCTGTCCTGTTCTTTGTCCCCCTTCTCCTGTGGAATTAACCATATTTACCTGTTGGACGCGCCCCTGCACTCTGGGGTTTCCCTTTGTTAGGGGGCCGTCCAAGATGGCTGCTGTCACTGCTCTCTCCGTGCGGTCGGTCCCTGTGCTCCGTGGTTTCCCTTGTCCAGGGGGGGCACCCAAAACGGCTGCCAATAGTGCGTCTGCCACATAGGTAGGCCCCTGTACTCCAGGATCTCCCTTCGCCCAGAGACCGTACTTGGTGGCTGCCTACAGTGCTTCATTGTTCTGGGCCCCTGGTTGTGGCCCTATGTAGCAATATTAACTGTTCCGCTCCTGCCCCTTTCCCCATGACCCATCTTCCCGCCACCACTATCTCCCATCCCCTTTCCCTTCCCCCCACCCTCTGTCCCTCTACCCCCAGCTCTTTTCCCGTTTTGCTTCTCCATCTCCGCTGCTTGTTCCCATCTCCCCTGCCAAGCACCTCCGTTGGGGGTGCCGCAGCGGCCTCTATCTGCTGCATTCTCCCGGCTCTAGCTTCCCCGTTAAGTGTGGTGACCCTCTTCCCGGGAGTTACTGTCCCGCTGTCCTCCCCCTCACTCTCTGTGGTTTCTGTCTTTCTCCATCTTGTCCTACACTTGTTCCTCCACCTTCCCTCTACTGTTGCCCCCCTCTGCACGTATAGGTCACTGGGGTGGGGGTTCATAGTTCGCCATTTGGGTTGTGTTTGGGGGGTGGAGGAGGGGAGAGGTTCTTGTTGGTTTGCTACCACGCTGCCATTCTTTGCCTGGTCACTCCACTGCCTCTCCTGTTGGACCATAAGACATAGGAGCAGAATTAGGCCACTCGGCCCATTGAGTCTGCTCCGCTATTCAATCATGGCTGATATTTTCTCATCCCGATTCTCCTGCCTCCTCCCCATAATCCCTGATCCCCTTTTTAATCAATAACCTCTGTCTTAAAGACACTCAGTGATTAGGCCTCCACAGCCTTCTGCGGCAAAGAGTTCCACAGATTCACCACCCTCTGGGTGAAGAAATTCCTCCTCAACTCTATTTTAAAGGATCGGCCTTTTAGTCTGAGATGGTGTCCTCTGCTTCTAGTTTTTCCGACAAGTGGAAACATCCTCTCCACGTCCACTCTGTCCAGGCATCGCAGTATTCTGTACGTTTCAATAAGATACCCCCTCATCCTTCTAAACTCCAATGAGTACAGACCCAGAGTCCTGAAACGACAAATTCTTAATTCCAGGGATTATTCTTGTGAACCTCCTCTGGACCCTTTCCAAGGCCAGCACATCCTTCCTTAGATACGGGATCCAAAATTGCTCACAATACTCCAAATGAGGTCTGACCAGAGCCTTATACAGCCTCAGAAGTACATCCCTGGTCTTGTATTCTAGCCCTCTTGACATGAATTTTGCATTTGCCTTCTTAACTGCCGACTGAACCCGCACATTAGCCTTAAGAGAATCATGAACAAGGACTCCCAAGTCCCTTTGTGCTTTTGATTTCCGAAGCATTTCTCTATTTAGAAAATAGTTTATGCCTAAATTCCTCCTTCCAAAGTGGATAACCTCCCACTTTTCCACATTGTATTTCATTTGCCACTTAATTGCCCACTCTCCTAGCTTGTCCAAACCCCCATTGCTTCCTCAATACTACCTGTCCCTCTACAGATCTTTATATCATCTGCAAACTTAGGAACAGTGCCTTTAGTTCCTTCTTCCAGATCATTAATGTATATTGTGAAAAGTTTTGGTCCCAGCACAGACCCCTGAGGCACAGCACTAGTCACCGGTTGCCATCCTGAAAAAGACCCCTGTTGTCACTGTCCCAGCCCGCAGTCTGCGACCAACTTATCTGCTTCAGCCGTGACAGTTAAAAAATGTTATTTTTGGTATGTGACCCAGAGCTTGGCTGGGTACAACATTCCGAAGTTTACGCCGCTTTCGTACAGCGTTGCTTTAGCCCTGTTAAATTCAGCCCTGCGCTTGGCCAGGTCATCCCCAATGTCCTGATAAATTCAGAGTTAGTTTTGGGTCTTTCTGATGCTGAACCATGGTTGGGGAAAAGTTCTCATCAGCCATTATGCAATAAACTATGTGGACTAGGAGGTACAGAACTCAGCGTCAAAAGACAACTGAAAGCGATTCTTCAATAGAGGGCAGGAAAATCACTGAAATCTTACATACGGATCCTGAACCAGGAATGCCTGTACAGCCTTTCACCTGATTAGCAGAGTAGATGAATTGGTAGAGGCATTGGAAAGCTGAGAGGATCAGCCCAAAAACTTCAGAATGGAACTTACACTCAATAACAAACCCAAATTGTCATAGCCAACTGTAAATTCCTTTGTCATATTCTGGATACATCTGGGGCGGAATTCTCCGCTCCCCACGCGGCCTGGGAGAATCGCGGGAGGGCCCCCCGACATTTTTTACGTCCCCCTGGCACCCCCCGCGATCCCCCCCCGCGTTCGGCGAATCGCCGTTTTTTACGTGAACAGTGATTCTCCGAGCCCGATGGGCCGAGCGGCCGGCCATTCACGACCATTTCACGACGGCAGCAACCACACCTGGTCGCTGCCATCGAGAAACGGGCGCCAGAAGCCCGTTTGGGTTTCTAGGCGCCCGATCGGGGCAAGAGCACCATGACTGTGCTCAGGAGGGGACAGGCCTGCGATCGATGCCCACCGATCATCGGGCCAGCGTCCAAATCGGACCCACTATTTCCCCTCCACCGCCCCACACGATCAAGCCGCCACGTCCTGCGGATACGTGCCGTCTGCGCGATGACATCATCCGCGCATGCGCGGGTTGGAGCCAGCCAACCTGTGCATGTGCGGCTGACGTCATATAGGCACCAGCCGTGCGTCATTCTCGGCACGTGGCCTGACGACACCGTCAAGGCCGCGCCGCCGAGATACCCGGAGCCCTTTCCTAGCCCCGCTTTGGGGGGGGGGGGAGGAAGAATCGGGTGCCGGGAGCAGGCTCCGAGGCCGTCGTGAAAGACGGCCTCTTTCACGGTAGCTTCCGCGATTCTCCGCGAGTGCGGAGAATTGCGCCCCTGGTGTCAAAAGAGAGGAGCAATCAAGGAATTTCTACTCCTTGCAACATGACTGAACTCCAGATATTCACGGTTTGGTAAACTAAGGCAGAATCTTCTTGCCCAATCCTGCTGTCGCCAGTAAGCCACAATATCAGCTGGGAGGACACACAATAGAAGGGCACGATCCTTCGGCCATACTGCTCCAGAAAAGCAGCTCGTAGCAGCGCAACACGGTCATTGAAAGCCGGGAGACTCTGCACCCGGGATCTACCCAGCTCGCAATGCCTCACGAAATTCAACACAATCTCCCGAGACGTTGCACGGTGAATCCCGCCCACAATGGGCTTTTAGCACATCTGCACATTAGAGCGAGGCAGTAAGCCTTACTGTATTGTGCAGATTCCCAAGGTACCTGAGGCTTTGGGGCTCAATCCAATTGCCTCGGGGACTTCAGGCAAGCGCTGGTTTGTACTGGGCCCATATTGTGTTTGGGCTAGGGAGGAAGTCGGGGATTTGTTTGGGGGCCTTGGAGATCGGAATGCCATTTAAAAATGGCGTCCCGATCCCTTGCTACAAGCGTTCCCCATTCAAGCTCCTTATGCAAAGCGAGTTGCGTTGAATAACCATGTGTTTTCTGGTACTCACTCTCAAGAGTAGTCGGAAACCCTAGTCTGCATGCGGGAACATTTTGAAAGGCAAGTTCCAACGGTTCTCCTCATGTCCCCTATGCAAAGCTATGACATTTCCATGCCACCGACCCACTGTACACTGTGTAGAACCAATGACAGTTGAAATGTATTTTAAAAACTTCATAACAATTATTCATTCATTACTTTCCACTGTGCTAAAAGGGTAATAGAAGTGTCAATAACCCACAACCTTTAAAGTATCGATAACAAAACCTCAAACCCTTGAAATCACTTCACGTTATATAAATCGGCATTATGAAATTGACCTCAGAGATCAGAGAACCAGAGCAGTCAATCAAGCATTTTTTTTTCTGTGAGGTACAGCAGTTTCAACAAGAGTAATGGATGTCAGGGCTCTCAGACACGCTTCATTAAATATGGTTGGCATTGTGGATATGCAGAGTCACAGGAAATGGATGGGGGGGCACAGCCTGGCACGGGAATACGAGGGGGCATGGATGAGCAGTATGTGGAGGATGAGGGATGGAAGGACTTTGTTTTTTAATTTTAACTGTGTGAAGTCTCACAGCACCAGACTTTTAAATAGCCCTACTCCACAGCCCCTGTGACTGCCTCCCAACGTTTGCCTGAGCCGGCTTGCCCAACTGAAACCTTCACCCAACCCTGGTAATGAAGATCCCACCTTTGCGGGCACTTTCTTCCGAGGCAGGAGGGCCAAGCGGAATTTTCTCGTATTGGGCTTAAGAAACTCAGGCCATGCAGTGATAGGGTAAGAAGCATTAGCTGCAACATGGGCATGTGAAAAGTTTGCAGATTACCAGTGGGATGCTCCGTACCGCCGCGCCACATTTCTGCCTCACCCCGCCGGCGGGATGCTCCATTACACCGACCGGTCAATAGGGTTTCCCATTGAGGGGCAGCCCCATGCCATCGGGAAACCCTCCGGCTGCCGGCAAAACGGAGCATCCCTCTGGCGGAGAATCCAGCTCTATGTATTTTGTCTTCACTTCAAGATAGAGACAGACCACAAACCCTTAGAGACTCTTAAATTCCACCTCCAGAGTACAAAAATTCAGACTGTGGATGATAAAGTTTGATGCAAAGTCAGAGTATGCTCTGGGAAAACAGAAGACCACAGTAGATGCTTTGTTCTGTATCCTAGTGGCAAGGTCTGAACAAGGCGATGTAGTCCCCATTGAAGAGATAGAAACCTTTGCATCATCAACAACCACTACTCTACCAGCAGCAACTCTGCCACTACATCAAATCAGACTTGCACAGAAATCGGAGGAAGAACACCTTCAGGCCAGAAAGTATGACATCAGAGGCTGGCCAGCAATGTTACAGAATTCCATTCTCAGCCAGCATTATGAGCAGAGAGGACCCAGTGTAGTGAACAATTTACTCATCTACAATAAGACAGTGGTAAAGGGACGCACGGTAGAACAGTGGTTAGCACTGATGCTTCACAGCACCAGGGACCTGGGTTCGATTCCCAGCTTGGGTCACTGTTTGTTCGGAGTCTGCATGTTCTCCCCATGTCTGCGTGGGATTCTCCAGATGCTCTGGTTTCCTCCCATAAGTCCCAAAGTACATGCTTGTTAGGTGACTTGGGCCTTCTGAATTCTCCCTCAGTGTACCCGAACAGACGCCAGAATGTGGCGACTAGGGGATTTTCACAGTAACTTCATTGCAGTGTTAATATAAACCTATTTGTGACACCGATAAATATTACTTTTATTCCAAGATTTGATATTCCACAACTATTACATGAAGGACATTTGGGAATCACAAAATGCCATGTCAGAGTAAGATATTGCCTTTAGTGGTCAGGTCTCTCAACATCGCTGAAGGCGTTTAATTCAAACTGTATTTGATGTTCTTGATTGTAGTAAACGACAAGGAGTTAATTGCTATCGTGTGAGATGCTATTGAGACACAGTGTACAGCATCACAAAAAGTAATACAATGGGCGTGATTTACCGGGCAACCGGCCATGTGTTTTCCGGCGGCTGAGGTGGCCCGCCTGCGAGATTTTCCAGTCCCGCCGTTGTCAATGGTGGGACCGGAATATCCCGCCTGTGTGAATGGCTGTTCAATTCCGCCCAATGTCTCACGTTTTTGCTTACTCTTTAACAACCTCATGGCGAGATGATGTTTCTCAGTAGAGTTACTATTTTATTTACCTTAGCAGATTCTGTAAGTGTTCTGTATTAGCGCAACAAAATAAAGAATATTAAGTTACTTTACTGGACGAGCAACCCAGAGATTGTTACTCCAAAAGCCCCATCAGGTCATGTTGGGAAAGTGGATTCAGTAAAATCTGATCATTTGGAGACTAGCACCAAAAAGGTATCATGAAAGCTATCAGATTGTCACAGAAACCATTTGGTAAATGGTTGCCTCAATATGGGATCAATTGGTCTATCCTTACTTGCACCTTAAATTGCCTTTACGTAATTGCTTGCTGCTTAAGAACATAAGAGCTAGGAGTAGTAAATTCAGCCCCTCGAACCTGCTCTGCCATTCAGTATATCTCGGCCTCATCTACACCTTTCTGGCTGCCCCCCTCCATTACCCTTCAACCCATTACTAAATAAAAATCTGTCCATCCCCTCCTTAAACTTACTCAATAACCAGGCATCCACCGCACTCTGTGGTAGTGAATTCCATAGATTCGCAGCCCTTTGAGTGATGTAATTTCTCGTCACTGCTTTAAATCGACTACCCCTTATCCTAAAACTATGTCCTCTGGTTCTAGATTGCCCCACAAGAGGAAACATTCGCTCTGTCTACTTTGACAATCCCCTTTATTACCTCACGTACCTCAATTAGATCTCCTCTCAGAGAGAATAGGCCTAAACTGCTCAATCTCTCTCTCTGCTTGCCACCTGTTCACCTCATTACTGTTGCAGCAGCGAAGGCCTGTTGCATGCTGCACCTGCCCCAATGGCATTGTGGTAACCAAGGAAAAATCTTTCCCCCTGTGCTGCTTCTCCCTATCCCTGTTGAGTGGCCTTGTTTTTAATTCAGTTTCCTCTGGCTGCCCTATTTTTATTTAATTTTCTCCACCAAAATTACAATTGTTAATTTTCAATAGAGAAACACCCATAATTGTTCATGTTGCTTGTATCCTTATTTAGTTAATGTTGCTGCTGTGTAAGGGCCCTTTCAGTTTTATTTACTGCATATCCTTATTTATTTAATTTAGTCAACTTTCTTCTGAATTCAGTTATTGATCTGTCTCCATTATTGTCAACTTCCCTTAAAATTAACTATTTTCCTGTGTGGAGTTTGCAGATTCTCCATGTGTTTGCGTGGGTTTCACCCCCACAACCCAAAAATGTACAGGTTAGGTGGATTGGCCACACTAAATTGCCCCTTAATTGGAAAAAAAAAATAATTGTGTACTCTAAATTTATTTTTAAAAACTCTTTTAAAAAATTAATTATTTTCTCCTATTTCTCTCTTTGCGATACACTACTAAATCTCTCATCTTCAGTGTTTTAAATCTTGTGACAATTTCTTTCCCCTCTCCCCCCTCTCTATTTCCCTCCTGTTCTTCCCCATCCAAAATCTTCTATCTTCTCCCCAGCCCTCCTGATTGTCCTCCTTAACCCTTACCCACACACCTATTTTCTCTCCCCTAATTGCCAGAACCCAATGTAATCCTCTTCCCTTTTCCCATTGTCCTTCTGATCTCCCCATCGCCCACTTGCCATACAACCACCTCCCACGCCACCCCTCATCTCCTCTCGCCTCCACCACACAGACTCCGCAAATTATTTCTGTCACTGATTCAAACAGCACAACTGCTTCCTTTGGCCTCTAACCCTACCCAATACCTTCTGATGGCCTTCAACTCTCTTTTCATATGGGCAGCACGGTGGCTCAATGGTTAGCACTGCTGCCTCACAGCGCCGAGGTCCCAGGTTCGATCCCGGCTCTGGGTCACTGTCCGTGTGGAGTTTGCACATTCTCCCCGTGTTTGTGTGGGTTTCGCCCCCACAGCACAAAGATGTGCAGGGTAGGTGGATTGAACACGCTAAATTGCCCCTTAATTGGAAAAAATGAATTAGGTTTTTAAAACCTCTCTTTTCATAGACCTCAAATGTTTCTCTCCGGCATCTCGCAATACTCTTATTTTTCCTCCTCAATCCTATTCTACTTTCTCCTTTCCCCAATCTGCCCATTATAGTGAGCATTCCCCCTGCTGCTCTACCCTACATTACCGAATCAGTATTCATGCTCCAATTTCCTCTGTCACCCTAACATTTCCCTGATTGGAGTATTGATATTGAAGATGTGAATTTTGCCATATAACCTGGATCGAGTGGACTGAACATAAATCACAAACATCGAAACATGAGGGGCTGGGCTCTCCGTTTTGGAGACTAAATCCCCATGCTGGCGTGAAAACTCTGGTCTTTTATGCCAGGAAAACTGGCATCAAAAGGCCACCAATTCCCCATTTTGGTGGAGGCTAGCAGGGAGGCAGTGTAGAGCTCGCAGCTCTAGCTGCAAATATGGCCCACAGCACTTCTGGTTCAGAGGCTGCGCATGCACACGGCAGCGGCCTGCAGCGGCTGCGCCGTGCTCCACGGCGGACTCCGCCCATGGACCTGGACCGCCAAGTAGTGACCCCATCGGCGGCTCGCGCTCCCTGGACCGCCCGCCCACAGAGCCCCCAGCACTGAATGAAGCCCCCCTCCCCGCGGATCGGCCCTCCCCCGACTGTGGAGGTCCCGGACTGAGTCCGCAGTTGCCACGCGAGGTTCCTGAATGGTTGGGACCGTGAGAGTCCCACGCCTTTGGGAATTCAGCCACTCGGGAACGGAGTATCGTGGGGTGGGCCTCAGACAATGGCCTGAGGCTGTGGATAATCGGCACAGCGCACTCCTAGAGTATGACACTTTTCAGGGGGCTGGAGAATTCAAAGGCCGGCGCTGCTCCCGATTTTGAAGCCAAAACGGATTCTCCGCCCCATCGCCAAACGCGATTTCAGCATCAGGGAGCGGAGAATCCAGTCCGAGATGAGCAGAACCTTGAGTGGATGAGAAGGAATCTGGTGGGAAGAAGCGAGTGTGAAACATAGATACCAGCACAGAGCAATGGGACAGAATGGTTACTTTTAATGCTATACATTTTTGTCTAGAGTTTTGATGCATTGTGATGGTTCGGAGTGGGGGGATATTGGCAATGGATTTAACACATTTCATTCGCATTGAAGCCTCACCTGGGTCAATAAAGCATCATACATTTTGCAGGCCTCATTGCTGGTTGTGGAAAGGGGAAGACCAACATCCTGCCAGGCCTGGGAACAAGACAGAGTACAGCATTATTGAATCAATTTTACCACAAAAAATGAAGAGAACTTACCAATGCAGAATTAAATATTGAAATTATGCCTTTTATCTGAAGTTTTCCATGAATGAATTTATTGCATTGCGATGATTCTGTTTTGGGACAGTTTCGTTTTATTTTTATGAACATTGTCTCCTGTTAACACATGATGTCCACGTTACACACATGGACACTGGTCCACGCGTGAGTAGAAACCCAGTGACATTGCATCACACAAGCTAGCACCCGTTGAGCACCCATGCGTCAATGACATCACTGCGCACATACAATCTGCCTGTTTCTGTGCGATTTCTGGGAATAAATGTTGGGATTCTCTCATACTGCCTGTGATGGGTTTTGTGGGGGGTGGGTGCAGAAGATCTGGAGAAAGCCCAAATAACACAGGCGGGATCCCCCGCCCGGGGCCGGGCCAGAGAATCGCAGCGACTGGCATGAATCACGCCACACTGCCCCTTTGCCGATACGCAATACTCCGGAGAGCAAAGAATCGTGCTACTGGCGCTGGCAAGGTCAGCGCAGCGCCGGTCGGGGGTTCGCTCTACGGACCCCACCACCGATTCTCTGCCCTGGATGGACCAAGCAGCCGTACAAAAAAACCCGAGTCCCGCCAGCGCCATTCTAACCTGGTCTTACCCGGTGGGACCTCGGCGAAGAAGGATCTGGGGGGGGGGGGGGGGGGGGGGGGGGGGGGGGGGGGGGCTCCACTGTGGCCTGGGCCGGCCTCTCAGGCTGGGGGCCTCCTTTATTTCGTGCCGGCCCTCGTAGCCCAAAGCCATGTTGCGTTGGGGCCGGTGCGGAGAAGGGAGACACCCACCCATGCACGGAAATCGTGCTGGTCCCACTGCGCATGCAGTGATCTCTGGCTCAACAAAGCGATCTGTGGCTTTGTTTGGGTGGGCAAGACGCCGCGGGTAAGGAAGGTAATGCTTTTTTAAAAAATTTAGAGTACCCAATTCACTCCTCCAATTAAGGGCAATTCAGCGTGGCCAATCCACCCACTCTGCACATCCCCGGGTCGTGAGGGCGAAACCCACGCAGACACGGGGAGAATGCGCAATCTCCACACGGACAGCGACCCAGAGCCGGGACCGAACCCGGGTCCTCGGCGCCGCGGGGCAGCGGCGCCAACCCACCACGCCACCGTGCTGCCAGGAAGGTAATGCTTGAGCGGAATCGGGGAGTGGGCGGGTTGGGCTGCCAAAGTTTAGTAACTATTACTGGGCAGCAAATATAGCCATGATCAGGAAGTAGGTGGTGGGGGGGAAGGTTGACATGGGAACATATGGAGGCGGCTTCATGCAAGGGCACTAGTTTAGGGGAATTGGTAACGGCGCCTCTGCCGTTCCCGCCAGTGCAGTACTCCACCAGCCCCGTGGGTGATGGCATCCCTGAGAGTCTGGGGGCAATGCAGGAGGACATGTGGGAGCAGAGGGAGCATCGGTCTGGTCCCCAATCTGTAATAATCACCGGTTTGCCCCGGATAGTATGGATGGGGGGGGGTTCCGGATATGGTGGAGAGCAGGACTGAGAGGATGGTAGATATGTTTATGGAGGGGAGTTTCGAGTATGAGGGTGCTGGAGGAGAAGTTTGGGTTGGCGAGGGGAAAACAAATTCAGGTATCTGCAGGTGAGGGACTTCCTAGGTAAACAGGTGTCAACCTCTCCATTCATACCGCTATGGGGGTTTCAGGACAGGGTAGTTTCCAGAGGGTGGGTAGGAGAAGGGAGCGTCTTGGACATTTACAAGGAACTTATGGGGTCAGAGGAGACGCAGACCGAGGAGCTGAAAACAAGTGGGAGGAGGAGCTGGAAGAGAGATAGAGGCTGGGCTATGGGCAGACGCAGAGTAGAGTCAACGCGACCACAACAACTGCCAGGCTCAGCCTGATACAATTTGAGGTCGTTCACCGGGGCTCACATGACAGTGGCCCAGATGAGCAGATTCTTTGGGGTGGAAGACAGATGTGCAAAAATGTGCGGGAGGACCAGCGAACCATGTCCACATGTTCTGGGCATGTCCGAAGCTTAGGGGATTTTGGCAGGGGTTTGCAGTTGTTATGTCCACGGTGTTAAAAATAAGGGTGGTACTGAGTACAGAGGTGGCAATTTCCGGGCTGTCGGAAGACCCGGGAATCCAGGAGGAGAAAGAGGCAGGACATTCTGTCTTCCGCTTCCCTGGTAGCCCAGTGACGGATACTATTAGCTTGGATGGGACTCAAAGCCCCTGAAGTCGGAGACCTGGCTATCGGACATGGCTAGCTTTCTCTGTTTGGAGAAAATCAAGTTTGCCTTGAGAGGGGCACTGTTCGGGTTCACCCGGAGGTGGCAACCGTTCGGCGACTTCTTCGCGGAAAATTAATCGTCAGCAGAAGGGGGGGGGGGGGGGGGTGTTGTTTAGCTTAGAGTAGGGGGTTAATAAAGGTGGGACGTGTAAGGGAGGGAGACGGCTTTTGCACTATGTTTATAGTTTCACGTACATTGTTTATGTGTTGTTATAATACCAAAAAATACCTCAATGAATGTTTATTTAAAAAAGAAGTAACTATGGAGAATCTATTGTGAACGTGGCATGCGTCGCGTGAGGCAGCCATTTTGTAAAAATGTGTCGCTGGAAAAGAAGTTTGAAAAACACCGGTGTAGAGTGCCGGCAACTGGAAAATTGAAGCAATCTGCTCTCTGATTTGGTGGCAAAAGCATATAAAGGAGGGCGCTTGACGTCAGGTGTGAATGCTGGGCATGTGACCTGCTTACTGCTGCCGCTTCGCACCAGAAGACTCCAGACAGCCTCATTTATTTTCATTTAAAAATGCAGTAGGAGCAGCACGGTGGAGTAGTGGTTAGCACTGCTGCCTGCGTTCAGGACCCAGGTTCGATCCCAACCTTGGTCACTGGCCGTGTGGAGTTTGCACATCTCCCTGTATTAGCATGGGTTTCACCCCCATAACCCAAAGATACGTTGGTTAAGTGGAATGACCACGCTAAATTGCCCCTTAATTGGAAAAAAAATATTGGGTACTCTAAATAATGAATAAATAAATGAATAAGGTGGCAGTGGGCGACATTCTCAATGTAAATGCTGGTGGTGCTTCTCCCGTTATTGGGACTACCCGCGGGAACGGCGCGACTGATCATTCCCCAGCTCTCCAAACACGACCCACCTACATTATAAAACCCAGGATGGGTCAAGTCAGTCATTTCTTGCAATTAACTCTGCATAATCTGTATTTACACACAGCAATGGTATTTTTCATGTTCATTACGTGGATGGACTTCAGGACAAATTGATAAAATAAATGTATTAATTTAGTTAAAGAGGTAACCAGTCAAAAATAAGGCAGGGGAAAGGCCAAATAGAATATCAACGATCTAAAACACAGCTGTGATTTTTTTTTATTGTTTTATTGATTTCATATTTTATATGACAAATTACAAGTTATTAGAGAGAAGAAAAAAAAAAGGAAAACACAAAAATTTTTACATGAGTATTTACAGGTAAGCATCTTCATAACAATAATTGTGGCCGCCCCCTTTAGCCAGCATACATATTTTACATTCCCCAATATGGCCGAGGCACATGTTTATAGGTATTTATTTATAGTTTGGTTTTGGGCCTTGGCTTGCCATCAAACCCCCATACCGAGCCCGTAGCCCCCCCCCCCCCCCCCCCGGCTACCTTCCCCCGATTCCCCCCATTGTCCCCTGGTTCTTGGCCACCCGACTATTCTTCCTCATGTACGTTGGCCACAAACAGGTCCCGGAACAGTTGCATGAATGGCTCCCACGTTCTGTGGAAGCCGTCGTCCGACCCTCGGATGGCGAATTTGATTTTCTCCATTTGGAGAGATTCCGAGAGGTCGGACAGCCAGTCTGCAGCTCTGGGTGGTGCTGCTGACCGCCAGCTAAACAGGATTCTACGGCGGGCAATCAGGGAGGCAAAGGCAAGGGCGTCCGCCCTCCTCCCCAGGAATAGATCTGGCTGAAACCCCGAAGACCGCCACTATCGGGCATGGCTCCACCCTCACCCCCACCACTTTGGACATAGCCTCGAAGAAGGCTGTCCAGTACTCCACAAGTCTGGGGCAAGACCAGAACATGTGGGGTGGTTGGCCGCCGGCCTCTCTGGCACCGCTCACATTTGTCCTCCACCTCCGGGAAGAACCTACTCATACGGTTTCTCGTTAAGTGGGCTCTATGTACCACTTTTAGTTGCGTCAGGCTGAGCCTTGCGCACGTGGAGGTGGAGTTGACCCTATGCAGTGCTTCGCTCCAGAGTCCCCCACCCTATCTCCATCCCCAGTCGTCCTCCCATTTCCTTCTTGTTGCGTCCAGTACGGTGTCGTCCCTGTCTACCAGTCGGTCATACATGTCACTACAGTTCCCTTTCTCTAGGATACTTGCGTCCAGTAGGTCTTCCAATAGTGTCTGTCGTGGCGGTTGTGGGTACGTCCTTGTCTCCTTTCGCAGAAGTTTTTGAGCTGCAGGTACCGTAGCTCGTTCCCCCCAGCTAGCTGAAATTTCTCTGTCAGTTCGTCCAGTGTTGCGATCCTGTCGTCCGTGTATAGGTCCCTGACTGTCAGTGTTCCCCCGTCCTGCCTCCACCTTTTGAAGGTGGCGTCGGTCATGCTGGTTTGAACCTATGGTTGTTGCAGATGGGAGCCTTGTCCGACATTTTGTACAGGCCAAATTGCTGCCGCAGTTGGTTCCAGGATTGGAGGGTGGCTGTCACCACTGGGCTGGTGGAGTGTTTTTTTGGGTGGGGATGGGAGTGCTGCCGTGGCGAGGGCCCGGAGGGAGGTTCCCATGCAGGAGGCCTCCTCCGCACGCACCCATTCTCTTCTGGCTCCTGGATCCATCCCCTTACTCGCTCGGCTGTTGCCGCCCAGTGGTAGAATTGTAGATTCGGGAGGGCTAGCCCCCCCCTGGATTTTGTTTTTTGTATGACCTTCTTTGGGATCCTAGCATTTTTACCCCCCCATACGAACGCCATGATATGTTTGTCCAGCGCTTTGAAAAAGGCCTTGGGGATGTAGATCGGAATGGATCTAAACAGGAAAAGGAACCTGGGCAGTACGTTCATTTTGATCGTCTGGACTCTCCCCGCGAGGGAGAGCGGGAGTGTGTTCCATCTTTGCAGGTCCTTTTAACTTCCTCCGTCAGGCTGGTGAGGTTCCATTTGTGGACCCCTTTCCAGTCATGGGCTATTTGGATCCCCAGGTAGCGGAATTTTGGGCTTGTTTGAACGGCAGGCCCTTTAGCGCTGCCCCCCCCCCCCCCCCCCCCCTTGCGGGTGTACTGGGAAGATCTCACTTTTGCTCATGTTGAGTTTGTAGCCCGAGAAGGCTCCAAACTCTTTCAGGAGCGCTATGATTTCGTCCATGCTGCTTTGTGGGTCCGAGATATAGAGGAGCAGATCATCCGCATAGAGTGAGACTCTGTGCTCTCTGCCTCCCCTTCTGGATCCCCCTCCAATTTTTTGCTGCCCTGAGCGCGATTGCTAGCGGTTCGATTGCTAGTGCGAACAGCAGCGGGGACAGTGGGCATCCTTGTCTGGTGCCCCTGTGCAGCTGGAAGTATTGGGAGTTGGTATTGTTGGTCCGTACACTCGACATGGGAGCGTTGTATAGGAGCTTTACCCAAGCGGTGAACCCTGTTCCAAGCCCGAACCGCTCCAGTACCTCTATGAGGTATTTCCATTCGACTCTGTCGAAGGCCTTTTCTGCGTCCGGGAGACGATCACCTCTTGTGTTCTCTCCCCGGAGGGGGTCATTATCACGTTCAGCAGGCGCCTGATTTTTGCGGTAAGCTGTCTACCTTTGACGAAGCCCGTCTGGTCCTCTGTGACCACCTCAGGTACACAGTCTTCTAGCCTTTTGGCTAGGATTTTGGCCAGTATTTTGGCGTCTGCGTTCAGCAGGGATATGGGCCTGTATGACCCACATTCCGTTGGGTCTTTGTCTTTCTTAGGTATCAGCGAGATTGAGGCCTGTGCTAACGTGGGTGGCAGTGTGCCCCTAGCTAGAGTCTGTGAACATCTCCCGCAGGTGCGGGCCAGCGCTGTCGCGAATTTTTGTAGAAGTCCGCCGGGAATCCGTCCGGTCCCGGCGCCTTCCCGTCTGCATGGAGCTAATGCTCTCCATGATCTCTCCCAGTGCTAGTGGTGCTTCCAGATCCCGTTTTCTGCCCTCTCCCACGACTGGTATGTCCAGTCCATCAAGAAACCGGTTCATCCCAGCCTTCCCCGTTGGGGGCTCTGAGGTGTATAGCTCTTGGTAGAAGGCCTTGAAGGTTTCGTTAATCCTCTCTGGTTCTGTTTCCCACGTGCCTCTGGTAAACACAGCTGTGATGATTTGAGTGGCAGCTTTGCTCCTGGCCACTGCCTACTCTGTCACTCACAATGACGTAATGGAGTACAACAATAAAATGGTGCATGCACAGCATTGGCAGTAAACGCAGCTTTTATAAAAGTATATATGCTCACAGCCAGTTGGGTTCCTGACACATGGCGAATCACACTGAAGAGTAATGATTTTACATTTATTACATTTTAACACAATGTATTGTTGCAAAATAATCAGTACTGTATATAACTTATTTTTAAAAATTCTCCTGTTGCAATTTTACAGAAATAGGGTTGAAGGTCACGATTCCTCGTTCCAGTAGTTTCAACCAGAGTATGGGAACATTTTAACTCAGCGAATCAGAGGACACGTGTAAACTCATTCATTATCTGATTGGCCTTTACACTGCCACTCCCTCGAAGAAAGTTTTGATTTCTATAACAGCAAGGCCAACTTGATTTGTTACACAGGCAAAGATAAGGGAAATCATTCTGGTTAACAACAGGATTTGAGCTACAATATTCTTAAGGAAGAATTTCAGGTTAACCCGGAAAAAAAAACCTGACCCAAATTGCAAATTTGTTTCTATTCTGGTATCCCAGCAAACCAAAATTTCCTTCAAGATCCGTTTCTCCATAACAGGTTTGTTTGTTTCACTGTGTTAAGAGATTTTCCACTCTTCCTGCTCCAGCATTCTTTTCAAAAAATATTCAGAGTACCCATGTTAAAAATTCACGAGACAACAGAAGAAAAACAGTAGAATATGCCAAATATTAGTTAAGCTTTTGGTGACAAATCAGCTGCTTCCTTCTCTACCAACCCCACACCACTGCTGCCATCTCAAGCTGCTTTTCTGACGGTGAGATTCATGGGCACTAAAATCCTTCAGTATGCCAGGACAACTAAACCATTGTCTTCCCAGACCAGAGGTTCAGCAATCTGCAGCTCTGGAGCTGTGTTCAGGGCATTAAGAATCACTTGCGGCTC